>NC_047118.1:15302293-15616668 GCF_902500255.1 Thalassophryne amazonica
CTAAATCCAGGGTGATATGGTAAGATTTTATTCTCCTGGTTACCACTCTAGTAGCAGCATTCTAAACCAAGGTGGATTTTAAGATATTAGAACAGTCAATTATAGATTAAACAAAGACATGAACCAATGTTTGTAGATCAGCCATGGACAGAATAGGTCAAATCTCTGCGGTACACCACAAATGCTCCCCTGAGTTCACCCCAGGGGCATTGAAAGTTGGGGTGCCAAAGGGGCTGCAGCACCTCTGCTGATAAGGAGCTGTAATTGCAAGGGCAATAAATTAACTGAACAAATCAATTTATAAAAAAGTTTTGTCTTTTATTTTGATACGAGCATATTGTAACTTCAAAACCAATCTTTTTTTTTAATTAAATTTGATTTCACTTTAGACCATTCTGATGCACAAACACAGACAAATGGGTGACAGGACACATGAACTGATAAGTGGTGTTGTTTCTTGTTTTGATCCATTTTCAGTGGATTTGATGAAGAGAAAACCTGCAGTCCACGTGGGAAAAAAAGGTCCACTTCAGTCGAGATTTTTAAATCTAACATTAAAAAACTTTTTTCTCAGCTGCCTACAATTGTTGATGGTGGGAATTATTGTATTGCTTAGTGTCTTATTTCTGGTTTTAAGTACTTTTATTATTTGTTTTCATTTAAATTATTATTAACTAGTGGTAGTGTGTTGTTTTTGTTGTATTTTGTTCTGTGAAGTACTTTGTCAGTGTTAAAGTGCTATATAAACAAAATTATTTAATAAAATAATTATATATAAAATAATAATATTTACAAAACAAAATATTATTATCTGTACATGGTTGAAAAGTGGTGGGGTGATCATCCTCTAAAATTATCGTTTAAGAGACATTATTTGTATTAACGGACATGTAGAGTCGAGTGTCATCGGCATAACAATGAATGGCAATTTTCACTGGTATATTTTTGATGCATTTACCTTTCC
Organism: Thalassophryne amazonica; assembly: GCF_902500255.1. Lineage (NCBI taxonomy): Eukaryota > Metazoa > Chordata > Actinopteri > Batrachoidiformes > Batrachoididae > Thalassophryne > Thalassophryne amazonica. Next base: position 15,303,258 of record NC_047118.1, read on the forward strand.
AGTTAGTGTTATATTCCTTTTATGGGTGATACAAATGTACAGTGGTTAGCACTCTTACCTCTCAGGTGGAGAGTCATGACTCGGTTCAACCAAAACCTCTTTTTCCAGTATGTATATTTTGAAGTGTCTGCGCAAATATGAAGAATGATGTACAAGTTGTATCTGGTTCCCAAAGCAGTTCTGCAGGTAAAAAGAAAGCCTTCTTTCCATCCTTTTACTTTATTTTAAGGCCATTCCATTGTTGTTAGGTTTCTTCCATGGGGGAATAGGTGATGGTGTGTATGGCCAAGTTGTGTGGGCTTTCTGGCTACATCTCTGTGTTGTACTCTATGCACCCAAGAGCACTCTTTTCTTCTAATGGAACTCTATGTCTGCAAGTGAGCAGCATCTTGTGACTTATAGTGGTGTGATTATCTGTGTGATTAGCACTCCCCGGCAACATTTTGGCATTCAAGTGAAATAATTTGCTACAGCTGCTATTAATCCCAGAAACATTGTTTACAGTTGCTCTTGTAACCTTTGCACTTTTTTTACATTGTTAATATGCTGCAAAACAAGAGATCTGTCCAGCAGGACCAGTAGCTCCCATTGAATTGATACTGTGGCGGACAGGGACACTCACAGTGATTTGCATCCTGCAAATATTTGGTGCAGAGATATCACACAGCAAAGTTCTATTCTTGACCCAGAGTTTGGTCACTGAATGGTCACCGCGACCTTAACTAACCAGCTGCTGCACATTGATTTGTCTCAACAATTAAAGCAAAAGCTGCAGTCCTCATGGGAACAGTTCAGACTTTTTCCAATATTACTGAGTAAACATAAAGTTGTAATCTGACCTGTTACATCATTTCAGTTGGATTCATCATCACAGCCTCACGAAAACTTATCCACATAGAGCATTCTTATTTTGTAAAACAATATCTGAAAATACTTTAATTATTTGTCATGGTGGAAGAAATGCAGCATTGTTAAAGCATTCCCTCTGTGTTTATGTGCTCCGGGTGCGATTCTCAGCCTGAACCAGAGGAGGCTGAGAGGCTTTGTTCCACCAACAAGAAAATTAGCTTTTTTTAAGTGACTAATTACATGGTGTGTGTGTGTGTGTGCGTGCGCACAAGTATGAGGAAATAATGCAGATCTCCCCTTTTACCATATATTATAGAAAGGCTTTTCTATAATATAACTCAACGGCTTTTACTTTCAACCTCCATCAGCTGAGCACTGGAAGCTGTTTGATAAAAAAAATAATCTTAACAGTTTATGCACTGAGGAGAAATGGACTGCATTTACACAGCGCTTTTCTATCTGCGTCAGATGCTCAAAGCACTTTACACACTAATGCCTCACATTAACTCCAGTGTGAGGGTGCTGCCATACAAGATTCAAGATTCAAAGCTTTTATTTATTATATGCACAGTAAGGAAACACGTTTCCCTGTACAATTAAATTCTTACTTTGCTGCCCACACTGGATGTCCAAATATATATATATATAAATGACTCTAAGTATAAAATATCTAAATATAAGTGAGAAAAAAAAAAGAATGAAATAACATAAAATAAGCATGCTGCTAAGAGAAATAGAATATAACAAAGCAATGTAATAAAATAGAAATATGCACTATAAGAAGGGAAATATAAAGTATACTTGTGTAATGGCCTATATAGATAATAGTGCATCAGTGTGCAACATTTACTGTTTTGTGCAATGTTCAGCTATAAATGGTTTAGTGCACTTGAGCCAATGGATTCTAGAGCAACTAGGGGATTAAGGACCTTGCCCAAGGGCCCTTAGTGATTTTCCAGTCAGGCTGGGATTTGAACCGAGGATCCTCTGGTCTCAAGCCCAATGCTTAACCACTAGACCATCACCTCCCCTAAGGGCCCGGATCCACTGGCGTTTAGGAGGATTTGCGTATGGATTGCGCACAAAATTGGCTCATATTCGCTTAACATCCGCAATATGCGTGAAACATGCTTGTATGAGTCGGCTGACACCCGCACACGTCTGCAATTATCCGCAGAGGCACGTTTTTCTGTTACCAGGATTTTTGAGCTGCACAAAATTTTGGCTGCGGATGACATCCGCCTTACATACTCCATACATACTCAATACATACACAAACATTCTCAATCTATGCACTGTATATTCGCCGTCATCTGCTGATACCCGCAACTGACAGGGATTTGCTTGGCAGTGGACTGGGACAGTGTGTAAAATGGATATGTTGCGGGCCTATCATGTCCACATCACAAACTAAAATAAGTTGTAGCCACTGCATACAGATTGGCAACAAATAAAGCGTTTTTTATTACATCTGCTTTGCATCTGATTTGCAGCGGATGCAAATTGGATGTGCTGTGTTCACAGCTGGACGCCGTTCATTGTTCTACCGGCTGCCACGCGCTGTGAGCTGGATGCTGCATATATAAAATAATTATTTTGTGGCGGATTAATCATTTTATTCTGCAAATTGGCTGTTGAAAATGGCTCTAATCACCTCCTGAATCAGAGAGGAAGCTGCAGCTGGGCCGTTCACGCGAGCGGCTAACAAGCTGCAGAAAGCATTTTGAGCCATCTAAAAAGGTAATTATTTGAGTTGTTTACATTGTCAAGGCTTGATAAAACAGTTGCAGCTGTTACAGTATTTATTTCTATGTTTATAACAGATTTAACTTCTTGTTATAATCGTTCAGTCGAGCTGCGCTCTGATGCAATTCACTGACGTCACCACTCGCCCTATTCACTGCTTCTTTACTCCAATCAACCTTGTCCAAGTCCAGCAAATGCTCCAGAGGCTGTATTCCTCGTGTGAATAGTGATGCTGACAGCCCGAGTGCGCTTCTTTTATGACCGCAATGCAGATGCAGTGCACGCGCAACACATGCGTGATGCATTCATAATACACCAGTAATACTGCCATGATAATCGCAATGCATCAGATCCGTTTCCTCACTACATGCGTTATACAACCGTGATTGTTCATCATATATTCACTATATATTATTTATATGTCCATAATTTATACTGGGACATTTGTCATTTTTGGCCATTTTTGTTGCGGACAGCAACGAATGCCCATAATTTGTATATTCAATTCATGCGCAATTAATCCTCTCCCCAGTGGGACAGGGCCCTAAGATCAAATCGTCTCAACTAATTTTCATTGTGGCACATTGAGGGAGTGCACACAGTATGATCCTGTCATTCTGTCAATGTCTGTCTGTCTGTCTACTGCTGATTTGCTGACATTTTAAACTGCAGAAATCACAGCAGAAATCCTGTTATTTTGGGAGCACTCACCTGAGCGGAGGGTGAAGGGTAAAGTGGAGATTTGCGTTTGCAGCACAAACATTGTGTTCTGTCATGTTCTGTTTGATTTTCACACGAGGCCAAAATATGTCCATTGCATATTGCAATGACTTTGCGTCCATCTGTCCGCCCATCCTTCTGCCTGTGCTCAGTATAAGTCCAGTTCTGTTAGTGCCAGGGTCTCAAATTCACAGGGAGCATTCTTGTGACACAGACCTTGGACAAGTTCAAAGATGGCTAACCTTGACCTATTGTAAGATGTCAAAATATCACATTCTTTTTTCTATTGTTACACTCATACCACCGAGGGTCTTTTAGCATTGCATTATATTTAGACTTAAACATTAAAAATGTGTTCAGATGGAGGCAGAACTTATGACTGTGTGCTTCCTGTTCTTTGGTGTCTCGCATATTGTCCCCTAGACATTACAATTCGTACTTACTATTCCCGATGTAGCACTCTGGTGGGAACTACAGTTGTAAACAAACCAGTTCGTGATGGTCTGAACCCACCGTTTAGAAATCTAAGTCCATGGATTTCTAGACCATTCATTCATTCATTCATTCATTCATTCATCTTCTACCGCTTAGTCTAATTAAGGGTCGCGGGGTGCTGGAGCCCATCCCAGCAGCCATAGAATGTGAGGCAGGGTACACCCAGGACAGGATGCCAGTCTGTCGCAGGGCCACAGATAGACAAACAAACACAGACACACCTACGGACAATTTAAAGATTCCAATCCACCTAACCCGCATGTCTTTGGATGTGGGAGGAAACCGGAGCACCCGGAGGAAACCCACGCAAACACGGGGAGAACATGCAAACTCCACACAGAAAGGCCACGGGAATTGAACCCACGACCTTCTTGTTGTGAGGCAACAGTGCTCACAGCAGTGCTGATTTCTAGACCATTCCATCAAATTTAAAAAAAAAGATGATAAAAGATACAGTAAATAAATATAAATAATTATTATAAACACAACAATTAAATATTAAAGTATATTTGCTACAGCCTCCTTTCATTTACTCTTATTGGTTATTTGTTAGCACATGTAGTCATGTGACTTTTTTTAATTTATTCATTTCAACATTTAATTACATCCTCATTAGTTATGTCAGGGCTGTACGCTTAGCTTTTTCACTAGGAGCACAGGTGCTCCTAAATGAAAAAATTTAGGAGCACAGATAAAAATTTAGGAGCACTGTGAAATTTCTTGATACAATTTTATTATTAACGCAAAGACACATACTGTACAGAGAGTACATTTTCTACACACACATGCACATTTTATATGATTCTAATGTTGTATTTATTTCATTGTTTTTTACTTCCTTTTCTATCGTTATTTACATCATTGCTTTTGTCCATTTCATTACTTTTTGCTGTGTATTTCTTGTATTATTTTAAACCCTCACACACACATAACATCCCCGTCCCATTTTTTATACTCAGGTCGCCTGCTACGCTTGGCTACATTCAACCAACGGTCCACAGCACACACTCTCACACATACACACTCTTGTCGATTTGTACAGATGTGGGAATGGTTTTCTCTATGGGAATTACAGTGGTCCCTCGTTTATCGAGTGTACGTTCTAAAAATAGCTGCGATAGGCGAAATCCGCAAAGTGGCCAGCGTTATTTTTACAAATTATTATAGACGTTTTAAAGCTGTACGAGGTCTATTAGATAAGAAACCAACACTTTTATTTTTTTTAAACTATATGGATTTGAATGACGTGCGATTACACCAATCGATGCTTGAACCCTCGTGCGCATGCATGAGTTTTTTCACGCGTGTCGGTGACGTCATTTCCCTGTGGGCAGGCCTTGAGTGAGATGTGGTTCAGCCCTCTCGGCTGAATTCCTGTGTTTCACACACTGCTCGAGACGGCGCACATTGCTTTATCAAATTTTTCTGGACCTGTGAGGAATATCCGAGTGGACACTATTTGAGAAATTAAGCTGGTTTTCGGTGAAAAGTTTAACGGCTGATGAGAGATTATGGGGTGTTTCTGTCGCTGTAAGGACTTCCCACGGAGCGGGACGTCGCACAGCGCTTCCAGGCGCAGTCGTCAGCCTGTTTCGACCTGAAAACATCCTAATTTAAGGCTTAATTCACCCAGGACATCGTGAGAGAACAGAGAAGATTCAGAAGAGGCCTATGCGGACATTCCACTGTTTAAGGACATTTTGCAATGAAAGACGTGCACGCAAATTCGCCGAGTCGTTTCCGTGACGACTCGGCGAATTTGCGCGCTTAATCTGTGTGCGCCGCAACAGGAAAAACACCTCCGTGTTGAAAACCATTTGTAAAATTCAGGCGGCTTTTGATGGCTTTCAACAAGTGAGTAACTGAGAAATTGTTTAACAGCTTGGGCATGTTCCAACTTGTCCGTTAAGGTTTCCAACGGAGGTGTTTTTCCTGTGGCGACCCCCCGCAGTTGGGTCCGGCCCGACATGCGACTCTGCCCGCATGTTCTTTCATTACAAAATGTCCGTTAACAATGGAATGTCCGAATAAACTCCTCATGCCGACTTCTTCTGAAAGTTCTCTGTTCTCTGACGACTTACTGGGTCAACAGAGCCTGAAATGTGGAAGTTTTCAACTTGAAACGGCAAGACGCTGCCGCCTCGAAGCGCAGATTGCCATTAGGCACCGTGGGCCTTCCTTAAAGCGACACTACCAGACCAAAATCTCTCATCAGCCGTTAAAATTTTTACCGAAAACCAGCTGAATTTATCGAATGGTGTCCACTCAGTTGTGCCTTACAGTTTTTGAAAAATTTTTATCAAACAAAGCAGCAGTCTCTGAGCCATTCCTAAACAATGAAAAAACGACGAGAGGGTGGGCCACTCCACGAGGGTTCAAGCATGTCTGATGGAATCACACGTGATTCAAATCCATATGGTTTTTGAAAAAAATAATAAGGTCGGATACTTTTCTAACAGACCTCGTAAAACCCCTCACTCCACACTTTATACACTTTTCTCAATCAGGCATGAACATTTTCTCACTTTTCTCTTGTGTGTAAACACTCTCAAAGTTCAAACCTGAGTAGAAAAATCCCGGCCCCCCCACTCCCCAATTCAAGGGGGTACCTATGCTTGTTCCCCATGTTGAAATATACCCCCTATCTAGGGAAAACCTTCAGACAATCACCCCCCTATCATGGGCTTTTTTGCATGATATTTTTTTATAATTTTATTTTTTACTGGGGTCTGACGAAAAACTACCCCCTTTTTCAAAAATCTTGGGAGATGATTTGAAAATAGGGCTGCCACAAACGACTATTTTGATAGTTGACTAGTCAACGATTATTTCTGCGATTAGTCGACTAGTCGGATCATACAGAATTTCCTAAATTAAGGTCTGCAGCATTTTCAGAGAAACGTCGGGATGAAATCATGAAAATTTCCAAATCAGTGACTATTTCTTAGACTTCATTTACATCAATCATTCAGAAATACAAACAGTGTGGTACTTTATAGTAAATCTATGTCAGGTAGGCAGTGTTGTGAAGGTGTAGGAACACGGACCCACAACAGGGGGCGCTAAATGAACGGACAACGGATAAGCCAAACAGTAACAATTTAATGTTGTGAAGTGCACAACGGAATACAGATAAACACAGTTTTGGTACCACAGACAATTAAATGTTGAGTGACGTGTGGTCAAGGCTTGAGGATAGGAGACGTCCGTCTAGAACCGAGCCGGATCCCACACAGCCCTCACCGCCAACGGATCTGAAGAACACCGGAGCCGCCAAGTCCTGGAGCCCCAGATGGCCACTGTCTCTAGCTGTCAGACCGGGTACTGCTGGCAGAGAACAGAAACAGTTTAGATGAGTGTGAGTTCGCACACTCAGTAATTCCACCGTCTGTGTTCTTTTGGGAGGGAGCACCTCCACCTCCAATCACACACTCGTGCAGCTCCTGTCTAACCACTTATCTGGTTGGAGTGTGAAGCAAAGCCGTCGCTGATTACACCAAACGCCAATTCCTCAGATAAGGCAACACCACAGGAAAACGGCTGCAAAGAAGTTCAGACTATTAGTCAGAGTTAAGTGTAGCAGAGAAATTACTTCCAAGGTAGCTGATTTCTCGGCGGGGAGGTGGAGTTGCAGTCCGGCCTTTATGGTGGTGGTGGTATGATGTGATGAGTGACAGCTGGTGCTGATGACGGGTGACAGCTGTCACTCCCGGTTGCTATGACGCCCTCTCCTGCTTGAAGCCCGCACTTCAAGCAGGGCGCCATCTGGTGGTGGTGGGGCCAGCAGTACCTCCTCTTCAGCAGCCCACACAACAGGCAGTTCTCAAAAACTAAATGTCCATGCTGGAAGGAGACAAGTGAGGGAAGCCACCAAGACACAACTCTGCAACATTTTTATTTTTTATCTTCATTTTACTTATAGTCCCAACATTTTCTGATTTGTGGTTGTTTCTGTTGCATTTCTGAAATTACAGAACTGCTTTAAAGAAAAGTGTGAACATTTTATTGTGTTTTAAAACTTTGTGGCGCAAATGCAAACACCAAACTCTTATAAAGAGGAAAAAATACCTGGACATGTGCTGGAAAACTGATATAAACTGAACAGAACAATGCAGGCTGATTTGACTCCCCATATTTTTTGTATAAATAAATCAGAATAAAATAAGAGGTAACTCACTTTGAAATGAATAAAACATATAGCTGCAGCTTATAATAACTTTGGAAAATAACAAAAATCAGCAGCTTGGATTTTTATTCTGACTCCAGTTCATTTAGTGTGATGAAGCCATTTATTTCTCCTCATCGCTTAAGATTGAACAAATAAATACCTTTGGAAAATAGCAGCTGTTAAAGTTCAGAGTTCTCACCTGCTTTTTGTGATCTGTGCCTCTGAACATCACTGCAGCAGGGTTTTATTTTTATCCAGTGTTTGCGTAATTTTTCCTCAGTTCATTCATATATTCTCATTTTTTAAGGATGTTTTTAAGGATTTTTGACCGTTTATTTCATCTCATGATCTCATAAATTCAGTATACGACGTGCACATGGTGTGAACAGGACGGTGCCGTCAGAAAAACACCGGTAGAGAAAGAGCAGAGAAAAGAAAAGTAAAGAAAAGTAGTAGAGAAGCTTGAATCTTCGACTGGACTGGGTTGCTTGACGTGAGGACATTTCGCTTCAAATCGCAGAAGCTTCCTCAGCTAAAATTCTTGCTCTGGAAGTCTGACTTCTGTCTGACTCTTGTAGAGAAGAATAAAACAGAAGCCAACAAAAGCTGGAGTTTTAAAGCTAACCAGACCCCTCCTACTGAGAGGCAGACTGCTATAGGCTAGTGACTAAACAATAGCTCTAATTAGCAACTATTGTGCTCTAGTTAGCACACCTAATGGCATGACAGCTGTCCCTCTAATGATGGGATGGAAGCCTTTCTGATGGCTCCCTTGATGACGTGAATGACTCATTACCATGAACAAAAGACTGAAACTCCTTTGACCTGAGTACCCCATTGTAAACAGGGGATAAAGTGTGTCTGAGACCCCCTCCCCGGTTAAGGCTGGGTTTCAAACGTTTCACAAAGAATGCCTCCTTGACCCCTCTCTCAAACCATTTCTTTTCTCTCTGGCTAATATTTTAACTTCCTTGTCCTCAAACGTGTGGTTAGTGTCTTTAAGGTGGAGGTGAACCGCAGACTGAGGTCCACTGGCGCCCTCTCTGCGGTGCTGGTATAGCCTTTTGTGTAAAGGTTGCTTAGTCTCACCTATGTAGTGTTCGTTACAGTTTTCCTGACATCTGATAGAATACACTACATTGCTCTGTTTGTAACTAGGGATCATGTCCTTAGGGTGAACTAATTTCTGTCTCAAGGTGTTAACCGGTTTAAAGTAAACTGGGATTTTGTGCTGTCTGAAGATCCTCTGTAGTTTTTCCCCTACTCCTGCTAAATAAGGGAGAGACACTCTTCTTCTTCTTGTCTCCGTCTCCTGTCTATCTGGTCTCTTTGTTCTCTGGGACTTCTGCACTTTGTCCAGGGACCATCGTGGGTACCCACATACTGTGAGGGCTTTCCGTACAAGTTGTTGTTCTTTAGCCCTTCCCTCTGCAGTTGTGGGCACCTGTAGGGCTCTGTGTTGAAGCGTCCTGGTCACCCCGAGCTTGTGTTCAAGGGGGTGGTTTGAGCCAAAGAGCAGATATTGGTCAGTGTGAGTTGGTTTTCTGAAAATCCCTGTCTGGAGCTGCCTGTTCTCTCCAATCGTAACATCACAGTCCAGGAAGGCTAAATGGTTGTTTCTGGCATCCTCACGTGTGAACTTGATATTGGCGTCCACTGAGTTGATGTGTTCTGTAAAGTCCTCAATTTTTCTCGGTATTATACACGTCATTTATGAACTAAGAGCTGCTGCTTTTTTCACATGCTTTGAACCCTGTGGCTTAAACAACCGAAATATGTCCATTAATGCATTGATTGGCAGAGTAAAATACACGTAGTAAATACAAATTCTTACCTATTAGTTTCAGTGGGATTCATCTGAAAAAATAATCGTCCTGAGATTATCCAAAACAGTCTAAACGGTGAAGAAACATCCCTCTGTACACAGCTGCGCCGTAAGAGCTCCTCTCTCATACCGAGTCTTGGCGATACCGTCAGCCACAAAGCAATAAAATTAAATAATGTTAAAATTAGTCCATTTTGTTTCTGTGTCGAGCGGACATAACACTTCTTCTTCTTTCGGATCCAATGGCGGACGGCACCAGCTTAAGGTGTATTTACCGCCACCTACCGGGCTGGTGAGTGATCGCTGAGATTTTTTAAAACCTTAACTCCTGGCAGCCATAGTCATTTGTTTAGATGCAGTGAAGTAATCCAGTGTCCTTTAGATATTTAAATAATTCTTTAAGCACAATGTATGATGGGTTTTGCAGCAGATTTCCAAGGGACAAGGGACAATAACACTGTAACGTCCAAAGTGAACCTGAACTACACAACCCACAATGCTCCCTGCATCGACCGGCCAATCACATTTTGCGCTTAATGATGACGTCATTAGCAAGCGACAGCCTGTCTGCCATAAATAAACACACAACAGATGCACTAAAATGGTTGATTTTAGGATTTACAAACATTTTGGCCATTAAACTTTGCTCACTTTACCAGCAAAAAAAAATGTTATCGGACTGAAAGTTATCGGAACTAAATTTATCGGAAGATAATTAGTCCAATGATGGTTTTAAACTTATCTGAAAAGCTAATCCGCTAGCAAAAACATTAGCTTCGATAATTATCTGCTATCGGATTAGCTGAACTGTGCCCACCACTGTCAAATTCACAGGGAGCATTCGGATAAGTTCAAAGTTGGGTTACCTTGACCTATTCTAAGGGATCAAACAGCCACATTCTTTCTACACACTCTTTCATTGATTACATGCTCATACGGCCAAGGGCATTTTAGCAGTGCAATATATTTTCATCCATGGAGTCACATGCGACAGGGGTTCATATACACATATGTTGGGTACAATACAATACAATACGATACAAGCAATCCCTGAATGCCCTGGTTCAAATGTTGGTACCTCTTCTGTTTGATCAAAATATCATGGCCTGCATATTGTATACTGGGGACTGGTAAATAGACAGAATGAAATAACATAATGACAATATCATAATGACGTGGGAAAGAAATGTGATGTTGCTTGACGAATTTAAATAACACACCTTCGATACAGATTGCAAAGCTATCTTTGTCAGGGGGAAGCTCGGTCAAAAAAACAGTTTAGAGCATGTGTGGCAAAGAGTTTCTACCACAGCCTGTCACTCAACTAAACTGGAGTGGGAAAGGTAACAAAATGGGCTTAATGTTATACTGCTATCTAAGTCCCAAGAGGCGTTAACAAGATTTTAATATTCAGCACTAAACTCAAACACTCGCTAGTCCAGAAATTAACCAGATGAGTGTTTGTGCCTTAATTAGAAGCGATCCAGACAAATATTAGATTTTGATGTTGTGTCTCTGTCTTTATGTCTTCTCTTCAGCCTCTGTACTGAAAAATGCTGCCTGGAGAATGCCATTGAGGCAGATGTTGAGGCAGCAGTCTGGAACTGGCTCCGCCTGAGCCAGCACAGGGCAGGAGGACAGAGGCGCAGACTTCAGTCTTAAAGATAAGACTTTTGACAGCTACAGCTTGTACGGGTGCTAATGAAAGCTACTCCTTTCAGTTTTATATATTTATTTCCAAAGTTAAGTCAGCCTATACTGTTCATCACTTTCACTTGGCACAGAATTGCAGGACACTCGGTGTAATACTGATCGAGTGTTTCAGCTGTTAAAATTGTATTTATTATTATTATTATTATTATTATTATTATTATTATTATTATTATTATTATTATTATTATTATTATTCATAGTAGTTGATGTTGTAGCATCTGCAAATGTCTTCAAAAGTGGATATTTACTAAGACAGTTGGGGGGGCCAAATAGCCCCCCACCACCACCACCGACATCATCGGTCTGAAGCAGAACAAATTAAAGCAATTCAAGATTTGTAATGTTTTGTAATCTGTAATCTGTAAGAGCCACCGTTTATGGCAGTTTAGGTTAACTATGATCCAAATGTCAGATTTTGTCATTTTTTGGTTATGTTTCCTGTTATTCATAGGTAATAAATAATGTCAAACTTATATACCCCTTCCACTTCCTTCCGAAAGCCATGCCTCCAACGCAGATTGGAGCCTTTAACCTGTGAAATAAACCGTTAATTCCTGGATGCAACAGTATTCAAGGACACTAGAGGATTTATTGTTTTAATCACGGCTCTGCTTTTCAGACTTTTTTCAGCTCTGCACTGAAATTTGACATCGAGTGCATCTGAACTCACTCACAGAGAGAGACAACAAGAGACTGGACTTGGTAAACACTCAAAAGAAAAAAATCAGCACGCTCTGCCCACCAACAATAGTCGCTGACTGGCCATCTGTTTAAAAAAAAGTTATGCGTCAGCATTTAACTCTAGGCAGAACTGGCCAATAATCAGGCAACTTCTGATAATGTCTATGGCGCTCTGTGCTGAATGCGGAGCTGGGTGTGTCTGTTCACTCCGACACCGCTCAGAGATGAGGTGGGAACATGCATGGATTTAGAGAATTGGGTTTCATTTATCCTAAAACAGCTGAACAGAAAAACACTTCTGCTACCACAGAAACATCACTGAAATATGTTGATTTTTAACCAGATTTTTGTTAAAATGCAGTTGAAAATTAATTTGCCACATCGGGCAGTTGAGAGGTGTGAAAGTCCAACAGTCCTTAAAAGGAAGATATTTTAACAGTCCTTAAAAGGAAGATATTATAAAGCTTTTCCACACACAATGGTTGCTGAAAATATTTCAAATATGAATGATTACTAATAGGAGCTAACCTAAATATAAAGGTCACGATTACAGCATTTCGCACATAACTGGCATTTTTGTGAAGTCCTTAAACATTGTCTAATGGTTGTCCTTGACTAAATACAGATATCTTAGTGACATATTACCAATTAGCAAAAGACCTTACACAGACGTTGATACATCATGCCAACATCACGGAGACGTACATGTGCTGTCTGTCTTTGGCTTCCGACTAGGTTTGTCACTGCCTGTATAGAAATCACCCTTTTCCTTCCACATGATAACAATGCACCAGCACTGCGTCTGTCCTGGCGTCTCATTTTTGTTAGCTTTAATTGAATCTAATTTACCGTTTATTTAACCTGGTTAGTCCCATTGAGATCAAGATCTCTTTTGCAAGGGAGACCTGGACAACTATAAAGTTTCCAATTCAACTAACCTGCATGTCTTTAAATCTGGGAGGAAACCGGAGCACCCAGAGGAAACCCACACAAACAAAGAGAGAACATGCAAACTCCACACAGAAAGGCCACAAGTGGGAATTGATCCCATGACCTTCTTGCTGTGAGGTAACAGTGCAAACCACTAATCCACCATGCTGCCCAGAAAGGCCAAAGATGAGTGCAATCCCACTTGTGATTTACATGACGTGTGCGTTGGGTGTGAAAACCACAACTCTGGGTGTGAACTGCAAATAACTTTAGCATTACTCTGTGAGCCGCCAGCATGGTGGCTTAATGGTTAGCGTGTGGTGCATTCTGTATGGAGTTTGCATGTTCTCCCCATGTTTGCATAGCTCCAGCTTCCTCTCACCCCATCTCTAGCCCAGTTACCACTTGGATAGGTGGGTATAAATGAATGGATACATGAATAACAATGTGAGATACTTTGCACTAGATGGCACGTGTGGCTTAAAGGGTTATTTGGATTCTGCATATAAAACCCAACCCATATTTAACCGCAAAAGGTAGATTAAAATGTCTTTGAACATTACAGTCACTTTAATTTGACTTATCTCTCTTTTCTTATACGATGCATTAATTTCCTCTTTTTAATTGTTGCTCAGGTAGCAGTGGTCCATTATCCTCATCCACTCATCCAGTTAAGCAGATAATCAGGCATCACTTCGTGCCATTCTATAGACCATACTGTGCTACTGGACAAAATACAGAGGTATGGTATCAGGAGATTGGCACATGACTGGATAACTAGCTATTTATACATCGGGTATCAGTGTGCACATATTGGTGGGACAAACTCTGAACTCATGGAAATTACTTGTGGGGTGCCCCAAGGGTCAGTTCTGGGGCCATTGTTGTTTCTTCTATATATTAATGACTTATGTTTAATTTCCAAGTCTGTCAGTCTGTATTTTGTTTGCTGATGATACGACAGTGTTTTGTAGTGGGGATCATTTGGGACAGACCTTGAACATGATGGAGAAGGAGCTACAGAAGTTTAAACAATGTTTTGATTCAAACAAATTATCACTCCACTTTGGTAAGACAACGTGTATCATATTTGGAAACAAGTCCAGGAATTTCTGCAGAAATTTATCATTAAATGATATTGAAATTGAAATCGTAACTGATACAAAATTTCTTGGTGTTGTAATTGATGATAAATTGAGGTGGAAAACATATATTAATTTTGTTAAATCTAAAATGTCAAGCCATTGCAGTTTTGCATAAAGCACAAGATTTCATTTCCCAATGCTCATTAACTATTTTATATTATTCATTACTCATTCCATATATGACCTATTGTATTGAGGTATGGGGAAATACATATAACACTAATACAAATCCAATATTTTTGTTGCAAAAGAAAAGAAAGCTATTTCTATGTGATCTTTATATAAAAAGCATCGATCAGGCCTTGGGGCAAAACATCTAATCTACGGCTCATTCCTTTTCATCTACAGCCATTAGCAGGACCTGAATGCAGTTTATGCTGCAGTAAGCACACTTTGACAATACCCAAGGAGACATCAACCCTCATGCTGGTTCACATGCTCACAGATGTGCCATCTGAGTTTATCTCAGCTTGCCACTTGACTTGTAGAGACTTTTCCAGATGAGCTGCATATAACTCCAAGCTCCAATTCTGTGTATCATTGGTTCTGCTGTGGCCAGCTCTCCCGTGAAAAAACCCACACATCTTATTAAGTAACTGTCTTGGTGTTTTAGACAGTGGCGCATTGTTTCCACTAACATGGTCACAGTTGTGGGAATTTGCGCTGAAAATACTGGTACATGTCTTACAATCTTAAACTGCTCATCTGACCTTCTCAGCCCTTGCATCTCCCCCCTGCTTTTATGAAAGCGGAGTCACAGCATGCTGGTTGGAGTATTTTCCCGTAGGTAATGCCACTGCAGATGACGCTGGTTGCAGCCTTCAGTGCTTAGCTGTCACATCAGTGATGACTTTCTCCTCACAGAGCTTTTGTGCAGGAGCTTAAGATCTCTTGCAGACTTCTTTATTCAGACACAGAGGACATAATATTAGAGGAAGCGAGGAAGACATCCTAAAGTGGTTGATTCATGAATCGACAAGGCCTGCTGAGAACAAGGCAACCTGCTCCGAACCTGTCGATGCGTGCTGCCGCTTCGTTACCGCCGTCTTATTTGTGCAGCTTTCAGTATTTGTAGTTGGCAGTGGAAGTGATTTCTGTCTATTCAAATGGCGCTGGCGCATTTCAACCACTGCAACACAGTTGTTGCTCAGCAAATGGAGCTGCCACTTCCTCCCGGATCTTCTCCAGAGCAGGCAGGAATAAGAGTGCAGGTTGACTAAACTCTGTGCTCTGGAGAGCTTCTCTTTCACAGGAAAAATTAACTTTGAAAAGAGGTTTGTCCTTGTCGTTTTGTTCAATCTTTCCTGGGCACCCTCAGCAATACAGGCAGAGAGGACTGTGTTGACAGATTCAGCTCTTGAACTCACTCGGCAGTCTTGATTTCCTCGCTGTCACCAACCATTGGTCGAGCATGGGGCAAATTACCTGGATGGATGCTGCAGTTACAGGCAAAGGATTGATTTGATGATGGATGAATTTGGTGCCTTCTGGGAAAGATCAACAAACACACACACACACACACACACACACACACACACACACACACACACACACACACACACACACACACACACACACACACACACACACACACACACTCCCCCCATTATCAGCAGCATCAGGAAGCTGAATTCTGCTGAGACACCACCCAGGTGATTTCCCTCCACCGAGGAACAACTCCTCATATCACCATGTTGATCAAAACATTGTTAGAGCAGAAAATACCAAAGGGTGTTCTGATCACGTCGTTTTGTCCCTACTCAAAACATCCTAGAAATCATTGAGGAAAATAAAATAATAACATAATAATAACTAATATACAAAATCCTATGGGATTCCCTTTAAGAACATTACAGGTATCCTAGAAGAATCCTATTGAATATAATCTATATGATGATACAGTTCCTAAAGGAATAAAAATCATAAGAGATTCCTTTAAATTTCTTGTCTGAAATCCTTCTCATTGGAATGCTTATTGGAATTTCTATTGTAATTCTATAAGAAGGAGGTCTTATAAGATTCATGAGGGAACTCCTACAAGGTAGCTATATAAAAAAGTTATTCCATTTCCCTTGTTTCCCATTATATCCCTAGTGACAACAATCATCAGTCAATCGGATCAAATACATTATTGTCCTCGCAGGGAAATTATTTTTGGGCGAAAGTGCTACAAATATGTAGAGCAGTGAAAAATGACAAAGACAAACAAAAAAACTGGTACAACATAAATAAAATCATAGTTAAAATAAATTAAAATTAATGTATAAAAACCTGCCTTAAAACAGCCTAAAGATGAACAAAAATCAGTTAAAAAAAACTTAATTCAAAAGCCCTGTAAAAAAAGTGACCTTAAAAAACACTGTGCAAAAAAGTGCAGAGAGATGTTTTTGAGATGCATCTTTTTCCTTGTTGAGTAGTGTGATGGTCCTTTGGATCAATGACAACTGAAGACGATTAGTTTCACAGTTACTTGCTCTGTAACATCTGTAGGAATAAATCTAGGAATAATATAGGAATCCTATTGAAATAATACTAGGAATAATATAGGAATCCTATGGGATTCTTAGGATGATTTCAATAATAAAAAATAATGTTGTTGTGGTGGTTGTAGTTGTTTCCATTAACTTTAGACGTGGTGCACCTCCATGTGACAAATTGTATTCTTTAATGTAAGGCTGGCAAAGTCAACCACATGCACAATAATGGACAACACCTGTGGTGGGCACAGTTCAGCTAATCCAATAATAGATAATTATCGAAGCTAATGTTGTTGCTAGCGGATTCGCTTTTTCAGATAAGTTTTTAAACCGTCATCGGACCAGTTATATTCTGATAAATTTAGTTCCGATAACTTTCAGTCCGATAATTGATAAATCAAACATTTTAGTCCGTCTGTTGTGTGTTTGTAGCACACTGGCTGCCTGTCACTTGTTGATGACATCATCATTAAGTGCAAAACGTGATTGGCCGGTCAACGCAGGGAGTATTGTGGGTAGTGTAGTTCAGGTTCACTTTGGACATTACAGTGAGTGAGTCCGCTCGACACAAAAACAAAACGGACTAATTTTAACATCATTTTATTTTATTTCTTTGTGGCTGACGGTATAATTTAATTGCCAAGACTCGGTGGGGGAGAGGAGCTCTCACAGCACAACTGTGTCTACAGAGGGACTTTTCATCACCGTTAGACACTGTTTTGGATTTAAAAAAAAAAAAGACGCTTTATGTGGATTATTTATTCAGATGAATCCCATTGAAACTAACAGGTAAGAATTTATATGTCTTTTACTCTGCATTAATGGACGTGTTTCTGTTGTTTAAGCCGCAGACTTCAAAGCGTGTGAAAAAAGAATCAGCTTTTTAGTTCGTAAATGACGGTGTATCTAATACAGAGACAAACTGTGACTTCTAATACTGTGTTTTACTGCTTTTGAAAGATGATGACAGTGTTTGTAATTTTATTTTTTAATTCATTCATTTTTCGTGCATTTTTATGTGTTTGTGATCCTTGAATTTACCCAGCAGCAAAAAGTGAAAGTGAAACTGGTTTATCAGAAGCTGACAGTGTAATCTGATGTGGCCATGTCCGAATACTAAAAGTTATTGGTTATCTGTAATAAAGATTCATTTTTTAGCAGTTTATCGGTTATCGGTTCCTCAAATCAGGATCTTCAGCGTGCACTGGGGCGGTTTGCAGCCGAGTGTGAAGCGTCCGGGATGAAAATCAGCACCTCCAAATCTGAGGCCATGGTTCTTGACCGGAAAATGGTGCTTTGCCCTCTTCAGGTCGGTGGAGTGTCCTTGCCTCAAGTGGAGGAGTTTAAGTATCTCGGGGTCTTGTTCGCGAGTGAGGGATGGATGGAGCGTGAGATCGATAGACGGATCGGTGCAGCATCTGCAGTGATGCGGTCGCTGTATCGGGCCGTCGTGGTGAAGAGAGAGCTGAGCAGGGGGGCAAAGCTCTCGATTTACCGATCGATCTACGTTCCGATCCTCACCTATGGTCATGAGAATTGACTCATGACCGAAAGAACGAGATCGCAAGTACAAGCGGCCGAGATGAGTTTCCTCCGCAGGGTGGCTGGGCGCTCCCTTAGAGATAGGGTGAGGAGCTCGGTCACTCGGAAGGAGCTCGGAGTCGAGCCACTGCTCCTCCACGTCGAAAGGAGCCAGTTGAGGTGGCTCGGGCATCTTTTCCGGATGCCCCCTGGACGCCTTGCTGGAGAGGTGTTTCGGGCACGTCCCATCGGGAGGAGGCCCCGGGGAAGACCCTGACACGCTGGAGGGACTATGTCTCTCGGCTGGCTTGGGAACGCCTTGGGGTTCCCCCGGAGGAGCTGGGGGAGGTTTGTGTGGATCGGGAGGTCTGGGTGGCTTTGCTTGAGCTGCTGCCCCCGCGACCCGACTCCGGATAAAGCAGAAGAAAATGGATGGATGGATAGATTTATCGGTTTAGAGTCATAAAAGATAAAAGAAAAAAAGATAAAAGAACTTTTCAACTGTCGGATTAATGGTTATCAAACCTAAGTTTTTGGTTAGCTGTGCCCACCACTGGACAACACGTGCAAAATATACAACGATTTGCTGCATTGTCTGAACACAGCTTTTTCTTCATCTCGTATGGAGTGATTTGCATTAACCTTATCAACCCTGCTAGGAACAGTAGCTTCACAGTACAGGTCAGGATGGTTTTTATAAGGACTTAACGTGGCATCCAGTCTAAAATCAGTGTTGCTATCATGCACTACTCTGTGCTGTTATTTCTCCACAGCAGCAGCAGGGACTCTGTGGTTTTTTAATGGATCACTGTATTGAGAGCAATTCAGTGGTTCAGAACAAGCCGTTTATGATAACTGAAATGAAAGTCTGTAAAATTCCACATCAGCACAGAGTCAGGACATCCCTAAAAACAATTTAGCCTGGGAATGTCTGTGTCATTATATTTTAATTATCTGAATACTTCACTAGAAAAGATTCATTGCTTATTCAGCAGTGCTTCAAAGACAGAAAGAATTTTCACTGAAGCCTGAGATTCCCGTCACATGATGTCGTCTCATCTTCATGATGCTAAAAGAGGCAAATCAGTTTTTTTAAATGACAGCCAGCATGCCATGCTATTCGAAGTCCTGTTTTTAGATTTCATCATCATGGTACAAACAGAATAATGGGCCTCATGCAAAAATGCTTTCAGAATTTCTCTGACCTTTTGTCTTTTGTTTTGGGTTTTGTTCTTTTTTTTTCTTTGCATAATGGGCTCATACACCAGATTCCACAAATGTTCATAAATCCAGATAACTGTAAGAATTACATGTGTAAACCTCCTGAATTTGCATGTGCATGGGAATAATGAGTTGCCATTAAAAAAAAAAAAATAAATTATCAAATAAGGCTATACACTTTGATTGGGTGAATGCCAAGGATGAGTTTTCTTCATGGGGATGCATGCAATATTGCATGCCATAAGTAGTTTCACGTTTCCACACCACTCTGCCAAAAAATACAATCTTTACAGACTTATATTATAATCTAATAACATTTTTGCATACTTCAGTATTATCACAGTCCTAAATGCCTACAAATATGACATACAATAAAAGGGACTTTTAACTAGGTATATTCTGTAATACATTAAGCATAATCAGTGTAAGATATATTTATG
This sequence comes from Thalassophryne amazonica, assembly GCF_902500255.1. Lineage (NCBI taxonomy): Eukaryota > Metazoa > Chordata > Actinopteri > Batrachoidiformes > Batrachoididae > Thalassophryne > Thalassophryne amazonica. The sequence goes on from NC_047118.1 coordinate 15,323,189, forward strand.
AAAAAAATTAAACAAAGAGCAAATGCTTCGTTCCACAGATAAGAATGGCCCAGTTCAAAATTCCCACTTCTGATCTCAAAGCAGTCCAGCTCCCTGACTCCAAATAACCCCCCCCACCACCACCAATTTTTTATTAATTTAAAAATACAAAAAAACAATTGGAAAAAAAACAAAACAAAAATACTGTCTGAAAAATTGTTATCAACCTAGTAATCACCATTTGTGCATAAAAGATAATATGCACCAAAGCATGTCAATTTCAATCATTTTACATCTCAGTTTAGTCAAATACTGTCATGCATTTGCTTCCATGTTTGTTTTATTTGAAAACTGTTATAGTATGGCAGAGTAAAAGGTTTAATCAAAGTCTTAATATAATCAATTCACAATGAGGGTTTCACTAGTGGTGATCTAATAATGGTTTGATGCTTTTTCCATTACATATCAAGAGAACTTGATTTATATGTGTTTTTACTACGGATGAAATCATCCACCAAGTTCTGATGTGGAAATGTTTGCAGCAGAAACTGTTGGATTTTTTGAGCATTGGAAGGGTTGCGTAAATAAAAATTCCCCAGGTGGCAGCACAGCACATGATGTGTTCCTTTTTGTGGGGACTCCCAAATAAAGTTTAAAACATAGGTGTTCCGCAGGTTTTGAAAGGTTTGAAACAGTGTTTTGACTTTGCCATGAGTAATGTGTAGTACAGATGAAATTTTGTTGTTATTTTGTTTTTAATGGCAGGCATCATGTTTTTCCTTATGGTTGCTATCTTAAATTGTTAGCTCATGTTAAAGTCTGTGCCTTATCCAGCAGGTGGCAGACACATCTATGGGATTTTACATACGAGATCACTCTTCTGATCCATTAAAAAAGCTACTTTTTTGATTGAGCAAGTGCAACAAAAATCACAATAATTTAGTCAGTTTGTCCTCGATAAATGCCCTGCATGCCCAAGATAACAGGGATGGACTAACTCACCCACTCATCGACACTTTTACATAACAAGCCCTATGCTATTACCAAAGTAAGGACTTTCTACCATCTCTATGTGGGAAGAAGTGTTAAACGACAGGAAACTATCCTCAAGTGTGTGTACATGAAGTCGTCTTTCTTCAGCTAGAAGGGAAAAAAAATGCAAAGATATGAATAATGTATTGTTTTGAGTTGTTGCAAAGCACTCGGCGACATATTAGAAACATTCCAGTTTGTTCTCTCTCTTACTCTGCTCTCAGGACATGGAGACTATTTTCACACATCTGCTGCTGCACAAAGCTTCTGTCAGAGATATGGTAAACCCACATTTCTTTGCAAACAAGTACAAGCAAAAACATTCTGAGACACAAGAAGGAGAATTATGTCCAAATATAACGCTCAGTATTCACAGACTGCAAAGTTACAACTTTCAAACTGGATTTTCTCAAACTCCACACACTTTACATTGCCAAATAAACTTGGGACCAATACAGGTTTCACATAATTGAGGAAGAAGGGCAAAGGAATTACCCAGAAATTAACACCCAGGAATTAATTAATTTTTGTCCCAAAGGTGCGAATGGCACAATCACAACTAAGGAACTGAAGTCGGAGGCATCAGATAAAAATGTGACATTGTTCGCTTTTAAGAAAGCATTCAGTCACCATGGCCTTAAAAGTTGTCAGCCAAGGAAGAAGCCTTTGATGTAAAATGTACTTTAAAACAAGTTACCACAAGGATGTTTTAGTGTGTGTGTGTGTGCGTGTGTATGTGTGCGTGTGAATGTCAGATGATCGGCTTCCTCCTTAGTTGATAGTCTTTTAGACCATAGTGTTTTTAGGGTGTTCTTAAAAACAGATGATTTCACATTTCTGCCTGATGCCTCTAATGCTATCATTTCCTTTGTTGTGATAGTGGGGTTTTCTTTGAGTTTTAGAAGAAAGGTTTGTTCATTCACTGATGTTAATTTGGGTCCTCTTCCTCAGTGATGTAAAGTCTGTATGGTCCCAGGCTTCTTACATTATTGTATAATAAACAGTACAGTTGCTTCTGGTATGGTGTTTTCAACATTCTCAGCATGCATCGTCTAAATTATTTCAATTTTCTTTTCTACTTTTTTCCTTTTTTTGTGAACTGAAACACAACTGCAGCTTTTGGCAAAATTCTATTGTATAATGGTAAATGTCCAACAGGTGGAGATATTGCTCTATTTTAAGAACTTTAAGCGCAGGCTTCTGTGGGACACAATGACAAACCTGTTGTTTATAGTAGTAGATAAAGCAATGGATAGGTAAAGCAATGGTTCTTCAGGTAAGCCCATAAATACAGCCAACAATTCCCACTTAACCCCTAGTTAAGTGAACCTTAATCATTCAGGAGCTTTAAAAACTAATTACATAAATTTGTGGAATCTTCCATGCTAAGTAGATTGGCATTCATTGTGTATTTGTACCTTTGACTCATTTAAAATCTAGCAGTGAATAAAAACTGAATAAAAAACATCTGTCCTGTAACTTAGCTCAATTCAGAGTTGCTGTGGCTCAAATCAAAATAACACACAACAATGGTTATGGGTGCTGCTTTAGTTCCCCTGATACCTACGGTATACAAACAACTAACATTAAGTGCTTTTGGACCTGGAAATTGTAGGTATTCTTTTTTGGGGGCTACTCACAAAAGGAAGCTCTCCCAAGAACCATCCATCCAAAGAACCTTTTTTTGCATTTGAATTCACAACACCTTTCAGAATATGTTAAGAAGGTACAGTAAGCAGACAGTTTGACTATGGATGCTTCAGCCTTTGACATTCCAGCCTTGGATGTTCTAGGCAGACATTTCGGCTTAGGCTTTTTCAGCCTTTGGATGTTATGGCCTACAGCTAGTACTTGCTGATAAATATTAGTCAAATGCCATGATTAGACATTCATATACATTAGAAACCCAAATTATCTTTCTTTTATATTCATTTTTCAATATTTTGGTAAAACTACATTCCCCTTATTATTGTTCTGATTAGTGTTACAGCTCAATAAGGGTGTGAAAGATACCACCTGTGGCTAAAACATCCAAATTATGTCATACTATTTGGGAAAAATATCCCAGGATGAAACATCCTAGTTCCAAATGTCTTACACTTGAATGTACAGTGCATCTGGAAAGTATTCACAGCGCTTGACTACATTTTGTTATGTTACAGCCTTATACCACATGTACATAAGTATTTACAGCCTTTGCCATGAAGTTCAAAATTGAGCTCAGGTGCATCCTGTTTCCACTGATCATCCTTGAGATGTTTCTACAGCTTGACTGGAGTCCACCTGGAGTAAATTCAGTTGATTGGACATGATTTGGAAAGACACACACCTGTCTACATATAAGGTCCAACAGTTGACAGTACATGTCAGAGCACAAACCAAGCATGAAGTCAAAGGAACTGTCTGAGATATACTTTATTGATCTCACAGTGGAAAAATTATGTTTACACTCCAGTTACCTCAGACAGCAATTAGTCCACAATTATTACTTGTTTACCATAATAATGGCACACATCAGAATTAAAGACAGCACATACACATTTGACATTGTTTATGTGGACTAAATTTGAAGAAGTCCATTATCCGAATTGAGGCAAGTGGGTGAAGGTCTCGCAGCAACCCTGAGTTGTGCCACCATCAGCTTGGGGGAGGGGGGGGGGGGAAGGGGACCTGCTGCAGCTAAAACCACGCCGCCCCCGCAGAAGGGAAGGGATGACGTGAGCAGAAGCCGGAGTGGGGGGGTGTGATGGGGGGGAAGGAGGGGGTGGGGAGAGGGAGTGGAGCATGCTTCAGTCCTGTGAAACAGTTTATTGTCTTTGTGAGTTGAGATAAGAAACAGCCAAATGTTCACCAAGGCCGAAGACATTCCTCTGGAGGAAAACAGCAGGGCAATTTGTCCTTCAGGGTGATAAGCCTGCCGTGTTGTGGTTTGAGCAGTGAAAAACACTTTTTACAGCTTCACTTGAACAACCAAATCCCAATTATGAATTAAGAATATTCACAATTATGAATTAAGAATATTCCCTGGCCTCCGAAATCTTCATCTTCATCTGCAAGGCATGCATCTGCTCCAAGATGTCATCCAATTTGCATCTGAGTTCAAGAGTCATCGCAGTCTGAGAATGCATTACCTTGCCCACCTCATTAATCATGACGGACAAGGGAGGGGCCATGGTTCTTGATGCCACTGTCTTGCCAATTTTCGGGTAGATCAGGGCAGCACATAAGCCAGAAAGTATCAGCCCTGCTACCATAAGACCAAATATGAATAAATCCTCGACGTCCTCCACAGAGAATTGCGCAAAAGCATGCAACACGCCATGACCCCCAGGAGTTGAGAACATAGCCCGCAGAATATGTTTCATCTGGGCAGGTAGGATCCCCTGGTCCTGACCTTCTTGTAGAAAAGATGGGGTCAGTAGCGTTCAGAGACCAGCTGATCAATTCCATGGTTAATCCAATAGTAGTCCAATAGATCCAGTATCCAATATAATTTGAGGAATTCACAGTCTGGTGAAGTAGGATCTTAAAGGTTAAAGCAGAGAGAAGAGATAAGGGAGAGTGGAGGAGATGTGACCACCCTCGTCGGAGTCTCAGAGGTCTACGACAGGACTGTCTTCAGGCACAAATCTGGGGAAGGGTACAGAAACATTTCTGCTGCTTTGAGGGTCCCAATGAGCACAGTGGCCTCCATCATCTGCAAATGGAAGAAGTTCAGATCCACCAGGACTCTTCCTAGAGCTGGCCGCCTATCTAAACTGAGCAATCGGGGAAGACAGGGAGGTGACCAAGAACCCGATGGTCACTCTGTCAGAGTATCAAAGAAGTGGCTTCTGGACAGCTCTGTGAAGGTCTTTGGCCAAGGTTGAAGCATCATATTCAAGAAGACTTGAGGCTCCAATTGCTACCAAAGGTGCATCAACAAAGTATTGAGCAAAGGGTGTGAATACTTATGTACACGTGATTTCTTAATAAATTGGCAAAAAGGTAATGAATAAATAAATAAACTTTTCATGTTGGCATTATGGGGTGTTGTGAGTAGCATTTTGAGGGAAAAATTAACTTCATTTTGGAATAAGACTGTACATAAAATGTGGAAAAACTGAAGTGCTGTGAATACTTTCCGGATGCACCATAGTAGTAGTGTCTCCTATTCTTCCAGGACAACTGCTACTCCGAAGTACGAGATAATCACCCACCACCACCAAAGGAGTTCTAAGAAATTTGATCATCTCTAGTTTCATTCAGTGTGAAAACACAAAAATAGAGGATGCTTCTTCCAGCAGTTGTAAGAACCATTTAAAAATTCCCTCCAGTGTGAAACTGCCTATTATCCTCAACTGATCTCATGGACAGTTTGGACCCCACATTATTTGCAAATTTTGCTTTCTCTTGAGTGTAAACTGAAAGCTGTTATGCTGCATATGCAAAGCTCAAATGTTGAAGGAAGTACACAAGTTGCAGGGGTTTAACAGATTGTCGCCAGAGGTACAGCATTTAAAAACATGTATGTGTTACAACATAATGTACAACTGATACCATAAATGAAAAAAACAATATCCACTTATTGCTTTATTGCAGCATTTGTTGCTTTCTCAAAGTGGGACTCAAATGAAGGAACACTGTGTGATTTAAATTTGTCCAGTGACCCTCTTCATAACACTAATGTTCATTACTGGCTAATGTGAAACTTTGAAGTTTTCCAGATGGTGTAGGTTGTTGTTATTCATGCTCCCTGTTCAGGCTTTGTGACCTTTAAATAATGCTCTTGAGTGTTATTATCCCCCCCCAGTACTTAAGCTATACAAGTGAGCTTTGTTTTGTCAGTATCCCATGCATATTTTCAGATGCACAGCCACACTGTGCTTACTTATGTATGTAACATATATGTTTGCAAATGTTAAAGGTTTAGAGCATGACTCGCTCACTAATGATGAACGATAATTGCATAAATATGTTCTGCAGAGGTACATAGTGACTGTATGCACACGTTTAGTGGGTCAGTTAAATACATGGCCATGGCTACATTGAATAGCCAGGGGATAAGATCAGCTTTATTTATCCCAAAGGAAATTATTTTGCCAGAGTACCGAAACAGTAAACAGTGAACAATGTTTTGTTTTTTACAATAAGTACAACAAATTTATGCGAAATGACTGGAAGACATTTGCACAAGATGTTCAACAATATTACACATAACTCTGAGTCACTGAATAACTGACTAACTCTGTTTATTATGTTTTTGTCCTGCAGAAGGGGGAGGAATTATACAGTTTGATTGCCACAGGTAGAAAAGACCTCCTGGGCCATTCTGTAGTACATCTCGGTGAGCTCAGTCTGTGGCTGAAGGTGCTCTGACAGGATGTCAGTGTGGCATGCAGGAGATAGGAGGTGTTGTTCAAGATGCTGAGCAGTTTCCTCAGCATCCTCCTCTCTGACACCTACACCACAGACGTCAGCTCAACCCCCGGACAGAGCCAGCTCTCCCAATGAGCTTGTTTAGTATGTTCATGTGAGCTGCCTTCAGAATGTTTCCCCACCACACTACAGCATAGAAGAGGATGCTGGAGACCACCGAGTGATAAAACATCTACAGCATCTGCAACAAACACAAATAGCAAAACGTCCTTATGTCTTTACCTTGGCTTAAGTGCCAATGGAGGTACTGGTTAATGCTGCATTTACACATAATGACAAGTTGGGAATACCACAAAGTATACATTCTTGGCCGCTGATCACGAATGTGTTGATTTGAGGCAGAGGCATCGGGTGTCCTCAGGAAGTGCTGCAACCTTTTACCACGCGTTACAATTAATGGCACGTGTTGCTGGAGAATGATCAGGAACCATTACACACGGTCCATAATAATGTTCCACGGTATTGCGCGTAACAGCGCATTGTTACATTCTGTCACATTGTGAATAAGGCGAATTGTTTCCATACACACACACACCCATATTCATCCATCAGCTGCTGAACAATTCAGATCGCTCCAGTTTGCTCCTCAAAATCCACAGCAGAAGAACTTTGTGACTGCATGCTTAGTTGGGCTCTGTGCCATGGAGTGGCACAGAAAGGAGGAGGAGACGGAGAGAGCCAGATGTGTGGCTCCACGCGGCTCTCGTCTCACTCAGTTTCCCAAACATCAGGCACAGCAGCAGCAGGTGGAACACCTGCAGGAGCGCGCTGAGGAGCATTGGAATGAAACTTTAAGCCGACTTGCCGTCACTGTCCTTCTTCAGCATACTGCAGCAATGAAACTGAATGTGGTGCAGCAGGGTTTAATTGTGCGCACATCAGAGAAGAATGCCGTCACGCTCTATTAAAGATCACCACTAATCAAGAAGGATCAACACGCTCAGTTGCGACCTCCACGATATGAGGTGAAATGAGGGTGGGGTGTGATATTTGTGGAAGATTTTTTGACAGCCAAAAACATGCTCCACGAAAATCACGAATATCACGCATCAACACGCACTATTAAGAAACCTATTCAGATGAATTAAGTCACATTAAGAATGTCAGGAATGTGCCAAGAATGACGCAAATATGACATTCGTAATGCATCCTACCTATGTGTAAACACAGCATAACAAAACTACAAATACAATGCAAATTAATGGGAAACCTTACTGAGATATTTTTGGAACAGAATGCCAGCCTTGAATCAGCCTTGAAAATACTTAAAGGAAGAGTTCCTTTTGATTTTTTTGAAGTCATAAAAAGTATTTTCTTTGGCACAACTGTGATTTTGGTTCTTAGGTTTCAAATAAGTATGTCAACATTGTGATCAAAATTCACCTTTTCTGGAAATAATTTAGGGATTCAAAAAGAAGGGAAGGGCCTTTATTGGCCTTTATGAAATGTGTCTGCTGCATTTAATACATTCTCAATACAGTTTGGTACAATCAAACCACTCGGAAACCACCCAGCAGTGAGCAGCCACAGTCCAGTGCCCAGGGACCAACTCCAGATGCTGCTTTGGTCAGGGCAGAGAAAGAAGCAGACCCTATAATGAATGTTTTTGATGGAGAAAACCAGAATGCCAACCCACGCAGAGAGAACATGCAAACTCCACACAGAAAGGAACTGCTAACCATAAAGGAAGTCCTAACCACTGAGCCACCATGCTTTGAAAAACATTATATCACTCAGTTATATCACTCAGTGTCATCTGACCCTCAAGGGTCAGATGACACTGCTGTGATACATATGCTGGTGTTCATATCACAGAGCTAAAGAAAAGTGATAGACTTTCTACTGTGACGGAAAGTGCAAAAAAAAAAAAAAAACAAAAAAAACTATATGAATCTGAAACACACAGTGAGAGCGACAGCTAACAAAACCAGTCCACCAAAGATCCCACTGGAAAAAACACTGAATTAATGTGGATATATTTCACACTACAATTTTGCTGGATATCTGATAGCCAGGTTAGACAACACTGACACAGGTGTCAGTACAAATGTCAGTTAAAACTGCTATGTTTTACTTTGCCAAAATGAGTCAGTGGAGAGACAAATACTTTGAAATATTTAAAAAAATAAAGGAAAGCCGGTCAATATCTCACATTTATGCAATATAAATTGTTTGACAACTTCACATTTTTAAAAAGAATTTCTTTGAAGTGTTCTAATGTAACTTTGAGATGATGTGGTTGTATCGAATATTTTTCATTTTCTTAATTTGTTCACTACACGGTGGTATAGTGGTTAGCACTGTTGCCTCACAGCAAGAAGGTCATGGGATCGCTTCTCACCCAAGGCCTTTCTGTGTGAAGTTTGCATGTTTTCACGTGGGTTCCCTCAGGGTGCTCCGGCTTGCTACCACATCCAAAGACATTAGATTGGGTAAACTGGAGTCTTTAAACCATGCGTGTGAATGTGTTTGTCGGTCTGTATGTGGCTCTGCAGTAGACTGGCGTCCTGTCCAGGGTGTACGCTGCCTTAAAACTGCTGGGATAGGCTCCAGCCTCCCCGTGATCCTCGATTGGAGGAAGCGGTTATAGAAAAGGAATGATTGCATTGATAATTCATTTACCAAACATTTGCTTGTATAAAAATGTGTACAAAATCCATGCCACTCACAAACAAATGTGCAACTTGACCTGCTAGCATTACACACTGAGGACTGTGTCTTTCAAATGCACAAAATAGAACATATAGGCTGTCTCATAAAAAATGTACCCAAAAGTATTTTGACAGGACAGAAAAAACAATCAATATTATCAGGCATTTTCAGCATGACCATGTGGCTGATGCATGCAATTTTCCTCCACAATGCAGGTTTTAGTTCCGTCTTTCCTTTTTGATGTTTTAACCCTTTATCTTTTACACCACATGATCAATGTAACCTCCTCGTCTGAAGTTTCCTAAGAAACAAATCACCCGTCTCCAGTTTTCCAGAAAACCACCTAGCAAATTTAAGTCTCCTTGCCATTTGCTGGGGAGTTAGTTCACTCTGAGACTGAATTCCGTATGGAAAGAGATGCAAGTCAGCCCTTAGGATGCGTTGCACAGAGCTCAACTATTTTTGTTCTCTGAATTAGGGTCTACTGCGCATTTTTCTTGGACTTTAATGTCTTGCAGAACAAACTTTAGGGTTCCTAAAATGAGAAAAAAAAAACATTATTTCCCAGTAAAACCATTTCCTGGTATTTATATTTCAGTGTACTTTTGGGTACATTTTTTGAGACACCCTATATTGTCCATGTCTGCCTCAATGAATCTGCAATCTGGGGTACCCAAGTGTGCAAAATCCTGGGAGGAGAAAATGCAAATACATTCATTTAGAACATGCAAGGTGGTTTTTTTTAAAAGACTCAAAATTGCATCTGTAGTTTGCACATGTGAAAACAATGTGTTACGTGTATATCTCCAGTGCTATGCACAAGAGCTAAAACAGCAAGTCAGCACCATGGACAGCTCCACCTACAAATTAAATATACCCAAATCTATAATATTATACAAATAATGAATGTTTATGAGTTCAATGGTATGAATATTTCATGAGGTGAAAGATGGAACAAACCATTCAATTAGGCGAAGCTGAGTTGAATGGTATGTTCCAGGTTTCACCGAATCAAATATTTGTTCCACTGAAAGAATGTAAAAACATTCATTATTTGTTTTATATAATGGCTAAAATAGATTGCCATTTGATATTTTATTAATTTATAAACAACAGAAAAGAAACTTACATTTTGGTGTTCCACTGCTGCTAAAGTCCAACATGGTCTTTAAATTGGAATCCAAATTGTGATGTTTTACAGCTGAGTGAATTTTGTGTGTGTGTGTGTGTGTGTGTGTGTGTGTGTGTGTGTGTGTGTGTGTGTGTGTGTGTGTGTGTGTGTGTGTGTGTGTGTGTGTGTGTGGTGTGGTGTTACAAGAACTAGCACTGTCAGTTAGCTCAATCAAATCGTTGTCCCACATGTGCGCTCACACAACCGGGACTGCACTTGCGGGAGTGTGTACTACCAAAAAAAAAAAAAAAAAGACAGTGCATTGATAAAGTACAGCTTTTCATTCTAACATCCTGCTAACAGCCTCCAGACGGCTTACAGCGCAGTGGATTTGTTTTGTGTGTCCGTGCATGTGCGTGTTTTGTGTGTGTGTGTGTGTGTGTGTGTGTGTGCGCAGAGTGCAATGGTACCAACCGTATGGAACCAAATTTGCACTCTAAATGGAACCAAATTTGCACTCTAAATGCAATGCAACACAAATGGGTCAAATAATCCATGTCACGTGACATACAAAGCACCAATCAAATAACAAGGTTCCACTCAGCCATTATATAATTCATTCTATACCAAATTATTCCATGTCACATCCTCTCCAGTTTTATGAACATGAAGAGAATATATTCACACTTAAGTTAGTACCCATGCTGTGAAAAGCTCCTCCATTGCAGGAACTTGGAATTTCAAATCAACAGTTTAAAGTGAGAAGGTGGGGGTGGGGGGTTTCCATGGTAGCAGTCCTGAATCCAGGCTTGTGCCCCACACCTTACACCTCCTGTGAAATATCAAACCATTTTCAAGGCACATCCATTTTCAATTTAGCATGTGTTCAATAAATAACATTTTCAGTTAAAATGTGTATATTTGTCTAAAATTGTGCATATATGCAAGCAGCTGAGTGAATTTGCACTTACGGTCATTAACACGTGCAAAATCCTCATTTGCATCCTGTTGTCTATGTCACATTAACACCTGTTGTCATTTGTGCATGCATTCTTATTAAATCATCTGCAAAACATTGAAATCCAAAGTGCTAAATTTTTTGGAATGACCACGTAAGCTAGTATTAATTATAAGGAATCTTGGTAAATCAGGCCCTGTGTTTTTTAAGAATTCTGTGCTGCCTAAAACATATGCACTGCAAATTATGGCACATTCTCCATAGCAGGAATGGTATGATACCAGTTTTTCATGTCCGATACAATAACAATACTGGAGCCTTCAGTATCTGCCGATACCATTGCCAATCTGATAACCGTTTCTCGGCCCTAAAACAAATACATTTTATCTGGGTGTACTTTGCTAACCTAGCCATCTAACAACACATCAACTCAAACTGTGAAACAAATGTTCTACTCCGAAGACATACATAACCAACAACATGACTCAGATTTGCAAAGGGAAAGTCAGGCCAGCTTTTTATTCCTGGTTTTGGTTTTGTGTTTTTTGTTGTGGCGGGGGGGGGAAGCTGTTTGTTTGTTTTTAATAATATCTGATCCAGTAATTGCATCCAATATTGGACCGATTGTTGTGAAAGTGTAGTGACACAGACCCACAACAGGGGGCACAAATGAATGGACAATGGATAAGCCAAATTTGAACACTTTACTGTTGTGAATGCCACAACCATACACAGCAGATTATAGAATGATACAAAGTCAATGGATAAAGGTGTCGTGTGGGCAGGCTCGACAATAGGAGACGTCCGTCTAAAGAAGAACCGGAACCACACGATTTCCTCCGCCACAGAACCCGAAGGATACTGGAGCCGCCAGGTCCCGAATCCCCCAGGTGGCCACCGTCTCCGCGTGTCAGATCTGGTACTGCTGGCGAAGAGCAAAGACAGTCAAGTGTGGGTGTATACACCCAGTAACAACAACGGTGGGAATTACACCTCCACCTCAAATCACACACTCGTGCAGCTCCTGTTTCAGCACTTATCTGGAAAGAGTGAGAGGCGAAGACGTCGGCACTCTCACAAACCACCAATCAGCGGACAAGGCTCCACAGGAAAGAGGCTGCAAAAAGAGTTCAGACTAAGATACAGTTTAGTTTATGGCTGAGAATATTACCTCCTTAGAAGAACGATATCTCGGCGACGTGGTGGAGGTGTCATCCTGCTTTTATCTGGGGTGGAGTGCAGATAATCGGTGACAGCTGTCATAGTTGATGAGTGACAGCTGTCACCTCGGCTGTTCCTGTGAGGCGGCAGCGCCCTCTCGTGCCTGAAGCCCGCACTTCAGGCAGGGCGCCCTCTGGTGGTGGGCCAGCAGTACCTCCTCTTCTGGCGGCCCACACAACACCGATACCAATCCAAAATATCAGCTCGGCATACCCTAATATGTAGTTTGTTTTTTCTTTTTGTTTGTTTGTTTGTTTCTTAGAAGTAAAAGCTTATAAAACTGAAATAAACTGTATCCCAGCATTTGCGTTTTAATCAAAATCCAAAAGATCCACAATCAGCACTCATTTGTTATCAGTTCTCATCATCCATTCTATCCACAACCAACTGGGATCCTGTCTGGCCTGTTAAACAGATTACTGATAAATCACTTATGTGTCTGGTGGCATATTTAGCTTATCGCTGGCCCCAAATTTGAGCTGTGTGACTGAGATTTTTGTATTTCTCTCCGCTGAAATTTAAATGAATAAAAGAGAGAGAGTCTTTAGTATGCAGGTATAGTTATGGAGGCTATTAGAGTAGCTTTACACTGCGGGAATCAGAAAGAGAGCTCCTGATCCGAACTGATCCTGTGCTCAGGGCCAGCTCTACTGGCAGCAAAATGATTCATCTCCTCACAAGATACATTTATGTAAAGGATATTATCTGAAGATATAAATCCACTTTCAGTGTCCTTAAACTGTCGGTGTGTTTTTGCAAAGGCGACTCTTCTCTCTCCTCCCTGTTCTTGCAGATTTATCTGACTTTCACTGGCTGGTCTTATTGTTTTGCAGACCCTCAGGTTTGCAACAGTCATATAAGAGCTGGCAGTTTGTAAAGCTGGTAAGCCTGGTTTATAGAGATCTAACAGGGAACAAATTCTTCTCTCACTGAAAATATCAAGAAATGAAGATGTCACAACCCTCTCTTGTATTCCTCGTCTCCCCCGCACTTCCTCTCTCTAACAACACCAGAGGGCGCAAATCCATTGGAAGATTTCAAAATAATTGTTTTGTTAGCGCAGTACGTAATGTCTTACTTTTAATACGGACTCTGAAACAATGTTTTAAAACAAGATTATTGCAAAGATTTCAAAAGATTCCAGAGCAGTGTTTCAAGTCAGCTATTACTAATTCGCAGTACTGATGAAAAGCTTTTCTACCATTCTGTAATTCCAGTTTTACATACCAGTTGTGAATTCATCCCATATTTGGTGGGTTATTGTACAAGTTCTGCATTTTTGTTGTCCATGCCTTATACTGGGAATTAAAACTGCTATCAAGCTGTAATCACCTTTGATGATTGTGTTGTGTGTTATTTGTTGGCCATAGTTTTTTTTTAAGAAATAGTTCTGGACAGTTTGTTTTGCTCAGATGTGCCTCACAGTAAATAGTTCCTACATTATTTTTCCAATATCAAAAAAATATATGTTGAAATGCACAAATGTGTTAATAACTAAAGTGAGCGATTGTTTGCTTTGCGACACTAAAAATGACATGGAAACCAATGGGACGCACTTATAACCATTAAAAATGCTCCTGGAACAACAACCTTTAACTCTGAAGGTCTAGTCCTCTGCCACATTTATTCAACATTCTTTGATAATTTTTTTGAGTGATATGTTCCCAGACAGACAAACCAAGTCAAAAACATTAAAACTTGGCAGATGTTAAAAAAGGAATCTGAGTCACAATCATGGTTGAAGAAACTTCTATAAGTCCCTAATTCAGATGAGATACATGATAATGGCACAGACGAGCATAATTTGATTAACTGTGGAATAAATGGTCAATTGTAATTGAACTGCATTTATATGGCACTTTTATGGACAGAGCACTTTAAGGCAATGCCTCACATTCACCCTTTCACTAATGTTAGGGTGCTACCATGCAAGGCACTCACTACACATCGTGAGAAACCTGGGGATTAAGGACCTTGCCCAAGTGCCCTGAATGATTCTCTGGTCTGATGGGGATTTGAACTAAGGGTTGTCTGGTTATAAGCCCACCGCTTTAGCCACTTGACCATCACAGTATGGCCAAAAGCGTATAGCACAAGTCCATTTGGAGGGTGTTTAACTCCTTTTTACTATTTACACAAAGCAAAATCTGAGCAAAAACTAGGGTGCAAGGTGCAAAGTGGTTTGATTCAGTCACCCAATTAGTTATGTGTGTGTTTTTCGGTGTAACATAAAATCAACTAATGACAACATCATCTGTCATTCCCCAACATGAGTTCACCAGGGGGAGGCACATTGCTAGAGTTGTCAGATTCAGAAGTAAGAGGTTGGACATGAATCAAGTATAGACATAGCAGGCAAAAAAAAAAAAAAAAAAAGACAGAGAGCACTACAGCACTTTTAAAGGTAAGATAAAAACTGTTCACTATGAATACAGAACTGAGGCAGTGGATGCTGGGTATGAATACCACAACTGGATTGGTTGTGCACTCCTAATAACACTTGCATTGTGCTTTATGTCATGTGGAAGAGTATCTTGAGATGTAAGAGATGACATGATTTTAATTACATGCAAAACAAGAATGATATTCCTGATCAATTCTGTGACAGGCAAAACAACAAGGAGGTTAGTTTGAACCATTAGAGACAACTTAACGTCTCATATGAACCAAACCAGTGAGCTTGCTGATGAAATTAGTAGTTTGCTTTATCTCTGTCATTTCATTGTAATCCAAACAGATCTGTTTTCTTTCCAGCTCAGAGACTCTTAATTCATTAAGTCTGGCCATCTGCTCGATGAAAAATGGATGATTTCAGCCTTTCCAGGTTCGTTACAGTGCGGGAACACCAAACGTTAACGTCATACATCCTACATCCATCAGTCCATCCATCCATCCTTTGTCTGAACATCATTTGCTTGCTTGGTTCTCTGCTGTGCAGCCCTGTATGCTTTGGGTGAAAGGCAGAGAAACACTGTCCAGGTCAGCCATCTATCACAGGACCAAAACATAAAAACACACTTTCTCACTCTCACATCACACTTGTGGGAAATTTAAAGGCTCAAGACAATCTGACGTACATGTCTTTGGACCGTGTCAGGAAACAGCAGCCCCGTAAGGAAAATCCCTGTGAAGTGGAGTCTATTTTATTTTATACACCCCAATATCACACAGAACATCTCAAGGTGATTTAGAGATAGTTATAGTTCCTGACAGAGCCTGCACTTTCTAAGAGAAGAAAAAACTCTTTTAAAAGGTGGGATGACAGATCATTGGAAAGTAAAATTATGTCAAACAAATCAGATAATGTAAGAAGTAATTTAAAAAAAAAAACTGAGAATGTAAAAATGGCAGAGCTTCCACTTGATGCACACCAAACATATGTACGAGGGGATGTCAAAACGTTTTGAGCCTCGCACATTTTTCCCTAGTCGGATATTACAATGCATCACACCTGATCTACACCAATGCCTTAACTATTTATTTCATATAGGATCATATTGCTCACTTCAATTGTTGTGTCATAACACTGTGTGGAAGAGACATACCCTCCAGTGTCAGTCGTAGCATTCTGCTTCACCAGGACAACACAGCAGTCCACACCAGCCGGGTTGCCATGGACGCTGTGAGCGAGTGTGGCTATAAACTTCTTCACCCACCCTATTCTCCAGACCTTTCCCCTAGCGGCTTCCGCCTCTTTCCCAAGCTGAAAAAATATCATCGGGGCCAGATATTTGAGGATGATGATGAGCTGACTGCTTCTGGTTAGGGGACCAAGATATTGAGTTCTACCGATCGGGTATCAATGACTGGCAAACTAGATGGAATAAGTGTATGGAGTTGGAAGGGGACTATGTTGAAAAGTAAAACATGATAAATCCATATATCTTGCTCTTTCTGTATAAGGTTCAAAACTTTTTGATATCCCCTCATATGTTCTATCTGGTCAGTCCTTTTGAGTAATTAAGTAGGTCTCTTCCCTTACTGTGTATTTTGTCCATCTTGACTATAGGGATACATGATTATACACTCAACAAAAATATAAACGCAACACTTTTGGTTTTGCTCCCATTTTGTATGAGATGAACTGAAAGATCTAAAACTTTTTCCACATACACAATATCACCATTTCCCTCAAATATTGTTCACAAACCAGTCTGAATCTGTGATAGTGAGCACTTCTCCTTTGCTGAGATAATCCATCCTACCTCACAGGTGTGCCATATCAAGATGCTGATTAGACACCATGATTAGTGCACAGGTGTTCCTTAGACTGCCCACAATAAAAGGCCACTCTGAAAGGTGCAGTTTTATCACACAGCACAATGCCACAGATGTTGCAAG
Organism: Thalassophryne amazonica; assembly: GCF_902500255.1. Lineage (NCBI taxonomy): Eukaryota > Metazoa > Chordata > Actinopteri > Batrachoidiformes > Batrachoididae > Thalassophryne > Thalassophryne amazonica. The sequence continues at coordinate 15,339,901 of NC_047118.1, forward strand.
ATTTGAGGGAGCGTGCAGTTGGCATGCTGACAGCAGGAATGTCAACCAGAGCTGTTGCTCGTATATTGAATGTTCATTTCTCTACCATAAGCCATCTCCAAAGGCGTTTCAGAGAATCTGGCAGTACATCCAACCAGCCTCACAACCCCAGACCACGTGTAACCACACCAGCCCAGGACCTCCACATCCAGCATGTTCACCTCCAAGATCGTCTGAGACCAGCCACTCGGACAGCTGCATGAAACAATCAGTTTGTATAACCAAAGAATTTCTGCACAAACTGTCAGAAACCGTCTCAGGGAAGCTCATCTGCATGCTCGTCGTTCTCATCGGGGTCTCGACCTGACTCCAGTTCGTCGTCGTAACCGACTTGAGTGGGCAAATGCTCACATTCGCTGGCGTTTAGCACGTTGGAGAGATGTTCTCTTCATGGATGAATCCCGCTTCACACTGTTCAGGGCAGATGGCAGACAGCGTGTGTGGCGTCGTGTGGGTGAGCGGTTTTCTGATGTCAATGTTGTGGATCGAGTGGCCCATGGTGGCGGTGGGGTTATGGTATGGGCAGGCGTCTGTTATGGACGAAGAACACAGGTGCATTTTATTGATGGCATTTTGAATGCACAGAGATACCGTGACAAGATCCTGAGGCCCATTGTTGTGCCATACATCCAAGAACATCACCTCATGTTGCAGCAGGATAATGCACGGCCCCATGTTGCAAGGATCTGTACACAATTCTTGGAAGCTGAAAATGTCCCAGTTCTTGCATGGCCGGCATACTCACCGGACATGTCACCCATTGAGCATGTTTGGGATGCTCTGGACCGGCGTGTACGACAGCGTGTACCAGTTCCTGCCAATATACAGCAACTTCGCACAGTCATTGAAGAGGAGTGGACCAACATTCCACAGGCCACAATTGACAACCTGATCAACTCTATGCGAAGGAGATGTGTTGCACTGCATGAGGCAAATGGTGGTCACACCAGATACTGACTGGTATCCCCCCCCAATAAAACATAACTGCACCTTTCAGAGTGGCCTTTTATTGTGGACAGTCTAAGGCACACCTGTGCACTAATCATGGTGTCTAATCAGCATCTTGATATGGCACACCTGTGAGGTGGGATGGATTATCTCAGCAAAGGAGAAGTGCTCACTATCACAGATTTAGACTGGTTTGTGAACAATATTTGAGGGAAATGGTGATATTGTGTATGTGGAAAAAGTTTTAGATCTTTGAGTTCATCTCATACAAAATGGGAGCAAAACCAAAAGTGTTGCGTTTATATTTTTGTTGAGTGTATATATATATATATATATATATATATATATATATATATATATATATATATATATATATATTGTGTGTGTGTGTGTGTGTGTGTGTTAAATTACCATGTAATACCATATTTGTAACATCAAATAATGTGAACCTGCCCATGTCTGATACTGCTCACATTCTGTACTTATTAAAACATTATGCAGAGACAATATTTCCCAGAGGAAGTGACTATAAATGAAAAGACATTATTTATATTTGTCATTTATATTTGTTATATGTGTACCCACATGCGAGACAGCGATAAGAAACCTGCAGCTTTGTGTATGCACAGACTGGATAAGGTAGTGAGCGCCATAAGTGATGTTGTGCTAATTCCTACTAATATCTCTTGCATGAATTATAACTGAGCTGAGGTAAAAGCCACAGGAAGCTATATGAGCTTTTTGAGAATACATGATGTTGGTGAGTTTTTATAATTGTGATGTTTGCATCATTATGATGTGTGCAGCACGAGTATTTACATGTTATGCTTTTGTGAAATATTGATTTTCATCCATCCATCCATCCATCCATCCATCCATTTTCTTCCGCTTTATCCGGAGTCCGGTCGCGGGGGCAGCAGCTCAAGCAAAGCCGCCCAGACCTCCTGATCCACAAACACCTCCCCCAGCTACTCCAGGGGAACCCCAAGGCGTTCCTAAGCCAGCCGAGAGATGTAGTCCCTCCAGCATGTCCTGGGTCTTCCCCGGGGCCTCCTCCCAATGGGACGTGCCCGGAACACCTCTCCAGCGAGGTGGCCAGGGGGCATCCGGAAAAGATGCCCGAGCCAACCCAACTGACTCCTTTCGATGTGGAGGAGTAGCGGCTCGACTCCGAGCTCCTCCCGAGTGACCGAGCTCCTCACCCTATCTCTAAGGGAGTGCCCAGCCATCCTGCGGAGGAAACTCATCTCAGCCGCTTGTACTCGCGATCTCATTCTTTCGGTCATGAGCCAAATCTCATGACCATAGGCAGTGATGCCGGTAACGCGTTACTCTAATCTGACCACTTTTTTTAGTAATGAGTAATCTAACACGTTAATCTTTCCAAATCAGTAATCAGATTAAAGTTACTTCTTCATGTCACTGTGCGTTACTATTATTTTTCATTGTGGGTCAATAACAGCATTAAACTTGGTCTGTGGGCAGGAGGTCGGGGTTCGACTGAACTGCCCACTTTAAGCGAGCTGTGAGCTTTTAATCCGCGGTTTTTTTGCAGCTGCTCGACCCGTCGTCACCTCTTAAAGCACGGTGATCAGCACACCTGCACTGAGCTTTACAAAGACATTTTTATACTTTTTTTCCTCCTTTATTTAGAGCTGAGCTGAGCTGCTCCATATCTGCACGTTAAAACAGCTGATCCTCCACGACGCGTCAACAACTAACACTATTTTCCACTCAAATGCACCTAAACTCCCTTTCTGAGGACCACATGATGTGAAAACACAATAAAACTTTCTTACCTGTAAATCTGGTCACGTTTTCTGCATAAATAAATGTTATCCATTCTTTGTGCTCAAACGCCAAAGTAGGGGCGAATCCAGATGGAATGGGGGCGTGGGGGAGGGATGTGCCCCCCTCACAACACCCCTAGATTAAAGGTGCAATTTTGAAGCCTTTTTTTACTACAACTACTAATACTACTTAAAATAATATTAATTTCGACAAGTAAAATATTTAGAGAGAATTTAAATGTTAGAAAAATGCTAGAATTAATTTAATAGTTACATTTATAAACAATGTAGGTTCGAAATTGCAAGTTTTACTGTTACAGTGCTGTCAACAGTTAAATATGAGGTCAAGAAAGAGGTCTTTATTTTACTTTTTATAAAACAAGTATTTATTTTCATTGAAGTCAAGAAAGGGTGACTATAAAGTGAGTTTTGGCAAAACAGGTATCATTGTCATGTTGAGGTGGCAGAGTGTTGTTGTCGGCAGCTGGGAAAAGTAACTAAAAAAGTAACTAGTAATCTAACTTAGTTACTTTTACAACTGAGTAATCAGCAAAGTAACTAAGTTACTTTTTCAAGGAGTAATCAGTAATCAGTAATTGGATTACTTTTTCAAAGTAACTGTGGCAACACTGACCATAGGTGAGGATCGGAAAGTAGATTGATCGGTAAATTGAGAGCTTTGCCCCCCAACTCACCTCTCTCTTCACCATGACAGTCCAATATAGCGACCGCATCACTGCAGATGCTGCACAGATCCATCTATCGATCTCACGCTCCATCCGTCCCTCACTCGTGAACAAGACCCCGGGATACTTAAACACCTCCACTTGAGGCAAGGACACTCCACCGACCTGAAGAGGGTAAAGTACCTTTTTCCGGTCGAGAACCATGGCCTTGGATTTGGAGGTGCTGATTTTCACACACGGCTGCAAACCGCCCCAGTGCACGCTGAAGGTCCTAATTTGATGAAGCCAACAGAACCGCATCGTCCGCAAACAGCAGAGATGAGATTCTGTGGTTCCCAAACCAGACCCCCTCTACACCCTGGCTGCGCCCAGAAATTCTGTTCATAAAAATAATGAAGAGAACAAGTGACAAAGGGCAGCCCTGGCGGAGGCCAACGTGCACTGGAAACAGGTTTGACTTACTACCGGCAATGCGATCCAAGCTCCTGCTGCGGTTGTACAGGGACTGGATAGCCCTTAACAGGGACCCCGGACCCTGTACTCCCGGAGCACCCCCCACAGGGTGCCCCAAGGGACACAGTCGAACGCCTTCTCCAGATCCACAAAACACATGTGGACTGGTTGGGCGAACTCCCATGAACCCTCGAGCACCTGATGGAGCGTGTAGAGCTGGTCCAGTGTGCCGCAACCAGGACAAAAACACACTGCTCCTCCTGAATCCGAGTTTTGACTATCGGTCGAATTCTCCTCTCCAGTACTCTGGAATAGATCTTACTGTGGAGGCTGAGGTCTATTGATTTTCATAATTTGATTAAAATGTTTTTACCTCTTCCCAGGATGCTGTTTTATTCACATCAGTTGGATTGTTTGCAGTGTTACTCAGTTAAAGTTGAGGACTTAGCCAGCCAGAACGAGATACAATCAAATTATTATTATGATTATGATTATGATTATTATTATTATTATTATTATTATTATTATTATTATTATTATTATTATTATTATTATTATTATTATTATTATGTGTTGTGGCCATAAAGGAGTGAAGCTCTTCAGCATCTCACCATGTCATTTAGGTCCTTCAGACGTTTTTTTCAGTAAATGCTTGTGGTGAGCATTAGCATGGCTAAAAACCTTCAGCCCCCACAACCCCTACCTACAGCCCTCTTACCCCCCCTCCCCCGCCATTTTAAGCATTTTTCTTTATTTGCATTTCACATGCCTAGAAAGTCCTCACCATCTCATTTAGGTCACTCACATGTTATTTTCAGTAAATGCTTCTGGGGAGCATTAGCATGGTTAAAAACCTTCAGCTTCTGGAGGCCTTTGCCCCCCTCCCAGACCCCCAACTACAATCATCTTAACTCCCTGCCATTGTAAGCATTTTTCTTTATTTTCATCTCACATGCCTGCCTCAACATGTCTATTACACCCCATTCCTACCAGGCTGCTCAAGGAAGCCCTGCCATTAATTAATGCTTCAATCTTAAATATGATCAATCTATCTTTATTAGTTGGCTATGTACCACAGGCTTTTAAGGTGGCAGTAATTAAACCATTACTTAAAAAGCCATCACTTAACGCAGCTATCTTAGCTAATTATAGGCCAATCTCCAACCTTCCTTTTCTCTCAAAAATTCTTGAAAGGGTAGTTGTAAGACAGCTAGCTGATCATCTGCAGAGGAATGGTCTATTTGAAGAGTTTCAGTCAGGTTTTAGAATTCATCATAGTACAGAAACAGCATTAGTGAAGGTTACAAATGATCTTCTTATGGCCTCAGACAGTGGACTCATCTCTGTGCTTGTTCTGTTAGACCTCAGTGCTGCTTTTGATACTGTTGACCATAAAATTTTATTACAGAGATTAGAGCATGTCATAGGTATTAAAGGCACTGCGCTGCGGTGGTTTGAATCATATTTATCTAATAGATTACAATTTGTTCATGTAAATGGGGAATCTTCTTCACAGACTAAGGTTAATTAAGGAGTTCCACAAGGTTCTGTGCTAGGACCAATTTTATTCACTTTATACATGCTTCCCTTAGGCAGTATTATTAGACAGCATTGCTTAAATTTTCATTGTTACACAGATGATACCCAGCTTTATCTATCCATGAAGCCAGAGGACACACACCAATTAGCTAAACTGCAGGATTGTCTTACAGACATAAAGACATGGATGACCTCTAATTTCCTGCTTTTAAACTCAGATAATACTGAAGTTATTGTACTTGGCCCCACAAATCTTAGAAACATGGTGTCTAACCAGATCCTTACTCTGGATGGCATTACCCTGATATCTAGTAATACTGTGAGAAATCTTGGAGTCATTTTTGATCAGGATATGTCATTCAATGCGCATATTAAACAAATATGTAGGACTGCTTTTTGCATTTGTGAAATATCTCTAAAATTAGAAAGGTCTTGTCTCAGAGTGATGCTGAAAAACTAATTCATGCATTTATTTCCTCTAGGCTGGACTATTGTAATTCATTATTATCAGGTTGTCCTAAAAGTTCCCTGAAAAGCCTTCAGTTAATTCAAAATGCTGCAGCTAGAGCACTGACGGGGACTAGAAGGAGAGAGCATATCTCACCCATATTGGCCTCTCTTCACTGCCTTCCTGTTAATTCTAGAACAGAATTTAAAATTCTTCTTCTTACTTATAAGGTTTTGAATAATCAGGTCCCATCTTATCTTAGGGACCTCATAGTACCATATCACCCCAATAGAGCACTTCGCTCTCAGACTGCAAGCTTACTTGTAGTTCCTAGGGTTTGTAAGTGTTGTGAAAGTGTGAGAGCACGGACCCACAACAGGGGGCGAAAATGAACGGACAATGGATAAAGCCAAATACAACACTTTACTGTTGTGAAAGTGCACAACAACAACAGATTACAATATTAGATAAGCTCAAATACAAAATGTCATGTGGGCAGGCTCGAAGATAGGAGACGTCAGTCCAAAGTCGAACCGGAACCACACGGTTTCCTCCGCCACCGAACCCCGGGAATACTGGACTCCGCCAAGTCCCGAACTCCCAGGTGGCCACTGCCTCCGCGTGTCGGATCTGGTACTGCTGGCGATGAGCAAACACAGTTAAAAGTGGGTGCGTGTGCACCCAGCAACACGTATGGTGGGAAACCACCTCCACCTCTCGTCGAAAAAAGAACAGAATAAATGCTGTCCAATTCACACAAGCAACAGTTATTCAAAAACACAATCAGCTGAGAAGTTACCTCTTTGGTAGAGTGATATCTCGGCAATGAGGTGGAGATGCCGTCTTGCTGATATACCACTGTCGATCCGATGATTGATGACAGCTGTCGCCGGTGATAAGTGACAGCTGTCACCCCGGCTGCTCCTGTGAGGCGGTAGTGCCCTCTGGTGCCTGGAGCCCGCACTCCAGGCAGGGCGCCCTCTGGTGGTGGTGGGCCAGCAGTACCTCCTCTTCAGCGGCCCACACAACAGGACCCCCCCCTCAACGGGCGCCTCCAGGCTTGTCCGGGTGGCGGCGGTCGAAGTCGGCCAGGAGGGCCGGGTCCAGGATGAAGCTCTTCTTCACCCAGGAGTGTTCTTCGGGGCCGTACCCCTCCCAGTCCACCAAATACTGGAAGCCCCGGCCCATCCGTCGGACATCAAAAAGCCGGCGCACTGTCCAAGCCGGCTCGCCATCGATGATCCGGGCAGGAGGTGGTGTCGGACCCGGAGTGCAGAGGGGTGAGGTGTGATGCGGCTTGATCCTTGAAACGTGGAACACGGGATGGATCCGCAGTGAGGCCGGAAGCTGAAGCCTCACTGACTGACTGATGACCTTGAGGATTTTGAATGGACCTATGTACCGTTCCTGTAATTTTGGGGAGGCCACTTGCAGTGGAATGTCCTTGGTTGACAACCACACTTCCTGCCCAGGACGATACATAGGAGCCGGGGTCCGCCGCCGGTCTGCATGGGCCTTTGTCCTCATCCGGGCCCTCAGCAAAGCAGAACGGGCGGCACGCCACACCCGACGGCACTTCCGTAGGTGGGCCTGGACCGACGGCACACCGACCTTTCCCTCAACCACCGGGAACAACGGGGGCTGATACCCCAGACACACCTCAAAAGGGGAGAGGCCGGTGGCGGACGACACTTGGCTGTTGTGGGCATACTCGATCCAGGCCAGATGGGTACTCCAGGCCGCCGGGTGCGCGGCTGTCACGCAACGCAGGGTCTGCTCCATCTCTTGATTGGCCCGTTCTGCTTGCCCGTTGGTTTGGGGATGATACCCGGATGAGAGACTGACCGTGGCCCCCAGTTCCCGGCAGAAGCTCCTCCAGACGTGCGAGGAGAACTGGGGACCGCGATCGGAGACAATGTCTGTTGGAATCCCATGCAGCCGGACAACGTGGTGGACCAGGAGGTCCGCTGTCTCCTGGGCTGTTGGGAGCTTCGGGAGGGCCACGAAGTGGGCCGCCTTGGAGAATCGGTCCACTATCGTGAGAATGGTGGTGTTGCCCTGGGACGGCGGGAGGCCCGTGACAAAATCCAGGCTGATGTGGGACCAGGGGCAATGAGGCACGGGCAGCGGCTGTAACAATCCCGAAGCCTTGCGATGGTCGGCCTTGCCCCTGGCGCAGGTGGTACAGGCCTGGATATAATCCCGGACGTCGGCCTCTAGGGACGCCCACCAGAAGCGCTGCCGGACTACTGCCACGGTTCTTAGCACCCCAGGATGACAGGAGAGCTTAGAGCCGTGACAGAAGTCCAGGACTGCAGCCCTAGCTTCTGGTGGGACGTAAAGTCTGTTCTTCGGTCCAGTTCCGGGGTCCGGGCTTCATGCCAGGGCCTCCCGGATGGTTCTCTCTACGTCCCAGGTGAGGGTGGCCACGATAGTGGACTCCGGGATGATGGGTTCCGGTGGATCCGACAACTCCGTTTTGACTTCGTCTTCATGTACCCGGGACAAAGTATCCGATCTCTGGTTTTTGGTCCCGGGACGGTAGGTGATCCGGAAGTCAAAACGGCCGAAGAACAGTGACCAGCGGGCTTGCCTGGGATTCAGCCGCTTGGTGGTCCTGATATACTCCAGGTTCCGGTGGTCAGTGAAAACCGTGAATGGCACGGACGTTCCCTCCAACAGATGTCTCCACTCTTCAAGAGCCTCTTTCACCGCAAGGAGTTCTCGATTGCCGACGTCATAGTTCCGTTCGGCCGGGGTCAACCTGCGGGAAAAATAGGCACACAGGTGAAGGACCTTATCGGTCTTCCCGCTCTGGGATAGCACAGCTCCTATCCCTGAGTCCGAGGCGACCACTTCAACCACTAACTGGCGGCTGGGATCGGGCTGCACCAGAACGGGTGCAGACGAGAAGCGCCGTTTCAACTCCTTGAACGCGGCATTGCAACGATCCGACCAGGTGAAGGGGACTTTTGGTGAGGTCAGGGCTGTCAGGGGGCTAACTACCTGACTATAGCCCTTAATGAACCTCCTGTAAAAATTAGCAAAGCCGAGGAACTGTTGCAGCTTCCTACGGCTTGTGGGTTGGGGCCAGTCTCTCACCGCCACAACCTTGGCCGGATCAGGAGCGACGGAGTTGGAGGAGATGATAAATCCCAGGAAGGACAAAGACGTGCGGTGGAACTCACACTTCTCGCCCTTCACAAACAGCCGGTTCTCCAACAACCGCTGCAGGACCTGACGTACATGTCGGACATGGGTCTCAGGATCCGGAGAAAAGATGAGTATATCATCTAGGTACACGAAGACGAATCGGTGCAGGAAATCCCGCAAGACATCATTAACCAAAGCTTGGAACGTCGCGGGGGCGTTTGTGAGGCCGAACGGCATGACCAGGTACTCAAAGTGACCTAAGGGGGTGTTAAATGCCGTCTTCCACTCGTCTCCCTTCCGGATCCGAACCAGGTGATACGCATTTCTAAGATCTAGCTTGGTGAATATTCGGGCTCCATGCAGGGGCGTGAACACCGAATCCAACAGGGGCAACGGGTATCGATTACGAACCGTGATTTCGTTCAGTCCCCTGTAATCAATGCATGGACAAAGTCCGCCATCTTTTTTGCCCACAAAAAAGAAACCTGCACCCATTGGGGAGGTGGAATTCCAGATCAACCCGGCGGCTAAAGAGTCCCGGATGTAGGTCTCCATTGATTCGCGCTCAGGCCGTGAGAGGTTGTACAGCCTGCTGGACGGGAACTCACCGCCTGGAACCAAATCAATGGCACAATCGTACGGACGGTGGGGGGGAAGGGTGAGCGCCAGATCCTTGCTGAACACATCCACAAGGTCGTGGTACTCCACCGGCACCGCCCCTAGATTGGGTGGGACTCTGACCTCCTCCTTAGCCTGGGAACCGGGAGGTACCGAGGAACCTAAACATACCCAATGGCAGGTCTCGCGCCACTGAACCACTACCCCAGATGGCCAATCGATCCGGGGATTGTGTTTCAACATCCAAGGAAACCCCAAAATCACACGGGAGGTAGTTGGAGTCACAAAAAACTCGATCTCCTCCCGGTGATTTCCTGACACCACCAGAGTTACAGGTGGTGTCCTATGTGTGATTGGAGGGAGGAGGGAGCCATCTAGTGCCCGTACCTGCACAGGCGAGGTAAGAGCCACCAGAGGGAGCCCTATCTCCCTGGCCCATCTGCTGTCTAACAGATTCCCTTCAGAGCCCGTGTCCACCAGTGCTGGGGCCTTCAGGGTTAAATCCTCATACAGGATTGTAACTGGGAGTCGTGTGGCAATGTGGGTGTGTCCCACGTGAATGTCTCGGCCCACCCCTAGCCCAGTTTCTAGGGGCGGGCGTTGGCGTTTAACCACTCGGGGCAGTCTCTAACCTGATGCTCTATCGAGCCACAAACAAAACACGCTCCGCGAGCCAGCCTCCTCTGTCTATCTGGTGCCCTAAATGTGGCCCTGCTCGTGTCCATAGCTTCGTCAGCAGGGGGAGCTGTCGCCACACGGAGCGCAGGGGCCGTGGAGCGTGGGGAGGGCGGAACGTGGTCGGAACCGGAAGGGAGAGGGACGACGCGTGCCCGGCCACGCCCTTCGTCTCATTCCCGACGGCGTTCTTCTAACCGATTGTCTAATCGTATGACGAGATCGATAAGCCCATCTAAATCCCGCGGTTCGTCCTTAGCCACCAGGTGCTCCTTTAGAACCAGTGACAGTCCGTTTACAAAGGCGGCGCGGAGGGCAGTGCTATTCCAGCCGGACCTTGCAGCCGCGATGCGGAAGTCGACTGCATAAGCAGCTGCACTCCGGCGCCCCTGTCTCATTGACAGCAGCACGGCTGAAGCGGTCTCACCTCTATTTGGGTGATCGAACACTGTTCTGAACTCCCTCACAAACCCATCATACACCTGAAGGAGCCGTGAATTCTGCTCCCAGAGCGCTGTAGCCCAAGCGCGTGCCTCACCACGAAGCAAATTTATGACATAAGCTATTCTGCTAGCATCAGTTGCGTACATGACGGGACGCTGTGAAAAGACGAGCGAACACTGCATAAGGAAATCAGCGCACGTCTCCACACAACCGTCGTACGGCTCTGGCGGGCTTATGTATGCTTCCGGGGATGGTGGGAGGGGTCGTTGAACGACCTGTGGAACGTCATTGTTTCGCACAGGGTCGACAGGAGGGAGAGCCGCAGCATCGCCCTCGAGGGCGCGCTTCCACCTGTGCGGCGAGAGCCTCCGCCCTGCGGTTAAGGAGGACGTTCTGCTCGGTCATTAAATCCATCCGAGCCGTGAAAGTGGTGAGGATTCGCTGCAACTCATCGATCATTCCTCCTGCGGCCGCCTGTGCGCCCTGTTCTTCCATTGGCCGTTCAACAGCCGGTTGACGCCCCTCGGGATCCATGACGTTGGCCGAGATATCCTGTTGTGAAAGTGTGAGAGCACGGACCCACAACAGGGGGCGCAAATGAACGGACAATGGATAAAGCCAAATACAACACTTTACTGTTGTGAAAGTGCACAACAACAACAGATTACAATATTAGATAAGCTCAAATACAAAATGTCATGTGGGCAGGCTCGAAGATAGGAGACGTCAGTCCGAAGTCGAACCGGAACCACACGGTTTCCTCCGCCACAGAACCCCGGGAATACTGGAGCCGCCAAGTCCCGAACTCCCAGGTGGCCACTGCCTCCGCGTGTCGGATCTGGTACTGCTGGCGATGAGCAAACACAGTTAGAAGTGGGTGCGTGTGCACCCAGCAACACATATGGTGGGAAACCACCTCCACCTCTTGTCGAAAAAGGAACAGAATAAATGCTGTCCAATTCACACAAGCAACAGTTATTCAAAAACACAATCAGCTGAGAAGTTACCTCTTTGGTAGAGTGATATCTCGGCAATGAGGTGGAGATGCCGTCTTGCTGATATACCACTGTCGATCCGATGATTGATGACAGCTGTCGCCGGTGATAAGTGACAGCTGTCACCCCGGCTGCTCCTGTGAGGCGGTAGTGCCCTCTGGTGCCTGGAGCCCGCACTCCAGGCAGGGCGCCCTCTGGTGGTGGTGGGCCAGCAGTACCTCCTCTTCAGCGGCCCACACAACAGTAAGAGTAGAATGGGAGGCAGAGCCTTCAGCTTTCAGGCTCCTCTCTTCTAGAACCAGCTCTCAATTCGGATCAGGGAGACAGACATCCTCTCTACTTTTAAGATCAGGCTTAAAACTTTCCTTTTTGCTAAAGCTTATAGTTACGGCTGGATCAGGTGACCCTGAACCATCCCTTAGTTATGCTGCTATAGACTTAGACTGCTGGGGGGTTCCCATGATGCACTGAGTGTTTCTTTCTCTTTTTGCTCTGTATGCACCACTCTGCATTTAATCATTAGTGATTGATCTCTTCTCCCCTCCACAGCATGTCTTTTTCCTGGTTCTCTCCCTCAGCCCCAACCAGTCCCAGCAGAAGACTGCCCCTCCCTGAGCCTGGTTCTGCTGGAGGTTTCTTCCTGTTAAAAGGGAGTTTTTCCTTCCCCCTGTCGCCAAGTGCTTGCTCACAGGGGGTCGTTTTGACCGTTGGGGTTTTTCCGTAATTATTGTATGGCTTTGCCTTACAATATAAAGCGCCTTGGGGCAAATGTTTGTTGTGATTTGGCGCTATATTAATAAAATTGATTTGATTTGATTCCTTTTCTCTTAAAGATTCTTGAAAGGGTAGTTGTAAAACAGCTAACTGATCATCTGCAGAGGAATGGTCTATTTGAAGAGTTTCAGTCAGGTTTCAGAATTCATCATAGTACAGAAACAGCATTAGTGAAGGTTACAAATGATCTTATGGCCTCAGACAGTGGACTCATCTCTGTGCTCATCCTGTTATACCTCAGTGCAGCTTTTGATACTGTTGACCATAAAATTTTATTACAGAGATTAGAGCATGCCATAGGTATTAAAGGCACTGCGCTGCAGTGGTTTGAATCATATTTATCTAATAGATTACAATTTGTTCATGTAAATTGGGAGTCTTCTTCACGGACTAAGGTTAATTATGGAGTTCCACAAGGTTCTGTGCTAGGACCGATTTTATTCACTTTATACATGCATCCCTTAGGCAGTATTATTGGAATGTCTTTCAGACATAAAGACATGGATTGTTGTGAAAGTGACGTGACACGGACCCACAACAGGGGGCGGTAATGAACGGACAATGGATAAGCCAAAAGTAACAATTTAATGTTGTGAATCGCACAGCGACGTACAGACAATAACAATATGGTGGACTGTCAATCATACACCAGGTGACGTGTGGGCAGGCTCGACGATAGAAGACGCCTGGCGAGAGAAGAGCTGGATCCCCACACAGCTTCCACCACCAACGGAGCTGAAGAACACCAGAGCCGCCAAGCCCTGCGCCCCAGGTGGCCGCTGTCTTCAGCAGTCAGACCTGGTACTGCTGGCAGAAAACAGAGACAGTCATGATGAGTGTGAGTTCGCACACTCAGTAATCCCACAGTCAGTGTTCAGTAAAGGAGGGAGATCCTCCACCTCCAATCACACACTCGTGCAGCTCCTGTCTAAACCACTTATCTGGTTTGGGGTGTGAGGCGAAGCCGTTGCTGTCACACCAAACGCCAATCCCACAGATAAGGACAAACACCACAGGATAACGGCTGCAAAAGACGTTCAGATTATCACTCAACGGTTTGAGTCAGCAGAGAAATTACCTGAATGGTAGCTGATTTCTCGGCGGGGAGGTGGAGTTGCAGTCCGGCCTTTATGGTGGTGGTGATGAGTAGTGGATGAGTGACAGCTGGTACAGATGATGAGTGACAGCTGTCACTCCTGGTTGCTCCGACGCCCTCTCGTGCTTGAAGCCCGCACTTCAAGCAGGGCGCCATCTTGTGGTGGTGGGCCAGCAGTACCTCCTCTTCAGCGGCTCACACAACATGGATGACCTCTAATTTCCTGCTTTTAAATTCAGATAAAACTGAAGTTATTGTACTTGGCCCCACAAATCTTAGAAACATGGTGTCTAACCAGATCCTTACTCTGGATGGCATTACCCTGACCTCCAGTAATACTGTGAGAAATCTTGGAGTCATTTTTGATCAGGATATGTCCATCAATGTGCATATTAAGCAAATATGTAGGACTGCTTTTTGCATTTGCACAATATCTCTAAAATTAGAAAGGTCTTGTCTCAGAGTGATGCTGAAAAACTAATTCATGCATTTATTTCCTCTAGGCTGGACTACTGTAATTCAATAATATCAGGTTGTCCTAAAAGTTCCCTGAAAAGCCTTCAGTTAATTCAAAATGCTGCAGCTAGAGTACTGACAGGGACTAGAAGGAGAGAGCATATTTCACCCATATTGGCTTCTCTTCATTGGCTCCCTGTTAATTCCAGAATAGAATTTAAAATTCTTCTTCTTACTTATAAGGTTTTGAATAATCAGGTCCCATCTTATCTTAGGGACCTCTTAGTACCATATCACCCCAATAGAGCGCTTCACTCTCAGACTGTAGGCTTACTTGTAGTTCCTAGGGTTTGTAAGAGTAGAGTGGGAGGCAGAGCCTTCAGCTTTCAGGCTCCTCTCCTGTGGAACCAGCTCCCAATTCAGATTAGGGAGACAGACACCCTCTCTACTTTTAAGATTAAGCTTAAAACTTTCCTTTTTGCTAAAGCTTATAGTTAGGGCTGGATCAGGTGACCCTGAACCATCCCTTAATTATGCTGCTATAGACTTAGACTGCTGGGGGGTTTCCCATGATGCACCCAGTGTTTCTTTTTATTCACCTCTTTTTGCTCTGTATGCACCACTCTGCTTTTAATCATTAGTGATTGATCTCTGCTCTCTTCCACAGCATGTCCTTTTCTTGATTCTCTCCCCTCAGCCCCAACCAGTCCCAGCAGAAGACTGCCCCTCCCTGAGCCTGGTTCTGCTGGAGGTTTCTTCCTGTTAAAAGGGAGTTTTCCTTCCCACTGTCGCCAAGTGCTTGCTCATAGGGAGTCGTTTTGACCGTTGGGGTTTTTCTGTAATTACTGTATGGCTTTTGCCTTACAATATAAAGCGCCTTGGGGCGACTGTTGTGATTTGGCGCTATATAAATAAAATTGATTTGATTTGATTTGATTTAATTTGATTTGATTTGATTTGGATAGTCCTCACCATCTCTGAGTTCTGTCTTTGCCTGATCTGTGCCTGATTTACTTCACTTTCCAAAAAAGTCCCCTGTCGTTTCATTCTCAACTGACGCTATGAAAAAAAATCAACCAGTCTTGTTACTCCCAGCATCACTTACAATTACACAATGTTATTAAATCCCCTCTTCCAGCCTAAAAAAAAAAAAAATGCCCGGACAAATAGCCCTCTGTAGATATAATTTAATATTCAAACTTTTCAGCTAGTTGACAATAGGGCTGCATGATATGGCCAAATTTTCCTATCTCAATATTGAAGCCAAATATTGTACCTCTATCAATATGATATACAATATGACTATGATTTCACACAAAGTGCAGCAACAGTGAAAATTATTCTTAAACAAAACAGTAATAATACCACACTCATTTTACGCTCATCATAAGGTTAGGATACAGTGCCCTCCAAAAGTCTTGGAACACTTAGTATTTCACACATTTTAATTTGTTTATGCCATTTCAAATACAAGAAATACTATATATATATATATATATATATATATATATATATATATATATATATATATATATATATATATATATATATATATATCTTTAATCAAACATTTCTAAAATTATTCTCCTTAAACTTAAACTGAAAGCAAATATAAAACCTAAGATGATGGGTATTATACCAGTGCTACACTTGTTGGGGAAAGTGAGGAACACGGACCCACAACAGGGGGCGCAAATGAACGGACAATGAAGAAAGTCAAATAACAAGGTTTTACTGTTGTGAACACGCACAACAAACACAACAGATCACAATTGTGAAATAAACCAATTCCAACGGTGTCGTGTGGGCAGGCTCGACGATAGGAGACGTCCGTCTGAGTCGAACCGGAACCACCCGATTTCCTCTGCCACCGAACCCCGGGAATACTGGAGCCGCCAAGTCCCGAACTCCCAGGCGGCCACTGCCTCCGCTCGTCGGATCCGGTACTGCTGGCGAGGAACAGAAACAGTCAGATGTGGGTGCGGCTGCACCCAGCAACACGTAGGGTGGAAACACCACCTCCACCTCTCGTCAGGAAAATACTGATAAGTGCAGGAATGTGAGTACTTATCCAAAACAAGTCCAACACAGTCTCCAGCTGTAGTATTCACTATCTGTACACAAGCAACAAAGGATTAGTGTCAAGAAGACAACACAATTGGCTGAGTACGTTACCTTCCTAGTAGAACGATATCTCGGCAATGAGATGGAGATGTCGTCCAGCTGATATACCCCTCAGCTGATGGATGTCAGCTGTTTCAGTTGATAAGTGACGGCTGTCACCTGGGCTGCTCCTGTGAGGCGGCAGCGCCCTCTGGTGCCTGGAGCCCGCACTCCAGGCGGGGCGCCCTTTGGTGGTGGCGGGCCAGCAGTACCTCCTCTTCAGCGGCCCACACAACAACACTTTGGTATAAAATCTGGAAATAACAATCAGTTTCATTGCCAGTTTTCTTCAGACAAGTCAGGGGATGGATGCACAGACATTTCCAAGTCACCGAATATGTCTTGGACTTTATTTATCAGTTATGAAGAAATACAAAATTTTCTTTCACCAAAACATCAAATCTCGGCTTGCATCACAGATGTACTTTCTGACAAATTATAACTGAACTTTAAGGTTTTTTTTTTAAGAAAATCCTCCTCTTTGCCACTTCATCAGGAAGTTGTATTTTATATTTTTACAATGTAATTAATTTATATCAGGTTGTAGTTATTTGCTTTCAGTTTGAGTTTCAGGAAGATAATTTTACATTTTTTTGTTGTTTGAAATGGCATGAACAAATTAAAATATGTGAAATACCAAGTGTCCCAATACTTTTGAGACCAATTGAGAAACTCTCAGGGGGAAGGTATATTTTTATGTGAAATGCATCATCCTGGAGTCACTCAGAGAGCAAAATTAAGAGGTTATTTTAAAACAGCTCTTCCAGTTCTTATTGGACTTACTAAACATATTCTTCTAGATCGTGTTTCTTCAAAAAAACTAAACTAACTGTCTTATATATAAAAGACTCAACTTCAAGATGTCTTGTGCTGTTGAACGCAACCGC
This sequence comes from Thalassophryne amazonica, assembly GCF_902500255.1. Classification (NCBI taxonomy): domain Eukaryota; kingdom Metazoa; phylum Chordata; class Actinopteri; order Batrachoidiformes; family Batrachoididae; genus Thalassophryne; species Thalassophryne amazonica. Next base: position 15,357,065 of record NC_047118.1, read on the forward strand.
TGTGATACAATCATTAAATAAGGTGTTACTGATTTAACTCTCAGGCTTTCTTCCAGTCACCGCTCTCACCTTGCTCCACTGCAGCTAACACAACAGAACTCTGGTGAAGTCCAGAGCTTTTATAGAGAACAGAGGAGGAATAAAGTAGCTGTATATCTTCATGTTACATTTCATACAAGCCAACAGAGCATGAATCAGCTGCTGCCTGCTAGTTTCATTAATTTAAAATCACCGGAGAAACACGTATATATAAGGCAACCCAAATTAAAGGAGAAATGCCACTTTTAACACCCCAGACCTCATTTCTAGCATAAAATATGGTCATTTGCTCACTAATATAATTTTGGTGTCATTCGGAGTCCGTAGTTCAGACGATGTGCACTGCTCAGGTTCAAATCTGGCTCAAAGATTTTTATTCTTCTACTAAGGTGGATTAGAACTTTTTGTGGTAAACAGCACAAACTACTGTACAGGAAGGACCTAGCAGTCAATATGTGTCACTGATTTCAGACATGCAGTGCCTTGACATGTCAATCATCTGGGGTAGCACCTGGTGTGTCCAATCAGATTTCAGGGGATCCAGTGCCACCCTTGCCTCCCCTCTTGCTCTGCCGTGCTTGGAAGTGTTCAACATTTGTCAATACCTGTTTCAATGTGGGCTCAAAATTTGGCACTTCCTGTTTGGGACACAGTGTACCATGGGCGAGCTTTGCGCCACTGCGTGTCATTTCGCTCATATAAGTACTTCATACGAAAGTTCATTGTTAAGATCACAAACACAGTTATTACTAGTGGGATAACCTGAGTAGCAGATCAAGATGAACAGGTAATTGGCTTTCTAAAGAGGTATCGCAAAATTGAGAGAACCCATTTTGTTGATGATCTATCATCTGAGTTCTACCAAAACCTGATTGTTGAGTATTTGAGTGACAAACTCAAGCTAAATACTTAAAGACCTTTCTAACATTTTATCACACATTTAGTTACCAGCTTAACCCCTCTCGAGATCTACCACTGCTAGTTTGTCCAAGCTTTTGTGATGGACTTTTTATGTTAGTCTTGATCAAAAATCTGGCCTCTCTTCTCTGTGTGCTGTTGCCACTGAGAAAAGTTAAATACAAAAAGGGTCTACAATGAAACTTGATTTAATTGCTTTGCTTGAACAATTCAAATTTTTTTCAATTTATTTCATTTATACAGCACCAAATCACAACAAAGGTACCTCAAGGCACTTCACACATGTAAGGTCTAACCTTACTAACCTCCAGAGCAAGCACACAGGTGACAATGGTAAGGAAAAACTCCCTCTGAGGAAGAAACCTCAAGCAGACCAGACTCAAAGGTGTGACCCTCTGCTTGGGCCATGCTACTGACACAAATTACAAAACAATTCACAAAATGAATATACAGGAGATGTTGCCAGTACACAAGACATGAGGGCCTCAGAAAACAGACACCACACCCATCCCTGGATGGATCCGCGCCTCAGATTCAGGAGGAGCAACATGGGCTCCGTCCTGGTTGTGGAACTGTGGATCAGCTAATTAACCTCGTCTTTGGAGTACAACCAACTAGTGGACCTGGAAAAGATGTATGACCAGGTCCCTTGGGTATCCAGTGACACTGAGCTCCTGTTCAGTCGATTGTGTTCATCGGTGATGGCCTTTAGCATCTGCTGCAGAGACTCCAGCTCACCAGTCACCTCCTCTGCTACTCCTCCAGTTTTACACGCCATCTCCAGACCTGGACAATGACAGTCCGAGCCAACAATAACATGTGCAACAGTGTTTTCGTGTTAACACCAACAGTTTGAGAACACTGCACAGTAAAGTTGGTGGTCTACAAATATCAGATTTGTAAAATGACATATGGTCACCCACCATAATGGTGGAAAGCAGTTGTTAGTGCCACTGACATTTTTACATTAAGGCTCTTTGCCTGCAGTGAACCATATAAGCGCTGTTAAATGATGCGTGTCAATTGCAGCCCCCAGTTATTAACTTAGTGGAAATATTTACTCTTATAATGGCAATTTAAATAAACAAATGGTACTTCTGACTGCAAATGGGATTTCATTAAGAAAGCAAATGTAAGCTGGAATGACAAAAGTGAGATTGCATCAGAATTTTGGCTCTCTGTTGGGACTGTTTACACAGAGACTGCTACCTGCTGCTTTGGACTTGAATTAACAGTCTTTTTCAAGACTTTTTTACTTTTTTACCTTTTTACTTTTTTTTTTTTTTTTTTTTTTTTTTTTACTTTTTTACTGTGCTCCAACGCCTAAGGAAGACCTCTAACGGTCGAAACATCGCGACGGAGCACTTTTATCAGCTAACTTTCATCAGCGTTGGCAAGCTAACTAGCTTGCTAACGCTTTCGTTTTTTTTTTTTTTTTTTTTTAGCACTGTTGTCGTGCGTTATCTGTGCTGGTCCACAGCGTGTTTAGTCGATTTTTATTTTATTTTAGCACCGTTGTCGTGCGTTCGCTGTTGTCGTGCGTTGCCTGTGCTGCTTCATGGCCTGTTTGGTGCCTTGATTGGGGCACTCCTTCTGCTGAATCACCTCTAAATTATTTACACATTATTCACTTTGTGTGTTTTTAGGAATCCGCTAGGTTGCGTAGCTACTAGCTCTTAGCCGATTTAGCATGGCGGCTTCTCCTGTCTCTCCCGTACTTTTCTACTCTGGGTGTGAAATGTTTAGTTATTCCTCGGCCTCCTTTAGCAGTAACGGTACTTGTAATAAGTGTAGCTTATTCATAGCTTTGGAGGCCAGGCTGGGCGAATTGGAGACTCGGCTCCGCACCGTGGAAAATTCTACAGCTAGCCAGGCCCCTGTAGTCGGTGCGGACCAAGGTAGCTTAGCCGCCGTTAGTTCCCCCCTGGCAGATCCCGGGCAGTCGGGAAAGCAGGCTGACTGGGTGACTGTGAGGAGGAAGCGTAGCCCTAAACAGAAGCCCTGTGTACACCGTCAACCCGTTCATCTCTAACCGTTTTTCCCCACTCGACGATACACTCGCCGAGGATCAAACTCTGGTTATTGGCGACTCTGTTTTGAGAAATGTGAAGTTAGTGACACCAGCAACCATTGTCAATTGTCTTCCGGGGGCCAGAGCAGGCGACATCGAAGGACATTTGAAATTGCTGGCTAAGGCTAAGCGTAAATTTGGTAAGATTGTAATTCACGTCGGCAGTAATGACACTCGGTTACGCCAATCGGAGGTCACTAAAATTAACATTAAATCGGTGTGTAACTTTGCAAAAACAATGTCGGACTCTGTTGTTTTCTCTGGGCCCCTCCCCAATCAGACCGGGAGTGACATGTTTAGCCGCATGTTCTCCTTGAATTGCTGGCTGTCTGAGTGGTGTCCAAAAAATGAGGTGGGCTTCATTGATAATTGGCAAAGCTTCTGGGGAAAACCTGGTCTTGTTAGGAGAGACAGCATCCATCCCACTTTAGATGGAGCAGCTCTCATTTCTAGAAATCTGGCCAATTTTCTTGGATCCTCCAAACTGTGACTGTCCAGCGTTGGGACCAGGAGGCAGAGTTGTGGTCTTATACACCTCTCTGCAGCTTCTCTCCCCCTGCCATCCCCTCATTACCCCATCCCCGTAGAGACGGTGCCTGCTCCCAGACCACCAATAACCAGCAAAAATCTATTTAAGCATAAAAATTCAAAAAGAAAAAATAATATAGCACCTTCAATTGCACCACAGACTAAAACAGTTAAATGTGGTCTATTAAACATTAGGTCTCTCTCTTCTAAGTCCCTGTTGGTAAATGATATAATAATTGATCAACGTATTGATTTATTCTGCCTAACAGAAACCTGGTTACAGCAGGATGAATATGTTAGTTTAAATGAGTCAACACCCCCGAGTCACACTAACTGTCAGAATGCTCGTAGCACGGGCCGTGGCGGAGGATTAGCAGCAATCTTCCATTCCAGCTTATTAATTAATCAAAAACCTAGACAGAGCTTTAATTCATTTGAAAGCTTGTCTCTTAGTCTTGTCCATCCAAATTGGAAGTCCCAAAAACCAGTTTTATTTGTTATTATCTATCGTCCACCTGGTCGTTACTGTGAGTTTCTCTGTGAATTTTCAGACCTTTTGTCTGACTTAGTGCTTAGCTCAGATAAGATAATTATAGTGGGCGATTTTAACATCCACACAGATGCTGAGAATGACAGCCTCAACACTGCATTTAATCTATTATTAGACTCTATCGGCTTTGCTCAAAAAGTAAATGAGTCCACCCACCACTTTAATCATATCTTAGATCTTGTTCTGACTTATGGTATGGAAATAGAAGACTTAACAGTATTCCCTGAAAACTCCCTTCTGTCTGATCATTTCTTAATAACATTTACATTTACTTTGATGGACTACCCAGCAGTGGGGAATAAGTTTCATTACACTAGAAGTCTTTCAGAAAGCGCTGTAACTAGGTTTAAGGATATGATTCCTTCTTTATGTTCTCTAATGTCATATACCAACACAGAGCAGAGTAGCTACCTAAACTCTGTAAGGGAGTTAGAGTATCTCGTCAATAGTTTTACATCCTCTTTGAAGACAACTTTGGATGCTGTAGCTCCTCTGAAAAAGAGAGCTTTAAATCAGAAGTGTCTGACTCCGTGGTATAACTCACAAACTCGTAGCTTAAAGCAGATAACCCGTAAGTTGGAGAGGAAATGGCGTCTCACTAATTTAGAAGATCTTCACTTAGCCTGGAAAAAGAGTTTGTTGCTCTATAAAAAAGCCCTCCGTAAAGCTACGACATCTTTCTACTCATCACTAATTGAAGAAAATAAGAATAACCTCAGGTTTCTTTTCAGCACTGTAGCCAGGCTGACAAAGAGTCAGAGCTCTATTGAGCTGAGTATTCCATTAACTTTAACTAGTAATGACTTCATGACTTTCTTTGCTAACAAAATTTTGACTATTAGAGAAAAAATTACTCATAACCATCCAAAATATGTATCGTTATCTTTGGCTGCTTTCAGTGATGCCGGTATTTGGTTAGACTCTTTCTCTCCGATTGTTCTGTCTGAGTTATTTTCATTAGTTACTTCATCCAAACCATCAACATGTTTATTAGACCCCATTCCTGCCAGGCTGCTCAAGGAAGTCCTACCATTATTTAATGCTTCAATCTTAAATATGATCAATCTATCTTTGTTAGTTGGTTATGTACCACAGGCCTTTAAGGTGGCAGTAATTAAACCATTACTTAAAAAGCCATCACTTGACCCAGCTATCTTAGCTAATTATAGGCCAATCTCCAACCTTCCTTTTCTCTCAAAGATTCTTGAGAGGGTAGTTGTAAAACAGCTAACTGATCACCTGCAGAGGAATGGTCTATTTGAAGAGTTTCAGTCAGGTTTTAGAATTCATCATAGTACAGAAACAGCATTAGTGAAGGTTACAAATGATCTTCTTATGGCTTCGGACAGTGGACTTATCTCTGTGCTTGTTCTGTTGGACCTCAGTGCTGCTTTTGATACTGTTGACCATAAAATTTTATTACAGAGATTAGAGCATGTCATAGGTATTAAAGGCACTGCGCTGCGGTGGTTTGAATCATATTTGTCTAATAGATTACAGTTTGTTCATGTAAATGGGGAATCTTCTTCACAGACTAAAGTTAATTATGGAGTTCCACAAGGTTCTGTGCTAGGACCAATTTTATTCACTTTATACATGCTTCCCTTAGGCAGTATTATTAGACGGTATTGCTTAAATTTTCATTGTTACGCAGATGATATCCAGCTTTATCTATCCATGAAGCCAGAGGATACACACCAATTAGCTAAACTGCAGGATTGTCTTACAGACATAAAGACATGGATGACCTCTAATTTCCTGCTTTTAAACTCAGATAAAACTGAAGTTATTGTACTTGGCCCCACAAATCTTAGAAGCATGGTGTCTAACCAGATCGTTACTCTGGATGGCATTTCCCTGATCTCTAGTAATACTGTGAGAAATCTTGGAGTCATTTTTGATCAGGATATGTCATTCAAAGTGCATATTAAACAAATATGTAGGACTGCCTTTTTGCATTTACGCAATATCTCTAAAATCAGAAAGGTCTTGTCTCAGAGTGATGCTGAAAAACTAATTCATGCATTTATTTCCTCTAGGCTGGACTATTGTAATTCATTATTATCAGGTTGTCCTAAAAGTTCCCTAAAAAGCCTTCAGTTGGTTCAGAATGCTGCAGCTAGAGTACTGACGGGGACTAGCAGGAGAGAGCATATCTCACCCGTGTTGGCCTCTCTTCATTGGCTTCCTGTTAATTCTAGAATAGAATTTAAAATTCTTCTTCTTACTTATAAGGTTTTGAATAATCAGGTCCCATCTTATCTTAGGGACCTCGTAGTACCATATTACCCCATTAGAGCGCTTCGCTCTCAGACTGCGGGCTTACTTGTAGTTCCTAGGGTTTGTAAGAGTAGAATGGGAGGCAGAGCCTTCAGCTTTCAGGCTCCTCTCCTGTGGAACCAGCTCCCAATTCAGATCAGGGAGACAGATACCCTCTCTACTTTTAAGATTAGGCTTAAAACTTTCCTTTTCGCTAAGGCTTATAGTTAGGGCTGGATCGGGTGTCCCTGGACCATCCCTTGGTTATGCTGCTTTAGACGTAGATTGTGGGGGGGTTCCCATGATGCACTGTTTCTTTCTCTTTTTGCTCCGTATGCATCACTCTGCATTTAATCATTAGTGATCGATCTCTGCCCCCCTTCTCGGCATGTCTTTTTCCTGTTTTTTTCCCTCAGCCCCAACCAGTCTCAGCAGAAGACTGCCCCTCCCTGAGCCTGGTTCTGCTGGAGGTTTCTTCCTGTTAAAAGGGAGTTTTTCCTTCCCACTGTGGCCAAGTGCTTGCTCATAGGGGGTCGTTTTGACCGTTGGGGTTTTTCATAATTATTGTATGGCCTTGCCTTACAATATGGAGCACCTTGGGCAACTATTTGTTGTGATTTGGCGCTATATAAGAAAAAAGTTGATTGATTGATTGATTGATTGATTTTAGAGGTAATCTGCAAAAGCATCCGGCTGCATGTGCCAAATGTCCCTGAAAGCCATTTGGGATAGGTGTGGTAAAGATGACGGATACCCCTGCAAGTGAATACATTTTTTATGTTGATTCACTGTGCTTCATTATTACCATTAACAAATGTGTTCTGTTTTGCCCTTGAGTCATTACCTGTTTTCTTTGCCAGTGAGGTCATGGGATGATGAATTTTGTGTATTCAAGTTCAAATAATATTTCAGTCATTATGGCACTTGGTTGCAAACTTGAAATTACAGATGGATGAAGGATCATTAATGACAGCTATGTATAAATATGACTGTCAAAGCAGCAATTATCAATCAATTCAATCAATCAATTTTTTTATATAGCGCCAAATCACAACAAACAGTTGCCCCAAGGCGCTTTATATTGTAAGGCAAGGCCATATAATAATTATGTAAAACCCCAACGGTCAAAACGACCCCCTGTGAGCAAGCACTTGGCTACAGTGGGAAGGAAAAACTCCCTTTTAACAGGAAGAAACCTCCAGCAGAACCAGGCTCAGGGAGGGGCAGTCTTCTGCTGGGACTGGTTGGGGCTGAGGGAGAGAACCAGGAAAAAGACATGCTGTGGAGGGGAGCAGAGATCGATCACTAATGATTAAATGCAGAGTGGTGCATACAGAGCAAAAAGAGAAAGAACCAGTGCATCATGGGAACCCCCCAGCAGTCTACATCTATAGCAGCATAACTAAGGGATGGTTCAGGGTCACCTGATCCAGCCCTAACTATAAACTTTAGCAAAAAGGAAAGTTTTAAGCCTAATCTTAAAAGTAGAGAGGGTGTCTGTCTCCCTGATCTGAATTGGGAGCTGGTTCCACAGGAGAGGAGCCTGAAAGCTGAAGGCTCTGCCTCCCATTCTACTCTTACAAACCCTAGGAACTACAAGTAAGCCTGCAGTCTGAGAGCGAAGCACTCTATTGGGGTGATATGGTACTACGAGGTCCCTAAGATAAGATGGGACCTGATTATTCAAAACCTTATAAGTAAGAAGAAGAATTTTAAATTCTATTCTAGAATTAACAGGAAGCCAATGAAGAGAGGCCAATATGGGTGAGATATGCTCTCTCCTTCTAGTCCCCGTCAGTACTCTAGCTGCAGCATTTTGAATTAACTGAAGGCTTTTTAGGGAACTTTTAGGACAACCTGATAATAATGAATTACAATAGTCCAGCCTAGAGGAAATAAATGCATGAATTAGTTTTTCAGCATCACTCTGAGACAAGACCTTTCTGATTTTAGAGATATTGCGTAAATGCAAAAAAGCAGTCCTACATATTTGTTTAATATGCGCTTTGAATGACATATCCTGATCAAAAATGACTCCAAGATTTCTCACAGTATTACTAGAGCTCAGGGTAATGCCATCCAGAGTAAGGATCTGGTTAGACACCATGTTTCTAAGATTTGTGGGGCCAAGTACAATAACTTCAATAACTTCAATTAGCAATGAATACATACCCCAAGCGGATGCTGCTTAATATGCTATACTGCGTATATAGCAACATCAATTCAATTAACTTCATTAATACAGCTTCAATAACATAATGATCTCAAGGCACATAAACCTAGACTTTACTAATCCCATCAACAATCGCACTGGTGACAGTGACAGGAAAAGCTCAAACACACAAGCCGCAGTGAGGTGACCATCTGCTATGGCCATACAAACAAAATAGAACAAAAGCATAATGAAAACTGTCAGAATATGCAGTGACAAATATATTGTGGCAAAGCAACTACATACAGTCCAGTGTTCACAATGACGGATGGTTGAAAAAACAACCATAAAGTGAAGACCGGCAATCCAGAAAAATATACTGCAATTTGTAAATAAGTGATTGTACTGATGGATATCACATTGCTTCAGTGGTTAGCACTGTTGCCTGACAGTGAGAAGGTTCTGGGTTTGCTTCTGACCTGGTCTTTTCTGTGTGGAGTTTGCATGTTCTCACTGTGTTTGCGTGGGTTCCCTCTGGAAACGTGAGAGTGTGAATGTGTTTGCCTGCCTATATGTGTGGGCCCTATGATATACAGGTGGCCTGTCCAGTGTGTACCCCGTCTCTTGCCCATTGACCACAGGGATAGGTCCCCCCCGCAGCTTGACTCATAGCTGGAATAAGTGGGTTCAGAAAATGGATGGATGGATGATTATACTGATGCTAGATCAATCATTGAAATAGGATATTTTGCAGTTCTCACCCTAACCCTGATGCACCTCCAACCCCAACACAAGATGTCACCATGTCCCACAGTAAGGGCCCCTTCACACATAATACAAAAGATGCAGAAACCGGAAGAAAATCCATGAATCAAACATGAAATGGGGAACCACGAAACATGCCACCTACTGTCGTGATGGACACACGGTTGCACAGTCATGCACGACACACCGGCAACGGTTTCGTGCACCCACACAGTGCGAGCAGCTGGAACGTGTTGCACCACATCGCGCCGCTGATGTGGAGGAACAAAAATAAATAAATAAATAAATACATGCCACTCGCGGGATTCGAACCTGCAATTTAGAAAAGCTCTGATTAAGGGCCCTGTCCCGCTGGCGTTTAGGAGGATTTGCACATGAAATGAGGAGACAAAAGCTGAGCATCCGCAACAAAGGTAGGCGGAAATGACAAATGTCCCGGGGTGGATCAGCGAATACATGAGGAAGAAAAGTGGATATAACAGGGAACAGAAGCGAAGGCGACCACGGAGGAGCCCCCATGAGGGGCACAGCGGCCGTGATGCACTCGCTCCATCCGTGCCCACTCTGTCTGCATTTGCATTCCATTAACTTTAACTAGTGATGACTTCATGACTTTCTTTGCTAACAAAATTGGGGTTTTTCATGGTTATTGTATGGCCTTGCCTTGCAATATGGAGCGCCTTGGGGCAACTGTTTGTTGTGATCTGGCGCTATATAAGAAAAAAGTTGATTGATTGATTGATTGATTTGCAACTGTGATGTGGCCGTGCTGGGCACGTGCCATATCTGTTTTGCACGCTGTCCCGGTCCGCTGCCAAGCCGCGCCAACCCGTCAGTTGCAGATATCAGCGGATGACAGGGGATATGTGGCGCGTTGGTTGTGTATGTCCTGCATATGTCTTCAGTATGTGTTCAGGCAGTGATGCGGATCTCATCCGCAGCAGGATTTTTGAGCCGCTCAAAAATCCTGGCTGCGGACATGCGTGCCTCTGTGGATGATCACGGACGTGTTCGGATGGTGGCCGACTCATACAGGAATGTTACACAGTTATTGCGGTTGTTTGGCGGATGTGGGCCACTTTTGTGCGCATTCCATCCGCAAATCCTCCTAAACGCCAGTGGGACAGGGCCCTAACAGGCGGAAACTTTACCACTGCACTACCATCGCTTTCCTATAATAGGAGTGTAAAATGCCTAAGGAGATAAATGTTTTTTTAAAAAAGAAATTAGATAATGTAGATGAAGATGGATGTGCACGGTCATGTCCAGCTGTCAGTCAGTCGTCGGTCAGCTGACTTTCACTGTATGTCCAAAGCAAAGTGATCACACGAGAATGAGTTCACGCTTTCACCCTTATGTGTTCGATTTAACTTCCACTCGTTTTATCTGTCATGTAAACTGCAATTTACGTGGTGGACGTGAAATCAGCCAGTCCAGTGACTTCACGCCGTGCCGCACGCTCAGACACTAGCCGGTCCTCTTGACAGCGTGAGCGCCTGCACACACATGTACACTGCGTGTTCTGAGGTGCAGGACACAGCGCACTGCGCTGGTCCAGCATCAGACTCTGGGACCTTCAGCCACAGCTGACAGTGTTGGATTCATGGTATATGTGTGTGTGTGTGTGTGTGTGTGTGTGTGTGTGTGTGTGTGTGTGTGTGTGTGTGTGTGTGTGTTTGTGTTGGTGATGGTGGTGGGGGGACGACACACTCCACCTCCACAAGCCTTTTGTGTTGGGGGGGGGGGGGGGGATGACGATGTCACACTCCACACGCCATTTGTGTGCGTGTGTGGTCACAGTCACACCCATGTGTGTTGCTAGGTTACGCCACTTTTGTGTGGAACTTAGACACTATTCACAGACAGGACGAATCGCCTGCTCTCTGCTATCATACCAGGTGTGCAAATAGCCCCACCTTTTCTAAGTGTGCAGCGAGCGGTGTTCGATGTTCATGTGTGACACCTGGAATTTCGCCGATACCTGCCAAGAGAGGGAACGAATGAGCACTTGCAGGGCATTTGCTGTCTTTTGGCCGCTGGTGTGTGCAAATGTTGTGCCGACAGGTGTAGGAGGCGTTTGAGGCGGCTCCGATTTTTTATGAATGGCATGCAATTCATCCTTCGTGCTCTAATCGGCTTCAGTCATATTATGTGTGAAGGGCCCCTAAAGTTCTGTAATTCAGAGGTTTCAGTATAGACTGCACACATCTGAATTCAACATAAGCCCAATTAGACATGATGTAGCATTAGTTCATCAACCCCTATTCACATCCTCTAATTCCTTCAGTATTAATGCTTATCTGCAAGCCTCATTCATTCATTCATTCATTCATTCATTCATTCATCATTATCTGCCATTTATCCAGGTCTGGGTCATGGAGGTAGTAGATTAACCAGCTCATCCCTCATGTCCCTATACCTATTCCTGTCCTTGGCCAAGTCCTATAACTCTTTCTGAGGTATCCTGTGGTGTTCCCAAGACAATTGGGAGATATAATCCTTTATGTTTCCAGGGCCTTCTCTGAGTTGAATGTTTCTGGAAGGCCTTCTTCTGGGAACAACCACGGGGCATTCTGATCAGGTACCTACACCACCACAGCTGGCACCTTTCAAGGTGAAGCCACAGTGGCTCTACTCCAAGTTCCTCCTGGATATTTGAGCTTTTCACTCTGTTCTTGAGTTAAGCTGATATACAGTATGGAGGAACCTTGCTTGTATCCATAATCTAGTTTTTTTTGGTCACATAGATGAGGATAGGAGAATAAATCGACTGGTCATGATTCACAAAATGTAAAACACAAAAATGCATTTTTACTTAATTTGACCATTAAATCCACAATACTATAAATTTCAAATTTATTAATTTATATAGCGCCAATTCGTGATGAGATCGCCTCAAGGTGCTTCACACAGCATAAAAACAGAGGAAACAGAATTCAAAATTTAAAAACACAATAAAAAGACAAAACCATAAAAGAACACAAAAATAAAAACACATCATAATACAATAAAACTAATGATAAAAGAAGGAAAACAAATGAGTCTTTAAATGTGATTTAAAAGTCTCCACAGTATCCGACTGTCGTACGTGTGCCGGGTGTTGTGTGTGGGCCGCTGAAGAGGAGGTACTGCTGGCCCATCACCACCAGAGGGCGCCCTGCCTGGAGTGCGGGCTCCAGGCACCAGAGGGCGCCGCCGCCTGATGAGAGCAGCCAGGGTGACAGCTGTCACCCATTACTGGACACAGCTGACTTCACTCAGTACGGAGGTATATCAGCAGGACAGCGTCTCCACCTCAGTGCCGAGATATCACCTTGAGTTTCAGGTAATCACCTCTGCAACATATATCTGTGTTCAGATAAGTACTCACCTTTCCTGCTTCAGTGTGACAAGAGGTGGAGGCGGCTTTGCCCCTCTCATCTACCGGGTGCGGTCGCATCCCACCCTGTGTGTTTGTGTTCTTTCCCGCCAGCAGTACCGGATCCGACGAGCGGAGGCAGTGGCCACCTGGGAATTCGGGACTTGGCGGTTCCAGTACTTCTGGGTTTCGGTGGCAGAGGAGATCTGGGTGGTTCCGGTTCAACTAGGACGGACGTCTCCTACCTTCGGGCCTGCCCACAAGACACCAGCAGATTTCGGCTTACATCTCCAAATTGCTAATTGTTGTATCAGTTGTGCTATTTTCACAACAGTAAAACTTGTTCTTACTTTTCTCCATTGTCCGTTCATTGCGCCCCCTGTTGTGGGTCCGTGTACCTACACTTTCACAACAGGATATCTCGGCCAGCGTCATGGATCCCGAGGGGTGTCAACCGGCTGTTGAACGGCCACTGGAAGACCAAGATGTGGCGGAGGCTTCGGGAGGGGTAATCGGTGAGTTGCAGCGGATCCTCACCACTTTCACCTCTCGGATCGATTTAATGACCGAGCAACACGTTCTCCTAAACCGCAGGGTGGAGGCTCTCGCCGCACAAGTGGAGGCGCGCCCTTCGGGCGCCGCTGCAGCTCTCCCTCCCGAGGACCCTGCGCGCGAAAGTAACGTTCCACTGGTCGTTCAACGGTCCCTCCCTCCGTCCCCAGAAGCATACATAAGCCCTCCAGAACCGTACGGAGGTTGTGTGGAGACGTGCGCGGACTTTCTTATGCAGTGTTCGCTCGTCTTCGCTCAGCGTCCCGTGATGTACGCGACGGATGCTAGCAAAGTAGCTTATGTGATAAACCTGCTTCGCGGGGAGGCACGCGCTTGGGCTACAGCGCTCTGGGAGCAGAACTCTCGGCTCCTTCATACTTACGATGGGTTTGTACGGGAGCTCAGAACGGTGTTCGATCATCCCAACAGAGGAGAGTCCGCTTCAACCGCACTACTGTCCATGCGACAGGGACGTCGGAGCGCAGCTGCCTATGCAGTCGCCTTTCGCATCGCGGCGGCGAGATCCGGCTGGAATAGCACTGCCCTCCGCGCTGCCTTTGTAAACGGACTGTCTCTGGTCCTAAAAGAGCACCTGGTGGCTAAGGACGAACCGCGAGATTTAGATGGGCTCATTGATCTAGTCATACGACTCGACAACCGGTTAGAAGAACGCCGTCGGGAACGAGGCGAAGGGCGTGGCCAGGCACGCGTCGTCCCTCTCCCTTCCGGGTCCGATCGAGCTCCGCCCTCCCCACGCTCCTCTGTTCCTGCGCTCCGTGCGCTTACGGCTCCCCCTGCTGACGAAGCTATGGACACGAGCAGGGCAACATTTAGGGCACCTGGAGCACAAAGGAGGCGGGCCCATGGAGCTTGTTATGTTTGTGGCTCGAGTGAGCATATGGCAAACGACTGCCCCGAGCGGTTAAACTCCAACGCCCGCCCTTAGAGACTGGGCCAGGGGTGGGCCAAAACATTCACGTGGGACACACCCACATTGCTACACGACTCCCAGTCACAATCCTGTATGAGGATTCAACCCTGAAGGCCCCAGCACTGGTGGACACGGGCTCTGAGGGGAATCTGCTTGACAGCAGATGGGCCAGGGAGATAGGGCTCCCTCTGGTGGCTCTTACCTCGCCTGTGCAGGTTCGAGCACTAGATGGCTCCCTACTCCCACCAATCACGCATAAGACACCTCCAGTAACTCTGGTGGTGTCAGATAACCACCGGGAGGTGATCGAGTTCTTCGTGACTCAGGCCACCTCCCGTGTGGTTTTAGGGTTTCCATGGATGCTTAAGCACAATCCCCGGATTGATTGGCCGTCCGGGGTAGTGGTGCAGTGGAGCGAAACCTGCCATCGGGAGTGTCTCGGTTCCTCGGTTCCTCCCGGCTCCCAAGCTAAGGAGGAGGTCCGAGTCCCGCCCAATCTGAAGGCGGTGCCAGCGGAGTACCATGACCTCGCTGACGTGTTCAGCAAGGATCTGGCTCTCACGCTTCCTCCCCACCGCCCGTACGATTGTGCCATTGATTTGGTTCCAGGCAGTGAGTTCCCGTCCAGTAGGCTGTACAACCTCTCACGGCCGGAACGCGAATCAATGGAGACCTACATCCGGGACTCATTAGCCGCCGGGTTGATCCGGAATTCCACCTCACCGATGGGCGCAGGTTTCTTTTTTGTGGGTAAAAAAGATGGCGGACTTCGTCCATGCATTGATTACAGGGGGTTGAACGAGATCACGGTCCGCAACCGATACCCGTTGCCCTTGTTGGATTCAGTCTTCTCCCCCTTGCATGGAGCCAAGATTTTCACCAAGCTGGATCTTAGGAATGCGTATCATTTGGTTCGGATTCGGAAGGGAGACGAATGGAAGACGGCATTTAACACCCCCTTAGGTCATTTTGAGTACCTGGTCATGCCGTTCGGTCTCACTAATGCTCCCGCGACCTTCCAAGCGTTGGTAAACGATGTCTTGCGGGACTTCCTGCACCGGTTCGTCTTCGTATATCTAGACGATATACTCATCTTTTCCCCGGATCCTGAGACTCATGTCCGGCATGTCCGTCAGGTCCTGCAGCGGTTGTTGGAGAACCGGCTGTTTGTGAAGGGCGAGAAGTGTGAGTTCCACCGCACTTCTTTGTCCTTCCTGGGGTTTATCATCTCCTCTAACTCCATCGCCCCGGATCTGGCCAAGGTTGCGGCGGTGAGAGATTGGCCCCAACCCACAAGCCGTAGGAAGCTGCAACAGTTCCTCGGCTTTGCTAATTTCTATAGGAGGTTCATTAAGGGCTACAGTCAGGTAGTTAGCCCCCTGACAGCCCTGACCTCTCCAAAAGTTCCCTTCACCTGGTCGGACCGGTGCGAGGCCGCGTTCAAGGAGTTGAAACGGCGCTTCTCGTCTGCACCAGTTCTGGTGCAGCCCGATCCTAGCCGCCAGTTAGTGGTCGAAGTGGATGCCTCGGACTCAGGGATAGGAGCGGTGCTCTCCCAGAGCGGGAAGACCGATAAGGTCCTTCACCCGTGTGCCTATTTCTCTCGCAGGTTGACCCCCGCTGAACGGAATTATGACGTCGGCAATCGGGAACTCCTTGCTGTGAAAGAGGCCCTCGAAGAGTGGAGACATCTGTTGGAGGGAACAGCCGTGCCATTCACGGTTTTCACTGACCATCGGAACCTGGAGTACATCAGGACCGCTAAGCGTCTGAACCCCAGGCAAGCCCGCTGGTCACTGTTCTTTGGCCGTTTTGACTTCCGGATTACCTACCGCCCCGGGACCAAGAATCAAAGATCGGACGCATTGTCCCGGGTGCACGAGGATGAAGTCAAAACGGAACCGTCGGATCCCCCGGATCCCATCATCCCGGAGTCCGCTATCGTGGCCGCCCTCACCTGGGACGTGGAGAAGACCGTCCGGGAGGCCCTGACCCGTGTCCCGGACCCCGGAAACGGACCAAAGGACAAACTATACGTCCCACCAGAGGCTAGGGCTGCAGTCCTGGACTTCTGTCACGGTTCTAAGCTCTCCTGTCACCCAGGGGTGCGAAGGACCGTGACAGTCGTCCGGCAACGCTTCTGGTGGGCATCCCTGGAGGCCGACGTCCGGGACTACATCCAGGCCTGTACCACCTGCGCCAGGGGCAAGGCTGACCACAAGAAGACCTCAGGGCAGCTACAGCCACTGCCCGTGCCTCATCGCCCCTGGTCCCATATCGGCCTGGACTTCGTCACGGGTCTCCCGCCGTCCCAGGGAAACACTGTCGTCTTCACGATAGTGGACCGTTTCTCCAAGGCGGCCCACTTCGTGGCCCTCCCGAAGCTTCCAACGGCCCAGGAGACAGCGGACCTCCTGGTCCACCACGTCGTCCGTCTGCATGGCATCCCATCAGACATCGTCTCCGATCGCGGTCCCCAGTTCACCTCACACGTCTGGAGGAGTTTCTGCCGGGAACTGGGGGCCACGGTCAGCCTCTCGTCTGGGTATCACCCCCAGACCAACGGGCAAGCAGAGCGGGCGAATCAGGAATTGGAGCAGACACTACGCTGTGTGACAGCCGCGCACCCGACGGCCTGGAGTACCCACCTGGCCTGGATCGAGTACGCTCACAACAGCCAAGTGTCATCTGCCACCGGCCTCTCCCCGTTTGAGGTGTGCTTGGGGTATCAGCCCCCCTTGTTTCCGGTGGTCGAGGGAGAGGTCGGTGTGCCCTCGGTCCAGGCCCACCTACGGAGGTGCCGTCGGGTGTGGCGTGCCGCCCGCTCTGCCTTGTTGAAGGCCCGGACGAGGGCGAAGACACATGCAGACCGGCGGCGGGCCCCGGCTCCCACGTATCGTCCTGGGCAGGAAGTGTGGTTGTCCACCAAGGACATTCCCCTTCAAGTGGACTCCCCCAAGCTCCAAGAACGATACATCGGTCCCTTTAAAATCCGCAAAATCATCAATCCCGCCGCAGTGAGGCTTCAGCTGCCGGCCTCGCTGCGGATTCACCCAGTGTTCCATGTCTCCCGGATAAAGCCCCATCACACCTCACCCCTCTGCACCCCGGGTCCGGCACCACCTCCTGCCCGGATCATCGACGGGGAACCGGCTTGGACCGTGCGTCGGCTCCTCGATGTCCGTCGAATGGGCCGGGGTCTTCAGTACCTGGTGGACTGGGAGGGGTACGGCCCCGAGGAACGCTCCTGGGTGAAGAGGAGCTTCATCCTGGACCCGGCCCTCCTGGCCGACTTTTACCGTCGCCATCCGGAGAAGCCCGGTCGTGCGCCAGGAGGCGCCCGTTGAGGGGGGGGTCCTGTTGTGTGTGGGCCGCTGAAGAGGAGGTACTGCTGGCCCATCACCACCAGAGGGCGCCCTGCCTGGAGTGCGGGCTCCAGGCACCAGAGGGCGCCGCCGCCTGATGAGAGCAGCCAGGGTGACAGCTGTCACCCATTACTGGACACAGCTGACTTCACTCAGTACGGAGGTATATCAGCAGGACAGCGTCTCCACCTCAGTGCCGAGATATCACCTTGAGTTTCAGGTAATCACCTCTGCAACATATATCTGTGTTCAGATAAGTACTCACCTTTCCTGCTTCAGTGTGACAAGAGGTGGAGGCGGCTTTGCCCCTCTCATCTACGGGGTGCGGTCGCATCCCACCCTGTGTGTTTGTGTTCTTTCCCGCCAGCAGTACCGGATCCGACGAGCGGAGGCAGTGGCCGCCTGGGAATTCGGGACTTGGCGGTTCCAGTACTTCTGGGTTTCGGTGGCAGAGGAGATCTGGGTGGTTCCGGTTCAACTAGGACGGACGTCTCCTACCTTCGGGCCTGCCCACAAGACACCAGCAGATTTTGGCTTACATCTCCAAATTGCTAATTGTTGTATCAGTTGTGCTATTTTCACAACAGTAAAACTTGTTCTTACTTTTCTCCATTGTCCGTTCATTGCGCCCCCTGTTGTGGGTCCGTGTACCTACACTTTCACAACACCGGGAGATCGTTCCACAGAGCTGGTGCACAGTAGGAGAAAGCTCTGTGACCGGCACACTTTTTTTTTCACCTTGGGAACACATAAAAGTCCTGCACCCTGCGAACGTAGTGTCTGAGGTGGTACATAGGGCCTTACCATGTCAGCCAGATAGGGAGGTGCAAGTCCATGAACAATTTTATAAACTAATAACAGTACCTTAAAATTCCGGTCTTGCAGCAACTGGAAGCCAGTGTAGGGATGCCAAAATGGGTGTAATGTGGTAAAACTGTTTGCTTTTCGTCAAAAGTCTGGCAGCAGCATTTTGAACCATTTGAAGACCCCTAATGCTGGACTGTGGTAAATCAGAAAATAGAGCATTACAATAGTCCAATCTAGATGAGACAAATGCATGAATCAAAGTCTCAGCATCAGCCATGGACAGGATGGGATGAATCTTCGCTATATTTCGCAAACGGAAGAAAGCAGTCCTCGTAATGTCTCTAATGTGGAGGTCAAAAGACAACGTAGGATCGAAAATTACCCCAAGATTCCTCACTTTATCAGTATGATGTATAACACATGAACCTAGGCTAAGCGCTAGCTGATCAAATTGATGCCGATAGTGGTACATTGTTTATCTGAATCCAGGACACAGTGACCACAAGCAAATTAAGGTAAAAGAGATGATCCTTTCCCAGCTGTCACTGCAGTCATACAAGGACTGAATAGCCTGCAGCAGTGACCTTGACACCACATATTCCCATAATGACCCACAAGACAACCTGCGGGAAATTGGAACAAGCCTTTTCAAAGTCTACAAAACACATTTGAGACTGGATGGGCAAACTCCAGTGGTCCCTCCAGCATTCTGTGACATTTGTTTGGTCTTTAAAGGGCTTGAAGTCCATTTCCCCCTGAAAAACAGGAAAGTGAGTTTTTTTTTTTTTTTAATAACAGCACATTGTGCACTCACAATCCTACAAAAGTCACACACGCATACTCTACCGGAATTCAGCAGAGTCTTCTTGAGGGCAGGAATCCCTGATGGGATGTGCAGTGCAGGCATCCTGCTTCCGCACCCTTTCGGCTGGCTGAGGCTGGGGCTAGTGGGGCAGGGCTCTTTGTACTGTCTGAAGTCTGATGGCTGTCGGCACAAAAGAGCGCCTGAAGTGCTCTGTGCAGCTGGGAAGAAGGTGGTTTGTAGCTGGATCAGCACACGCTGCAGGGGGTGGCAGGTGTGTTATATGGGGTGAAAGAATTGTTTCTGGACTCACAAGCAGTGACACGCATTCCTCCTGTGCACAACTTGGCAGATTTTAAATAACACACAAAGAAACCTTGGCACATCTGACATCAACATATTGTTCTGCGCAGGCACCGAGCTGGGGTCTTACTGCAGAAAGGACATTTTGGAATGAAGAATACAATAAATTCTATTTGGCTGAATTTTACTGTAACATGTGCTCAGTGACTCTTGCTCTCTCTCACTCCATATCTCCTTTTCACACATATACAGAAATGTGCACAGGCATTTTGTATTACTTTTCCTATTTTTACAAGTGCTAGTATTTAGAATCAAGCATGGTTGCAGATCATGTACAATTTAAGACACCTTTGAAATTATTATTGCTGTAAATTACTATCATGAAACCTACCATATGACATGCCAAACTACCACAAGACTCAAGTGATATGCAGGGGTGCACATAACTGGTACTCATCATGCTCATGTGTGCTAAAAATCATTGCTAGACAGCAAGTGGAGGGCACAGCTAACCAAAAACTTAGATTCTATAACCATTCATCCGACAACTGAAAAGTTATCTTTTATGACGCTAAACTGATAAACTGCTAAAAATTTTATCTTTATTACAGATAACCGATAACTTCTAACTTTTAGTATTGATTCGGACGCAGCTGCAACAGATTACACCAGTGATTTTCAACCTTTTTTGAGCTGCGGCACCCTTTTTATATTTACAAAATCCTGCGGCACACCACCAACCAAAATAATATTATAATTCTATTACCTCTGGTTTTGCGCAAAACCCAATTATTGCAATAGAAAATCGATACAGAAAACAGCGCATTTCGAAAATCCTCAAGCATTTTGCGCTCTGATCTCAAGTAGGGCTGTCACAATTACTGGAGACGATTAATTGTCAGACAAATAATTGCGATTGACGAGTATATTGTCTATTTTTTTTTCTTTTTTTCCCCTTCTTTATATTCTACTATTGTAGTATAATTACACAACTCTGGAAGAATGTTTGGCTTCTGTGAGTGGAGAAACTGGGAATAGTGCAACATTTTTATTTTTATCTTCATTTTACATACAGTCCCAACTTTTTCTGAATTGTGGTTGTTTCTGTTGCATTTCTGAAATTGTTTCTCCTCATCAGTCACGTTTTGTGCTTAAACACTGCATTAAGCCCATATTGAACAAATAAATACATTTGGAAAGTAACAGCTGTTAATGTTCAGAGTTCTCACCTGCTTTTTGTGATCTGTGCATCTGAACATCACCACTGCTTCTCCATGTCAGGGTTTTTTTTTTTTGTGGCTCAGTTCATTCATATATTCTCATTTTTTAAATATGTTTTTAAAGATATTTGACCGTTTATTTCATCTCATGATCTCATAAATTCAGCATACGACGCGCACATGGTGTGAACAGGATGGTAACGGCAGAATCACACCTTTAGAGAAAGTTCAGAGAGAAGTAAAAGCAGCTTCATATTTTGGTTTTGTTAACATGTTCACTCGGGTTAAAATCCTCTCTCTGCTCCGCGTTCACTGCGCACTGATGGTTCTCAGACTGTAACGTGTTGCGCCTGCATTCAGGAATCTCCCTCACGCACCCCCTCCCTCCCAGTCTGCAGCCTGTTGACTCTGCACGCGCGCGCACACACACACACACACACACACACACACACACACACACACACACACACACACACACACACACACACACACACACACACACACACAGACAGCTCTGCATTTTACACGGCTTTTGAAAAAGACGGCCACTGTTTTAATCGGCCGTCTTATCCAAATGGCAAGACGGATTGCTCTTCAGCCTCCATGTTATTGTCCCGCCTTAAGATGAGAGCGAGGGTGCAGCACAATGACGTCAGATTCTGAGTCGTTTTATGCTTTGTGGATAAAATAAATAATTCACGGTAATCACAAATATGAAAAATAATCGCGATTGACGAATATTGTAATAATTGTGACAGCCCTAATCTCAAGTGTTTTTTTAGACGTGTCGACACTTTTATTCACAATAATCTGCCACTCTAATATTCACGGAGCACAGAGGCTGCCTTCAGCGAACCCAGTTGTGAGCGAGAAGGCCCAAGTCTGACCACGGTGACATCAACGGAGGTCAGGCCGCCTTCCCCGCACACCTCCACAGCCAACGCGGTTTCTCCTTCCCCAGAGGAGCCATGCTCCGTGAGCAGCTGAGATTCACGCTGTAGTCAGCAACCCATAACCATGGAGACGCACAACACTATGTGCGCAAGTATGTCTATTATACTATAGTACAGCGCTTTGCTGCCATCTACTGCAATAAAAGAGCATTACATCATCTGCCACACTATTACAGCACATACACCCGATAATGGTGATATTTGATAATTGCCCACGGCACCCCTGATGATCGATCACGGCACCCTAGGGTGCCGCGGCACCCCGGTTGAAAATCACTGGATTACACTATCAGCTTCCGATAAACCAGTTTCACTTTAAGTGCCGCAGGGGCTGCTGGGTAAATTCAAGGATCACAAACACAAAAAGAACGTATGAAAAAATGAATGAATACAAAAAAATAAAACTCCAAACACTGTCATCATCTTTCAAAAGCAGTAAAACACAATATTAGAAGTCACAGTTTATCTCGGTAGTAGATACACCGTCATTTAAGAACTAAAAGCTGCTGCTTTTTTCACACACTTTGAATCCTGCAGCTTAAACAAACGAAATATGTCCATTAAT
This sequence comes from Thalassophryne amazonica, assembly GCF_902500255.1. Lineage (NCBI taxonomy): Eukaryota > Metazoa > Chordata > Actinopteri > Batrachoidiformes > Batrachoididae > Thalassophryne > Thalassophryne amazonica. The sequence continues at coordinate 15,379,203 of NC_047118.1, forward strand.
GCATTGATTGGCAGAGTAAAAGATATGTAGTAAATATAAATTCTTACCTGTTAGTTTCAGTGGGGTTCATTAAATTCAGAAGAAATAATCCACATAAAGTGTTCTGATTATCCAAAACGGTATCTAAGAAAAGTCCTTCTGTAACACAGCTGGTCCATGAGATCTCCGCTCTCCCACCGAGTCTTAGTGATTAAATTATGCCGTAAGCCACAAAGAAATAAAATAATATTAAAATTAACCCGTTTTCTTTCTGCATCAAGTGGACGGCAACACTCACTGTAACATCCAAAATGAACCTGAACTACAACCCCAGTTCCAATGAAGTTGGGACATTGTGTAAAATGTAAATAATAACAGAATACAATGATCTGCAAATCCTATTCAATCTATATTCAATTGAATACACCACAAAGACAAGATATTTAATGTTCAAACTGATAAACTTTATTGTTTTTGTGCAAATATTTGCTCATTTTCAAATGGATGCCTGCAACACGTTTCAAAAAAGCTGGGACAGTGGTATGTTTACCACTGTGTTACATCACCTTTCCTTCTAACAACACTCATTAAGCGTTTGGGAACTGACAACACTAATTGTTGAAGCTTTGTAGGTGGAATTCTTTCCCATTCTTGCTTGTAGTTGGGACGGGGCAACAAAAGACTGGGAAAGTTGATGAATGCTCAAAGAACACCTAAATGGAAACAGGTGAGTGTCATGATTGGGTATAAAAGGAGCATCCCCAAAAGGCTCAGCCATTCACAAGTAAAGATGGGGCGAGGATCACCACATTTGTGAACAACTGCATGAAAAAAATAGTCCAACAGCTTAAGAACAATATTTCTCACCATTCAATTGCAAAGAATTTAGGGATTCTATTATCTACAGTCCATAATATAATCCGAAGATTCAGAGAATCTGGAGAACTTTCTACGCATAAACGGCAAGGCCGAAAACCAACATTGAATGCCCGTGACCTTCGATCCCTCAGGCAGCACTGCATTTAAAACCAACATCATTGTCAACATCATCTTACTGCGTGGGCTCAGGAACACTTCAGAAAACCATTGTCAGTTAACACAGTTCGTCGCTACATCTACAAGTGCAAGTTAAAACTCTACCATGCAAAGCAAAAGCCATACATCAACAACACCCAGAAACGCCGCCGCCTTCTCTGGGCCCAAGCTCATTTGAAATAGACAGATGCAAAGTGGAAAAGTGTACTTTGGTCTGATGAGTCCACATTTCAAATTGTTCTTGTAAATCATGGACGTCGTGTCCTCTGGACAAAAGAGGAAAAGGACCATCCATATTGTTACCAGCGCAAAGATCAAAAGCCAGCATCTGTGATGGTATGGAGGTGTGTTAGTGCCCATGACATGGGCAATGTACACATCTGTTATGGCACCAACAATTCTGAAAGGTACATCCAGGTTTTGGAGCAACACATGCTGCCATCCAATGTCTTTTTCAGGGACATCCCTGCTTATTTCAGCAAGACAATGCCAAGCCACGTTCTGCACGTGTTACAACAGCGTGGCTTCGTAGTAAAAGAGTGCGGGTACTAGACTGGCCTGCCTGCAGTCCAGTCACTCATTGAAAATTTGTGGCGCATTATGAAGCGCAAAATATGACAACAGAGACCCCGGAGTGTTGAACAACTGAAGTCGTACATGAAGCAAGAATGGGAAAGAATTCCACCTACAAAGCTTCAACAATTAGTGTCCTCAGTTCCCAAATGCTTATTGAGTGTTGTTAGCAGGAAAGGTGATGTAACACAGTGGTAAACATACCACTGTCCCAGCATTTTTGAAATGTGTTGCAGGTATCCATTTCAAAATGAGCAAATATTTCCAACTTCATTGGAATTGGGGTTGTATGTTTACCACTCTGTCGGCCCATACCTGACAGAACAAACTGGCCAAAGATGGACACAATGAGCTCATTCCCTGCCGACATGTCCCCGGATATTATCACCATAAAACATACGAGGTTTTCAGCTTGAAACAGGCTGATGACGCCGCCTGAGAGCGCAGCGCGACGTCTCGCACTGTGGGAAGTCCTTAAAGCGACAGTGTCACCTCAAAATCTCTCATCAGCCGTTAAACTTTTCACTGAAAACCAGCTTAATTTTTCGAACCATGTCCACTTCGATGTGTCTCACAGGTTTAGAAAAAATTTTGATCAAACAAAGCGCCAGTCTCTCAGCAACTTCTCAGACAAAGGAATTCCGACGAGGGGCTGGACGACTCCTCCCACAAGGAGTGCTCACAGGCGAATGACATCACCGACAGGCGTGGAAAAACTCACGCATGCGCACGAGGGTTCAAGCATGTCTGACGTAAAAACATATGAATGAAATCCATATAGTTTTTGAAAAAAATAAAAAGGACCTATACTTTATTGACAGCCCTCGTATACCTGACAGAGGGTCCATGCTGAGATTTTGCAGATGATATGGTGGACGCATATGCACAAGGTTGGAAGTTCATGCTGTATTCAGTGGACCCTGGGAAATTGGAATTTAGAAGTTACAACTCATAAAACTGCTTTTAAGAATGATATGATAACTGACTTAGCTTGGCAAACCAACTGTAGCTAACAACAGTATCAACAACTGACACAGCAGACTTGGGTGAGTGTTGTGTTTTGTGAGGACTAGCACATATCCAGCAAAATGCAATGTAAACTATGTCTCATTTTTGTTTGGCAGTCCTGCTGCTCTGTGCATGACGAGATAAAACAACAAATCTTATCATAAACACTTTTGAAAAGAAATTAGCATTCCTATTTTTAATTCCTCAAGCTCAAACAATATTTCTAGCATAAAAATAAACTGAAATTTATTTTGTCAAAGGGATATTCCATTTCACAACTGAGTTCATCTGCCCATCTCAAAAAAGGTCCACACCTCTGTGTAAGAACACAAACTGTACAAATCTGCATCCAGTGCCATTTCAGTTGCATGCACAAATAAAAAGCTGTTATTGTTTTGAATGTAATTTAAATCCAAACAAATTGTTCTTTTTTTTATTTCCCCCCAATTCAATATATGTTCTAACCTTTTGTCTCTTTGTCAAGAAATAATTAGGCCTGAGTACCAATCGCACAAGTGTCGTAAACAGAACATTTACAAAATAATACAAAGGGACTTCAGTGGAATATGTGAGCAAGGAAAAACAAAATCAGTTTAGGCCACGTCAGTAATGAGGTTTCATGTACTGTGAGTACAATTTATAAAAGAGGCTCCAAGGTGTAAACAAGCAGCACTCAAATCACCCACCCACCCACACACACACACACACACACACACACACACACACACACACACACACACACACACACACACACACACACACACACACACACACACACACACACACACACACACACATCCATTTGTCTAAATTTTGAATAAACCTGAATTTATCAGAAAAATTTTGAAGCTCTTTGACACAAGTACTTGAAAGCTATACAACTCTCCTGCTGATTACTCAGCTGTGTCCTTGCAGCTGTGTCCTCATGCTTGTGTTGCATTTTAACACCAATTCTTCTCTGTGTGGAAGCAAGGAATCAGCAAAATGACAAGTGGATCACAATGATGATGACAAAATACTAAATTAGTGCAATTCTGTTCCACAGGACATACTACTTCTCATCACTCACAAAGTGGGGTCCATCTATAACAGCACACACAGCAGATGCTTTTCATGGATTGTTGGCAGGAATAAGCAACAGTTTTTTTTTTTAATTATTATAATTTCTGTGCATCATCTTTTAAATGGAACTAAAATCGCCAACATTTTAAAATGTGTTAGTCATGCAGAGCCCTGACAATCTGGATTCAGAACCAAGTCTATTTTAGTATAATTATACAACATAAGAAACACCTAATTTTTGAGTTGATACACACAAACAAATAATCAAACGTAACAAAGATAATGAGAACAGTATTAAATGTTGGATCCAAATACAAAAAAATGACAAAAACAAATTACTCCACAACTTTTTTGCTGTGAGGCAACAGTGCTACCCACTAAGCCAATGCGCTGCCCACTAAATCTTATTATATTACATTATATTATATTATAAAGAGATTTTGTGATGCAGGACAGATTTAAACTTTGAAAATGCAATCCTTGGTATTAGGAAAAGAATGGAGTTTTATATGTAAATGTGAACCCAGGTGTTTTGGAGCGTTGGGGAGGTCACGTAACCTGCAGTAATGAAGCTTTCCTCTTCTTGTCCAGACTTTGTAAAGGTGAGGTAATTTCACAGAAGACTTTCAATGTGCTACTACATTATCTTCAGGGAAATTAACACCACACGCTTTAATCAAACTGTCATTCTCATTTAGACTTGCAGGGAACCAATTAATACATGTAATTGTACTAGTAAAGCCACTCATTAAAAAGCTGTTAAATGGCATCCTTCTGTGAAGCGTGTGATCAGAGCTCTTCATATCTGCTTTTCAGACAGGATTTTCAGACAGGGGGAATTCCCAAGAAAATCTACAGGTCCAGGGAGCAAAACTTTACAGTGTTGCTGTTTGTCCTTTGATTTGCATTTACACAAAATTTCAAAGCGGATAATCAAATGTAAATAAAAAGTAAATGTGAACACATTGTCCCCTCACAGGCTGGAAGTGAATACGTCATGGTGACAATTTTGGTATTGTGTTATGGAGATGATAATACCAGAGCTGTTACGATCATCAACCTTTTTTTTAAACACCTCACATGCTTGGGTACTGTTTTCAGTCCTATGAGTCCATCTGTATGCAAATAAAATAAGTCAAAAAGTTTTGATCTAATTAAGACCAAACTTAAGATTAAATATATCATTATTTGATTTTGAGCAAAATCAGTTAAAAGTCATGTTAACAGGCCAAGATTGAAATTTTGGCCTGGCATTTGACCTCAGGTGACCTTGAAAGGTCAAACCTGTTTGGAATGGTGATTTCAAGGAATCGGTTAAAGACATTCATGTGATTGCTACACTCTAATAAAGGAACTGCTGTCTTAATGAGAAAATTTGATGTTACAGTTTGCATAGATTTTTTTAAAGTTATTTCAACGTAGTTATTTCAACTTTCAACTGAGTTAATGCCACAAGACTTCTCTAGTTAAGTCTGAAATAACTAAAAAAAACTATGCAATTTGTTACATCACTTTTTCTCATTGAGACAACAGTTAATTTTTTGAACATTAAAATGAAGCATACATAACTGTCTGTTGGCTATATGACATATATCCTTGGTTGACCTTGAAAGCACAAATTCAAGGGCTTGACCATTTTGCCCCAACAGTCTGGAGTCAATATGGATTAGACATTGTGAAGGGACTGTGTGTTACTTCAGGAGATCAAAATGTGCTTGTTGTGTTAACTATTACAAAAATATTGCATTAACCATTTAACAATTATGGCCATTTGTATACACAGTGCTGCCATTTTCACAGACCATAAGTAACTGGACAGACTAAATGTGATTCTATTGAATACAAATCACCATTTTTGCAGCCCATTTTCTTCAGACAAGTCAGGAGATGATACATGAACATCTAAAAGTCACTGAATATGTCTTGGACTTTATTTACATGAACCATTAATAAATACAAACAGTGTGGTAATGTATGGCAGATCTGCTTGAATTAGGAAATTATCAAACACTGATTGTGCAAGAAGACGATGGGTGAGGGGAACCACCAAGACACCCTGACAATTCTGAAGATGCTCTACCTTATGTGGTTGGGACTGACAAAACTTTACATGGTGCAAAGTTCTTCTATTGCTCCATCAATCACAGCCTCATGGTGGAGTGGAATAAAGAAGGTGTTGTGTGGGCCGCTGAAGAGGAGGTACTGCTGGCCTACCACCACCAGAGGGCGCCCTGCTTGAAGTGCGGGCTTCAAGCACGAGAGGGTGTCGGAGCAACAGAGAGTGACAGCTGTCATTCATCAACAGCACCAGCTGTCACTCATTCTACTATCATCATCCACATCACCATAAAAGCCGGAATGCAACTCCACCTCCCCGCCGAGAAATTAGCTACCACTCAGGTAATATTCTCTGCTGTGTCTGAACCGTGACTAAATATTGTTCTGTGTGCAGCCGTTTGTTCCTGTGGATACAGTCTTCTGCTGGATTGGCGCATAGTGTGGGTTTGCGACGTCTTCGCCTCTCACTCCATCCAGAGAAGTGACTGACAGGAGCTGCACGGGTGTTCCTATTTTGGAGGTGGAGGTTCTCCCTCCCGGAGGAACTGAGTACTGAGAGATTACTGGGTGTGTATTCACACGCCCACCATTAACTTTCTGTTTCTGCCAGCAGTACCAGGTCTGACAGCTGGAGACGGTGGCCACCTGGGGACCCAGGACTTGGTGGCTCCGGTGTTCTTCAGATCCGTTGGCGGTGGAAGCCGTGTGGGATCCGGCTCTTCTCTGGACAGACGTCTTCTATCCTCGAGCCTGCCCACACGTCACCTTTTGTACGATTGACTGTACTTCTCAACTGCAATTGTCTGTATTCCGTTGTGCAATTCACAACATTAAATTGTTATTTTTGGCTTATCCATTGTCTGTTCATTTACGCCCCTGTTGTGGGTCCGTGTCACTACACTTTCCCAACAGAAGGATTGTCAAGCAAGAAAACTGATCAAACCTTAGCTCAAGTCTTCCATGTGCCTGTGTAGCTGCAATTCCATGTTGTCTTAAAAAGAAGGCATGGAATTACAGGTTTGTACAAGACTTTGTTTTTTACTTAGTCTGCACCGAATGCACATATGGATAGTTTCATTTAAATTCTGTTGTGGTGTTGTACAAAGCCAAAATTACAAAAAAAAAAAAAAACAGTGTCACTGTCCAAATACTTAAGGAGGTGACTATTATTCTTTTTTCAAGCTGTGCAGAGGCGTAATCATTTGCTCTAATTTTGTAGACACATTAAAAATCAATCCACGACTCATTCTACAAATACAGTACAGCACATAGATTGTAATTATACAAATGATAAAGCTTTAAGAATTTATATCTGGGTCAGATATCTGGTCTGGTGAGTCAAATTGCACTCATGCATCAGTGAACCGGAGTATCAAAGGTTCTACCTTATTCAGAATGATCACCCTGCGTCAATAAAACAGTCAGATTCTGTAGAGACTTTCAAGTCCAGACTTAAGACACGCTAATTTTTAGGGATGTCCCAATCAGGTTTTTTTGGCCCTGATCCAATTCAGAGTCATCTGATTTTGAGTATCTGCCGATACCGAGTCCCGATCCGATACTTTAAAAAACTGAATGAAGAATGAACAAATGCTAAATATATAATATTTTCATTTTAATCACCTTATTTTATTATTTATCACTTAAACAGTGCACTTCTCCTTGGGGTAGCTTGAACAATCTAAGCTAATATCTAATCTGAAATAACAGGTGGTTTTAATTTACAGATGAAAGATTTCTAAAGAACCATTTATTGATTTACTGAAACATTTTTAACAGTAAACAGAAATTTGAGGTAACAAACAACAACAAAAAACATTTCCAAGGATTTTTCTTCAGAAAACTGCTCAATAAATGAGCAGTTCTGTGACACGTTTCTGTTTTGTACAGATCAGTGGTTTCTGCACTGATCTGTTTTGTATAGATCAGTGGGTTTCTTTCACTAGTCTTCCATGTTTTGGCCCGACGCGTCGTTCAATTCGGAGTTTTCACATATCCCATAATCCCTTGCGTGCCAGAGAGTCGTTGCAGTCAAAACAATATAGAGAATCCACACGATGACAGTTGTAAATGAATATTATACTACAAAAATGTAATTTTCTTAATGCTTTTCATCACATTAATAAGAGACTGCTGCATGATACCCTGAAAACTTGCTAAAACAATTATAACAAATAATCCGTGTCTGCTACGTTTAAAATCTGCGTGGAATTTAAAAAACGCAAACCGAATTTCAGACATATTATATATATTAGTCTGGAACAAAGAGGACAAACAGTGTTGTAAAGAACAATAATCAAGACGTTAAAGAGCAAACTTCACTTTCCCCCAGAACGATATGATCAGGAAGCGATTGTAACTCACAGCAGCTCCCATTGAAAATAACGGAGAGACAGCCTGTGATTCTCACATGTTTACATAAAACAAACGCTATAACAACATCTATAAACCCAGAGAATATATTTATGAGAGTTTTAGGCACAATACAAAAATAGTTTTATGTTGCAATGTTCATGCTGTTGTCTGTGTGCAGCAGTTAAAGTGCAGTGTGATCAGAGCATCTCAATGCAGTTCTCAATGTTACTGAGATATCGCAGTGCGGCGACCTCTCCGAGGTTTTGCGGGATTTGAAACCTGAGAAGCCTCAATTGGATAGCGCGAAGCTACGTCACAGCTCAGAGCGTCGAAAGTTGGATTGGGTTGAACCTTGACCGCGTCATCCTGCCGACAAGCGGCAATGCGCATCAGAAGTGTCCCATCCCGAAGTGTCGCTTTAATTCGGCTTTTGACACGACGCTTCTGACGCCTCTAAAAGGCAACGCGTCTTATTGAAAATAATGCTTTTTAGACCGATTCTTGACGCCTCTGACGCTTCCGATGTGTGAAAGGCCCATTAGCGCCGATCAAAATAATGAGGATAAAATCTATATCAGATTCCTGATTGGGATGCAACGTCCAATTTCGATCAAGTCTGAAACCACGTGATCAGGCCCGATTTCCGATCACGTGATCAGATCGGGACATCCCTACTAATTTTCCCTTTCGTATGGAAGCAAACTGGTATACTATGTTTTTTTACCCTTTAAAATTCAGCTTAGGCCACATTCAGCTTAGGGCTAGTGGTCTTCAATCACCTTAGTATTTCTTCTGTTTTTCTTGTTGCTTAATGTTGATTTTCTACCTTATTTGTAGTCTTTCTGCTGTCTGATTCTGTTTTTTTTTTCTCTCTGTTTGAGGTGTGGCTCCATCTAGAGATGGAAGTGGGTGTCTTCTTCTGCAAGCCTCCCGTCTTGTGCACCAGCATGGACTCCCAAATTTTCCTGTATATTTGTATTGTCAAGCATGTCAGTGGCATGGCTCAAGCAGAGGGTCACCCCTTTGAGTCTGTTCTGATTGAGGTTTCTTCCTCAAATCTTCAGAGGGAGTTTTTCATTACCACTGTCGCCTGTGTGCTTGCTCTAGGGGTTGGTAAGGTTAGATCTTACTTGTGTGAAGCGCCTTGAGGCAGCTAATGTTGTGATTTGCTGCTATACGAGGGCTGTCAATAAAGTATAGGTCCTTTTTATTTTTTTCAAAAACTATATGGATTTCATTCATATGTTTTTACGTCAGACATGCTTGAACCCTCTTGCGCATGCGTGAGTTTTTCCACGCCTGTCGATGACGTCATTCGCCTGTGAGCACTCCTTGTGGGAGGAGTCGTCCAGCCCCTCGTCAGAATTCCTTTGTCTGAGAAGTTGCTGAGAGACTGGCGCTTTGTTTGATCAAAATTTTTTCTAAACCTGTGAGACACATCGGTTTCAGCATTTTATCCGGATATTTTAATGAAAGACGTGCGGACGGGTCCGCAAACACCTCCGTGTTGATAACCATTTGTAAAATCCAGGCGGCTTTTGATGGCTTTCAGTGGAGTGAGTATATGAGAAATTGTTTAACAGCTGGAGATGTTCCAACTTGTCCTTAAGGCTTCCAACAGAGGTGTTTTTCCTGTGGCGGAGCGTCGCGGTGGCTGCGAGCCGACGCTGCAGTCCGTCCGCACGTCTTTCATTAAAAAAATCTCCTTTAACAGTGGAATATCCGGATAAAATGCTGAAACCGACTTCTTCTGAAACTTCTCTGTTCTCTCACGACGTCCTGGATCAATAGAGCCTGAAATGTGGAGGTTTTCAGCTTGAAACAGGCTGACGATGGCGCCTGAGAGCGCTGCGCGATGTCTCACACCGTGGGAAGAACTTAAAGCGACAGTATCACCTCAAAATCTCTCATCAGCCGTTAAAATTTTCACCGAAAACCAGCTTAATTTTTCGAACCGTGTCCACTTCGATGTGTCTCACAGGTTTAGAAAAAATTTTGATCAAACAAAGCGCCAGTCTCTCAGCAACTTCTCAGACAAAGGAATTCCGACGAGGGGCTGGATGACTCCTCCCACAAGGAGTGCTCACAGGCGAATGACGTCACCAACAGGCATGGAAAAACTCACGCATGCGCACGAGGGTTCAAGCATGTCTGACGTAAAAACATATGAATGAAATCCATATAGTTTTTGAAAAAAATAAAAAGGACCTATACTTTATTGACAGACCTCGTATAAATGAAATAAATTAAAATTGAATTGAAATTCAGGCACACAATAGGTGGCTTGTTTGGTCTACACCAGAGTTAGAATTCATATTCATACCTCCCCATATGAACCACAATATCCAAATAAACAGACTACAGTCTGAACGAAATAGATCAAACAGGGTAGGTGTGAAAGTCCCCTAACTTGTACAAACTGACAGAGGAGGATAGCAACAATTCTGACTTTTTTCCCTTTCAGAACTTTATGATAACCCTGGATGACAACAAAACCGATTAAAGGAAAATGTTTTTGTGCAAATTCAAATTAAAGAAAAATATAAAATGAAAACTTCAGCGATGATCATCATCTGCCATCAAAATATGCTCAACTCTCAATCTGCAAAAACAAATAAACACATTTCCACTTTGCTTAGCCACTTTGATTTTCAGGGCGAGTAAGTCAGGCAATGGCAATAACAATTTAAAAAAGTAAAAAAATGCAGCCCTTTTGGTCTTTTGGTTAATAAATTATATGGTGTCTATATTCTAGTTACCTACTGCACCGCTTTTATTTTTATATACAATATCTATTGCTAGACAGAAAATGCAGGTTGTTATTGGCAAAACATTAAGAATGCATGCTGTCAGGTACATAGGAATGTAAATGGCAACAGGTTTTGTAAATTTACCTCTGCACACCACCATAGTGGATTCAAAGACAAGTAATTAAGATGTGCATGTAATGTAGACTTTCAGCTTTTAATTGAAGCGGTGTAACAAAATCATTGCGTCAAGCATTTAGGAATTCGATCTGTTTTTTTAAATGCAGTCTCCCTATTTTCAGAGACCATATGTAATTGGTCAGTTGACTGTCATGTACTTTAATGGCCATGTTTTGCGTGTTCTCTTTTACTCCAAGGCAAGTTATGGTCTGGAGTTGAGTTCAAGTGTTGAATTAACATTTGGAAGCTGTTCATTGGAACTCTCAATAAGCAGGCAAAGAGGTGTTGATGCAAGTGAAGGAGACTATAATTAAAACATAAAAAAAAAAAAATGAATGAATGAATGGTACATTCACACTCTAGCAATTAGCCCGGCATTTACTGATGGAGGGTGGAACATGGACCAGTGCAGAGGTCCGCCAGATTCTGCAGGAGATACATGGATGTCAGTCAGCAACACTGATGTTCGTCATCATCTCAGAAAAATTTTCAGCATGCTTAAAATATTTGACATTCATCCTTAAATGCCAGCAAGAAATGACCTCTGCTACCTCTGCACCACCTCTGCAAGTATGGCGTTACTGGTCCTCTGTTGGTCTCCACCAGCCAACATCAGAGGCTTGAATGGATGCGCCACCTCCTCTGGATCCCTTGGGCATGAAGAAATATGTTGAAGTATGAAGAAATGTGAAGGCATATGTAGAACCTTTCTTGATGATGCAAGAGTAGCAAGTGACACAATCGCAGAGTTATGTCGAGTTCACATAGGCTATGTCGCCTAACATTATAAACGTTAAATTGACGATAAGCTCCGTCAAGCTATGCTACTGCTCAGTGGAGTGTGCTACCAATGCATTCACCCGTTGATGCCAAATGTTCAACTGCTCCCTACAGTAAGCCATATGACCTCTGCCAAAGGTTGAGCTCCACGAGTACGTTGACCTGCATTGAAGACAGGAAATTTGAACCCCTGGAGCAAGTTTTTTCATGCAAGTATAAACAACCATCCTTGTATTTGTCAGGACTGGTGGTGGCTTGACACAGGAAATGGGAGGCGAAGACCAAGACAGACTCATAGGCATGGTTGGTTTAAATTGATAAAAGGCTTTATCAGGCATGGGGTTTGGTACACAGGTAGTCAGACTTACAGGCAGAGGTATCAGACATGGTGCAGGCAGGGTCATGGTCCAGAAACGAGCAAAGCTCATACAAACACTGTCAAGGAGTTAAACATGCAAAACAGAGGCAAAGTCAAAAACAGGCTGAGTTCAGGGCAATGGTGTGGCAGAGGTCAGAGTACACAAGCAACATCAAAGAACACACAAGAGCAAACTGGACAGGAACGAGAGACGAGAAAGTGAGCAGAGTCATCAATCGGGCAGTGAGCTGTGGAACTGTGAGGGCTCACATAAGGAGAAAACTAATCAAGGTGATATGAAGCAGGTGTGTGAAAGGTTCTGGAAAGAGGTGTGGCCTTGTGAAACAAAGAAGAGGGAAGAAAAGCAAGAGAGTGCAGGAGGGCAAAACAAAGCGGTGCAAAGCAAGAGAAGTAAGGGACAGGAAAACTGACTGAATAATGTGATGTGTTCCAGACAAGCAATAATGTGTGGGCAAAACAAAAGGGGCAGAACTAAGAAATACTGTGAGTACTCAAAAGAGGGGAAAGAACAAGAGATCTAATAATAAACCAAATTAGGACAGAGCTGATACTGGCTGAGACATAAAAGAGAATACAAACAATGATGGTGACAAAACAAACTATTGTTATACAGAAAATAAACAAATCCGTGACTAGAGAATAATGCAATAAGTAAAACAAGATAACTGACAAACCGAGAATGCAATAAATGACAAATGGAACATAATCTAATGAGCAACACTGAATATATAGTCCATGGGCCAAGCAGGTTTTCGGCACCACTTAAGGGGACGAAACAACACTTTGAATCCAGCCTCACTGTATCACAGCCTACACAGAAATGTATGATAGCCATCCCAGGGTGGCAGCTGTAGCCAGGTAGGGGTCAATGAAGAATTACACAGAGGTCAAACTTTAAAAATGCTCCAATCATGTTGAAAACTATGTCACATTACTTGTCTGATCATAATGATTTCAAAAAGGTGTAGTTTGGACTATCTGTGATAGAATGCTCTGGAGTTATGGGGTCAAAACAGCAAAAATTGTGACAAAGGTCAGTTTCACTTTGTACAGGGGTCAAAAGTTAAAGTTGGTCCAATTTCAGTACAAAATGATGCAAATTATTGGTTCAAATTAAAGGATTAATAAATGGAATGGTTTTGACTGTGTTGAATGTTTTGTCTCCAAAATAAAGGTCAGACAACGTCAACATCCATTATCACATGACATGTCACATGACATGTGACATATGTTAACCTGTAACATGATAACTAAGCATGATAGATGGTGCAAAATATTCCTTATTAGAACCCTATTAACCCAAACAATAATTTCCATCATTTTTTTACTGATTGAAAAGTATTTTGATTGCATCTGTACATCTCTGTGTTGGGATGCAGAGACCAGTTTCCAATAATTGTCTCAATGTCCAAATACTTATGCACTTGACGGCACGCCTACCCCATAATGCAACATTCTCTCTGCACTTCATCTATTTTTCTGCAAGTGGTCCTAAAAAGCACTGAAGTCGACTGTTTTCTCTGGTGGTCAAAGAAATTTTCTTTGTTTCTCTGCTGTATCTGTGCATGGAGTACTTCTGGTTTTCAGTTCTACCTACTGTAGCAAATTCCCTGATTAGATGGTTAAAGTGAAAGTCTGAATCTTGGTGACCCTGGACAGATCCGGCAGCCTTTCTCCTTCTCTTTCAGGAAGTAATTTGTGGAAGACGGGTAGAGAAATAAAGTGGCAGAAAGGAGAGAATGAGGCAAACTCAAGACAGTTTGGTAGTGTTTATTTTTGACTCCATTATCAAACTTGGGCATCACTTATTCATGAAGTGGGTAAAATTTTACTGACATATCCACGACATACAATACACCTCTACTGAAGCCGTGAAAAAGTCAGACATGCCAACATTCTTATTTAGTTTAAGGAGTAGTTCTTCTTCTTCTTCTTCTGGTAATTAACATACTATTGTGGATTAACGCCTGTCCTCTATCTACTGTAGTAAGTGTAATTGGTTAATAAAATTGACATTTAAAATATGTGACAGCAGAAGACAAAGCAAAGCCTCCACAGAAATAAACTTAGTGAAAATTAGTAATTTTGAGAGTTATTTTTACTTTGATCAAACAATCAAATGTGCTCTAAGTGCGTATTTCCAAGTTAAACTTTTTTTCTTGGGGGGTTGGGGGGGTGTTAACAGGTTTAACATCAATATCGAAAATGAACCATGAAGGAATTTTTATACATAGCCCCTGCATTTTTGGAGGCTATAAGTCAACTCTCATACTATCAAATATCAGGATTAAATGATTACATTTAAAGTCAGGTTTCTTGAAACAAGTCATGGGATTAATTCGTGAACTTTTCCAAGATACTGAGTGTGTCTTGGGCTTCATTTACCTCAATTATTAAGAAATACAAAGATTATGGTACTGTATGGTGGCATTGATTGGAGGATCTGTCCACAGTAATTCGTATGTTAGTTGTGTCACCAGTTATACAGCTTCACAGTGGCATTGAAAAGAGAAGTATTTTCAAGAAGGCATGACATTTCAACTACAACTGACCATAATGTGCATGAAAAGACACCTAGATTCCAAAATTTGGTCTGTTGTCTTGTATGAAAATTCCTCTGCTCCAAATCATCATGAAGCTGTGACTCGTGGTGCAGTATACAAGTTGCACAATGCACAGTTTCTTAAGTCAATTATTTTTGTACACATCACATTAAAATATAACACATATCTTTTAATTTTAAACAATGTACTAATTCTGAAGTTTTGTAACAACAAACACAAATGGATGCTAAAAAGATTAGGGGTAAATGAGCCTCCGCTAACACTGATTGGTTGAATCATGGCGGCGCGTGCATACGCTGCGGCTTCTCTCTCTCCCGAGACCACAGGAGTTTTTCCTTGTTTTTGTTTGTCTTCATCGTCATCTTCACTGGGTCGTGTCTCACACCATCTGATGCATACATACAGCCGTGAGTTTCTACTCAGGAACTCGTCATTTATCTCCAATCTACACCCAGCGGTCACGGAAACGCTATGGAGCTATGGTCTGCTACGGAGGCCCAGACTACCACCGACCCCCACCCCTACACCTCGCCCAGAGTGGAGGCGCCACAAGCGGCGTGAGAGGAAACAGAAGAGGGGGAAGCGCGGAGGCATCCGAGCGAGGTTAGCAGCTAGCCCACATAAGCCGGCGATCCCCACCATCATGCTGGCTAACGTTCGCTCCCTGGACAACAAACTGGACCACATACGGCTCCTGAGGAATACCCAGAGGAGTGTGAGAGACTGTTGTGTTTTTGTGTTCACGGAAACTTGGCTTAAGAACAACGTAGCGGACCATGCCATTCAGCTCGAGCGGCTAACTTGCTACCGGGCGGACAGAGCCCTCATCGAAGGAGGTAAAACGCGAGGGGGGGGGGCTCTGTGTTTACATCAATGACGCTTGGTGTCGGGACGCTGCGGTGGTTACTAAACTCTGCTTGCCGCTTGTGGAGCTTATGATCGTGAAGTGTCGGCCATTCTACCTACCGAGGGAATTCAGTGCTGTAATGATAGCTGCGGTGTACATTCCCCCTAGCTCCAACAATAACACCAGGAAGGAGGCACTGAACGAACTGCACCACTACATTAGTGAGCAGCAGACAGCCCACCCAGATGCCTTCCTCATCTTGGCTGGGGATTTCAATTAGGCTAACCCCAAGACAGTGTTTCCCAAACTACAACAACACATAGACTTTCCAACTCGGGGCAACAACACTCTGGACCATGTTTACACCTTCCAGAGAGGAGCCTACAAAGCTTTCCCCCTTCCCCACCTTGGCGCCTCTGACCACATCACCATCATGCTGCTGCCTGCTTACAGACCACGGGTGAAAGTAGTTAAACCAGTTCGGAAGCAGGTCAGAGTGTGGCCAGAGGGAGCTGTAGAGGCACTCCAGGATTGCTTCAACACCACAGACTGGGCGGTGTTCAAGCAAGCTGCCTTACACAACTCCACCACCATCGACCTCCAGGAGTACACAGACTTGGTTACAGCGTACATCTCCAAATGTGTGGACGATGTAACAGTCTTAAAGACCATCACCATCCGAGCCAACCAGAAGCCGTGGCTGACAGGTGAAGTCTACAGGCTTTTGAAGGCCGCATTCCGGGCCTTCAAAGCGAGAGATCAAGTTGGCCTGAGGACAGCTAGAGCCAACCTGTCACGCGGCATCAGGATGGCGAAGAAGGAGTACTTCAGGAGAATAGCCCACCGCTTCAGCGACAGCAGGGACGCACGCAGCATGTGGCAAGGACTGCAGTCTTTGACCGACTACAAGCCACCGCCACAGACCTGCGGCAACTCCACCTCCCTGCTGAATGACCTTAATAACTTCTTCGCCCGCTTTGAAGCCCTTAACACCACACCGGCGCACAAGTCCCCCCCCCCTCTGGGTGACCAGGTGATCACACTGACTGCAGACAGTGTGAGGAGAACATTCAGCAGGATCAATGCCCGGAAAGCATCTGGTCCTGACAACATTGCTGGCCGTGTACTGAGGGATTGCGCGGGGGAACTCGCAGATGTCTTTTCGGACATCTTTAACACCTTGTTGCGCCAGTCGGTCGTTCCCACGTGCCTCAAAGCCACCATCATCATCCCGGTGCCAAAGAAGTCCACACCATCCAGCTTCAACGACTACCGTCCTGTCGCACTCACCCCCATCATCATGAAGTGCTTCGAACAGTTAGTCATGAAACACATCAAGTCTGCACTCCCCCCCTCCCTAGACCCCTTCCAGTTTGCATACCGGTCCAACCGCTCAACAGAGGATGCCATCAGTGCTGTCTTCCATCCAGTCCTCACACACTTGGACAATAAAGACTCATATGTTAGGATGCTGTTCATTGATTTCAGTTCAGCATTCAACACCATCATCCCTCAGCAGCTGGTCATCAAACTCGACCAACTGGGTCTGAACACCTCACTGTGCAACTGGCTGCTGGACTTCCTGACCGGGAGACCTCAGGCAGTGCGGGTCAGCAGCAACACATCCCACACCATCACTCTGAACACGGGGGCCCCCCAGGGATGTGTGCTGAGCCCCCTCCTCTTCACACTGCTGACCCACGACTGCACACCACTTCACAGCTCAAACCTCATTGTCAAGTTTGCGGATGACACAACCGTGGTGGGTCTCATCAGGAACGACGACGAGACCCACTACAGGAGTGAGATCAGCCGGCTGACCATGTGGTGCGAGAACAACAATCTCCTTTTGAATGTGGAGAAGACGAAGGAGATTGTTGTGGACTTCAGGAGAGTGCACACCCAACACTCCCCTCTGACCATCGATGGTGCTGCTGTGGAGAGGGTGAGCAGCACCAAGTTCCTGGGTGTGCATGTGTCGGAGGATCTCTCCTGGACCACTAACGCCGCATCACTGGCCAAGAGGGCTCATCAACGCCTCTACTTTCTCCGCAAACTTCGAAGAGTCGGAGCAACACCACACATCATGTGCATGTTCTACAGGGGTACGATCGAGAGTGTCCTGTCATGCTGCATCACGGTGTGGTACGGCGCCTGCACAGCGACTTGCCGTAGGTCCCTTCAACGCATCGTGAGAGCAGCGGAGAAGATCACGGGCACCTCTCTCCCACCCCTCCAAGAACTGTACAACACCCGCCTCACCCGGAAAGCCACTAGGATCGTAAGTGACCCCACTCATCCATTACGTAGTCTCTTCAGCCTGCTGCCGTCGGGGAGGAGACTGCGCAGTCTCCAGGCCAAGACCAGCCGGCTGAGAGACAGCTTTTTCCACCAGGCTGTCAGGACACTCAACTCCCTCCCTGCTTTGCCCCCTTTCCCCCTGCTGCCCTCCACTCACACATAAACACAAACTGGACTGTTTCACTTTCCACTCCCGCCAATTCCCTAACCTCCCTAACCTAAGCTGCTGTGAAGATATTGCACTTTATACATACAATACTCTCTGCACAATGATCAACAACTGTATATATTCTTGCTCTGGTCATGGAATTTGCACATATCCATTACTGCTGAATGTTGTCCTGCCACTTTGCACTACAAGTATCTGTTTGTTTACAATTTACCTTTTATATAATTTTGTTACAATTACACTATTACAACTTTTTTTTTTTTTTACAGCTGTTAGATCTCTACACTTGATATTTTTACTTTGTTATTATATTTCTTAAATATCTTCTTTTGTGAGGTCAGGGAGTCCAGAGATCAGGTATTTCAGTTCTCAATATGTCTGTGATGTATTGTAGAAATGACAATAAAGCTGACTTGACTTGACTTGACTTGACTTGGTTGACTCATTCATTCTATGTAAAAACCAACACGTTAATGTGAGGTATGTGTTGGTGTTTACATATAAATGTGTTTTGTAAAATATGCCTTTTTTATTTGTAAAAAAAAAAAAAAGCAATTTGCAAAAGCCAAAAAGTCAAGTTGTGATTAGACAACCGTCTGACATAACCGGAGTCCAAATAAATAGAACACTACCATCTACTGGCGTCCAGAAGCTCAGACCCTAACCCATAATCCTTTGCACACCAGAGAGTTGGGTTTAAACAGCACAGTTGTAAATGACAATTGTAAATGAACATTATACAACCAAAATGTACATTTTTATTCCTTTTTATCAGCTGCAGCGAGAGGCTGCAACAACTCTCTGGTGCACAAAGGATTATGAGATATCTCAATAAATAGGGCGAATACTGCCATGAACACTAATGGCCAGCAGATGGCAGTAGAGACCCTGAAAACCTGCCAAAACAAATATTCCAAATAATCTGTGTCTATGTTTAAGATGCATGGAATTTAATAAACGCAAACTGAATTTCAGACATCTTATATATATTACTCTGAAACAAAGATGACAGATAGTGTTTGACATAAGCAGGACTCTAAAGAGCAAACAGGAAGCAATTGCAGCTCACAGTGCTTCCAATTGAAAATAATGGAGAAGCAACCTGAGCTTCTACTGGCATTTTGACATAAAACAAACACAAAAACAACATCTATAAACCCAGAGAATATATTCATGAGTGTTTTAGGCACACTATACAAAGAGTTTAATGCTGTTGTCCATGTGGAGCCTGATCAAAGCAGCTCAAATCATTTCTTCTGTCATGAATATAGTGAGATTACCCATAATGCACCTGGACACAGCATGTCCACACTAAAACCTTCAAAATTAGTGCATTACTTTAAAACTAAAACATATATCTGATATTTTCACTTTATAAAACTTCAGATGTGGCGTTAATTTAAATAACTCTGTTGTGTGGGTCGCTGAAGAGGAGGTACTGCTGGCCCACCACCACCAGATGGCGCCCTGCTTGGAGTGCGGGCTTCAAGCACGAGAGGGCGCCAGAGCCACTGGGAGTGACAGCTGTCACTCATCCTCAGGACCAGCTGTCACTCATTCATCATCATCACCATCACCATAAAGGTCGGACTGCAACTCCACCTCCTCGCCGAGAAATCAGCTACCATTCAGGTACTTTTCTCTGTTGACTCAAAACGTTGAGTAATAATCTGAACTTCTTTTGCAGCCGTTATCCTGTGGTGTTTGCCTTATCTGTGGGATTGGCGTTTGGTGTGATCAGCGACGGCTTTGCTTCACACTCCAATCAGATAAGTGGTTAGACAGGAGCTGCACGAGTGTGTGATTGGAGGTGGAGGTTCTCCCTCCTTTACTGAATACTGACTGTGGGATTACTGAGTGTGCGAACTCACACTCATCAGGACTGTCTCTGTTTTCTGCCAGCAGTACCGGGTCTGACTGCTGAAGACAGCGGCCACCTGGGGCGCAGGGCTTGGCGGCTCCGGTGTTCTTCAGCTCCGTTGGTGGTGGAAGCTGTGTGGGGATCCAGCTCTTCTCTCGCCAGGTGTCTTCTATCGTCGAGCCTGCCCACATGTCACCTGGTGTATGATTGACAGTCCACCATATTGTTATTGTCTGTACGTCGTTGTGCGATTCACAACATTAAATTGTTACTTTTGGCTTATCCATTGTCCGTTCATTACCGCCCCCTGTTGTGGGTCCGTGTCACGACACTTTCACAACAAACTTGTCCGAAATGAGCTTGGTTAAAAATTTAACCATAAGTTAAAACTGTATGCCTATGGATGACTTGGGTGATATTGCCCCTGAGCCAGTATGGGGTAAAAAAAAAAGATTTTTTTTCCTCCTGTTTCTTCTTCTCTTTCTTTTCTGTTGCCAGTTCTCCTTTGCATGCAGAGGATAGAGTGGTTTCTCTTGGAACCAGCTCTTCTCTGTTTGCAGAGGATAGAATTGTACATCTACTACAAAACATTTAACAGGTAGGTACTCAAATCTTTGATTTCAGATGTTATAAATGTTTGTAACTATTAAGCTCTCTTCACGCCTGCAAAAATATGTTAGCGGTCTAAAAATTATCAGACCAAAATTTATCTGAAGATAATTAGTCCGCTGATGGTTTTTAAAGTTATCTGAGAAGCTAATCCGATAATGAAAACATTAGCTTCGATAATTAGCATTTAGCGAATTAGCGGAACTGTGCCCACCACTGGATTTTGTGTTATAGTACAATACAAGCAGCACTACTTGCCTAATGATATTAAAAAAAAAAATGTTATGGACATCTTTGGCTAATCTCTCACACAATGATGCAGTGATGATGATTCTCTCTGACCAATCAGTAATCTGTAGATTTTCATGTCACTTTTTTTGTATCGCTTCAGCTCATGTGATACCAAAAACAGGACCTGGTACTAGATACTAGGTACAAGGTTTGGCCAGGGTAAAACCAAAAACAGGTGGCAAAGATGAGTAAGATACACTGCTGTTGAAAAAGTGCCACATCATTTTATTACCCAGCCTGAGTACTCTTTCATTTTGTCTTGTCTGTCTTTACTGTACCTTATTGCTACCTACAATGTAATGACATTCACTGAGCCGTACAGTCTATGTGCAGACACATAATAAAAAGCTAAGAGGGACGATTTACATGCCAAGCGACTCTTTTCAATTTACAAGAAGACATTTGGATTTTAGTGTTCCCATACCTTCCATTCAATGTTTCTTTAAACATTTGGTCTATTTTGTGATAAACCTCTAATGCCACTTTTGTTTTAGTTCATTACCAACAGAAGTGTAATTCAAAACAGAAAGCAGAACTCACATCAACAGACGTGTCTTCTGCTGAATGTCAAATTGTCTGTTTCTGAAGTGGTCACCCGTTGAATGACATCATGACCATTAACCACCGCAGAAAACAGAACTCTGCTGGA
Source organism: Thalassophryne amazonica (assembly GCF_902500255.1). Classification (NCBI taxonomy): domain Eukaryota; kingdom Metazoa; phylum Chordata; class Actinopteri; order Batrachoidiformes; family Batrachoididae; genus Thalassophryne; species Thalassophryne amazonica. The sequence goes on from NC_047118.1 coordinate 15,400,650, forward strand.
GGACATTAAATTGATTTTTGTAAGTCTGACCTGTTGAACTGTTGAACTGAGGTTTCTAATTGGTGCACCGAAGGAAAGCTAGAATACGGGACATCATGGAGAAAAAACAAAAAAAATATGATTAAGTCACTTTGCAGATACTGGCAGTTAGATGTCAGGTTGTAAACAGCAGGTAGCCCCCAGTTTAGTAACTCTCTGTAGAGCGTGCATGGTTCAGTGCTATAATCCACGTGAAAATATGTACAATTAATAAATTAAAAAAATGGCTTTTTCTTTTCAGTTGTCCTGGATCAAATGTAAGATCCAGGTTTTCTATGACTTCCTTGACTCAGCCATCAGAAGTGTACTTCTGCTTCAAAAATGTTGAAGTTGTATAGACATTTACTTATCTTGGCAGGTGACATTCATGTCTCTGGGTATGTGGCCTCGAAGATTGGGAGATGCCTGGGAAGAGCTTATTGAATCAGGAGGTTGATGCTGATACCTTTGCAGGAGAATGAAGGTCTAATTCTTTAATATCCTGGTGCTTCCTGTCTTACTGTATGTTTGTGAAATTTGAATGCTAACCAGTGGACTTAAGGCAATGGATGGATGTCTTTGGTCTTTGGTGACTTTGGAGGATCCCAGGGTACCGCTGGAGTTACTTTGTTTGAAATGAATGGTTACTTAGGGAGAGTAAGTTGAGATGTATCACTTGCATTGTAAGGAAATATCACCTATGACATTTTGGACATTTGGCACATTTCTCTGTGCATGATCCAACTTGGTTTGCTTCCAAGCTTGACCATATCGGAGAGTTAGAACTTGTCTGCTTTAGAGTTGACCCCTCTTCACCTCCTACCTCCCTTCAGACAACATTTACAGACATTGCTCATAAAGATCAATAAAGAAGCTTTTACATCTTGGTCTGAAAGGAACTATGCCCACTGTCTCTCTATGAAAGACCTGTCTTTTCTCTAATAGTCAACAATGCATACTTGATTGAATCCACAAATGGACCATTTGGGCCATGGGAGATCCACGTGTATCCATTTTTTAAATGCATTCAACCATTCAATATCTGAAGCACTTGGATGTTGAATTCAGAATGCAAAAGAAAAACATGGACCACAGTAAATGTCCTTGTGAAATTACACACATTACAGGTTAAGCACACTGACAGCCATTAAACTCAAGAAAAATACAAAACATGAAAAGACCTACCAAATATTTTAAAAAATAATGGAGCTCTGAGCAGTAATGACATGGCCTGTGCTGCAGGAGACTCTGGGAATATTCAATCTGAAGGCTATAAAAGAGCATTGTCAACCCTGTTAACAGCCGACCCCTAAAAGCAATGTCTGGTTACATGTTTGGACTTAACTGGTGGAAGCACTTCCTCAGTGCACTCCATCTACCCCAAGGAGATGGAGTGTGAAGATAATGCACCAAGAAAGATGTCATAGTCATAGCTTAAGGCTGCCTCCCATACCAATGTAGTCTTACTCTGGAGGCATCAACAAGGTGTAGGGACAAGAATATGATAAATCTAATACACATGGACTGAACGCTTGCCCAGTCTGAAGCTGTTAAGGAAGAAATGTTCTGTTTTTTTTACTTAAGAGTACAAGATCTACTCAAAAAAAAAAAAAAAGTTTCACATACATCTTTCTGGAGCTGCTTTAATGATTGTCGATATCATTAAAACTGCACCACCCTCTTGGCCGTAGGACGTGCTTGCGGCATCACCTCCGCAACCTTGTTTGACTGAAGAAAGCAAAATGTCACAAGTATGGATTGTAATATATTTTTTGACAGGGTTATTTCATGCAGTCACAAGGGAAATGGAGATGGCAGCACACTGTTGTCAAGCAGTAATGTAAACAGATATTTTACGTGCCTGTCAGATGGCGCTAACGTCAGGAGACCGAGCAGGCACTCGCCTCAGGATCGCACCACTAATATGAGGGTTCCAACATATACATGATTTTTCAGAAAAAAAGAGTACCTGTAACGTATCATAATGACTAAGTGCTCCAAATCACCAGGTCTTAATGAATGCAAAATGGTATAAATGCTGTTGTTTAGGATTGATAAGGATTGGTAACTGAGAACATGCAGGCTCTGCGTGCTTGCATGCTGATTTTGTCCTCACATTAGCAATCAGGGCAATGTACTTTAAGGGCGACATTAATGAATTACTTGCTCTTTATAGACAGCAGGGCACCTCAGTAAGTGATGGCTTTCCCTACAAATGATTCTGCTGCAAGATGTGCACTTTCACATCACCGTGGCACAAACACCCTCCTGCTGCTTAGTGATAGCTATTTGTTGCAAAGGTGTGGCTTTATCTGGAAGTAATTATCTTTCGACAACACTGTTGTTATTGCACTTAATGCATTTTGGGACATTTGAGCTGCTCTTGCTGATTGCTCAGGACTTCAGATATGCCACCTCATATTAAAAACATGCAAATTAAATTTTGACACTTTTATTTTGTTGGTTTTAGACAAACCTAAGCACATACCATGTAAAATGCTGTGAGTGAATGAATTAGTAGTCCTATCCCAGTGCTGTAGATAGCTAGTCCTGTCATCTACCTTCTTCTTGAGATCCTTGCATGAGTGGATAGGGGGTTAGTAGCACCTGCCAGAGGTGTTGTGCTACATCCCAAACAGCAAAAGGATCCAGGCCAGATGTAGTCCAACATCCGGTACCAACCTGAAAACGGATCCAGTCCAGACAATTTTTGCACAAACACATTGGTGTGATAATATTTCACACCAAAATGTGTTTTATTGGCAGATTAAGTTCTTACAAGAGCTTTTGTTCAAATGTGGACCACATCTGTGCCAGATTTGTGCCAGATATGGGCTGTAAGCGGTCGTTTTTTTGCGGATCCGGTTCAAATCTGCTCCGGATCTGTTGCAGAACTGTAAATGCTTTTGTGTCTCCATTTGTGGTCCTAAAAAATGGAATAATCTACTTGAGAAGCTCAAACGATGTCCAGATATCAACTGGTTCAAATATGTATACAAAGAAATGGTATTCTCCAAATATGTATTAGAGGAAAGTGGTTGAGTTGTGTTGTATGAAGGTGTTATACTTGAACCTTTTCTACTGAAATATGTAGATGGTAACCAGATTGTATTGGGAGCTATTGGGGAATATTTGTTTTCTTCTAATTGTAATTATGAGCTGCTGTTGTTCAGATTTTGTTTAGAAATGAACATTTATGAACAGGCACATATGCCTGGTTTGATTTGATTTCAGGGGTGAAGGCATTGATAAGCTTTGCTTCTGCCTACGCCTTTAGGCACCATGTACATTGTTTATTTTTCATTCTTTTCTTTCTTACTGTCTTTTTTCTTTGACTACTTTGAGTTTTGTATTGTATATGAGTGAAATTTAAAAATAAAACTTGCTCCTTGTGGTATTTGTTTCTGTGACAACAATGAACAGCTAGTTTACAGTGTAGGGGAGGTGATGGTCTAGTGCAGGGGTGCTCAAGTTTGGTCCTCGAGAGCTACCTTCCTGATACTCTTAGAAAGGCTCATTAAAACCCTGCTAATGAGTCTTTCATTTGATTCAGGTGTGTTGGAGCAGGGAGACAACTAAGAGTATCAGGAAAGTAGCTCTCGAGGACCGAACTTGAGCACCCCTTGGTCTAGTGGTTAAGCCTTTGCCTTCAAACCAGAGCATTGGTGCGTGAATGTGTCTGTGTGAATGGGTGAATGTGAGGCATAATTGAAAAGTGGTTTGAGCTTCTGATGAAGATTAAAAAAGCACTATATAAATGCAGTCCATTTATAAAGTGATAAAAAGCACTCGCTGTCAGCAGGAGCATAGAGTCTGCCCAGTCTGCTGTCACAGGTGAGTATTTTTGCCTCTGTTGTGACAGAGTTTGTGTGACATATCAGCTGGCTGTAGACAGAAATGGCAAAAAAAAACAAACTTCCTTCTGTGAACATGACATGTTTTGCTCCACGTGATTGGTTGCCTGAAAAGGCACTGCAGTGATGTCACAGTGCCTCGCTGAAAGGTTTTCAACTTAAAGCACTCAGTACAGCTAAAAAAGTCAACCAGTAAATCTGTCTTCCCTAAATATATACTATGTGTGCTGTATATGCACTGGGCCAAAAAGTTGACCTTGGCCTGTGGCCTTAACTTTTAACTGATTTTTCTTAAAATTTAACTACTTTGACCTTGGCTGACCCTCAGGCATTTCATGGTTTGGGTTAAATCAGATCAAAATTAATCAAGTTATTTGGTGCACACTTGGATTGAAAGATGGACAAACAGGTTGGAAGACAGTGGCCCCACAATGTGGGTGTCATGATACTTAGTGTCATGCAATGCTTGACAGTCACGAGATAACAGCCATATATACTTAGAGAAAAATGAAAATGTGAAACTTAAGTAGGTTAAGAGAAGCTTGTGTCTGCCAGCAAGGTGACTGGCGATGGCCCTGAAACCAGACAATCCCACCATGAATAATCATGACCATCTACACTTTTGATTTTTCAGCACAATATTGCATAAATACACTAATTTTGTTGCACAAACATGAGCAAAAATGCATTTGTTTTTGGAAAATAGACTCTTAATCAACCCTTACAGATTCAGACATTTATGGGAGATGATAATAAAGTAGAGCAGCTACATCGCTCGAACGGTGTGGAGTAGCTGGTTTTCATAACACACCATAATCACACTCTCCACACTCAGAGCTACACTTAAGAGTCACTTCCGATCTACTGATTCTAACCTTGGTGTTAAACTTTGGAATATGCAGCATCCGGCATGAAACACACATAAGGGGATGAAAATGTAAATCAAAGACACCTGCCAGTTTTAATATGCAGCATCAAGATTAAATTTGAATCACTCTCATGCTGTTTCATCTCAGTATGTGATTAAAATAATTTTTAAAATTTTCTGTCATTGGTTGTTGGATTTTTTTGTTTTGTTTTGTTTTTTTTACTTCTGATGATGGCTTTCTGTGCTATTGATAAGTGTGCCATAAGAAAACATTCTGTTGTGTGATGGGATACCCAAGGCAATGATCAGCGAGCAAAATGTTTATTAGTCACCTATGGGGTGTCTCCAAAGTCACAGCCACATGTACATATTCAAATATCTGATTTATTATTTATATTGGATTCTAATCCAATTACATTTTTTCCAGAAATCTGATTGGTTAATCATTTGAGATTTCAGACTGTATAATATCGGGTGTACGATCGCAAAATATTCAACCGTTTCACATTTCATGTATTACTGCGTGCCCTGACTGCACGCGTGCTGCTACGCAGGTGTCAATAATGGGGCTGTCAGCTCAGCGAGAGAGAAAGTTGCGTAGCGACCACAATGTCGAAATGGATGAATTTAAGGTACCAAACGAAAGTATTGATGTGGATTCTGATACAGAATTACCGTTTCACATTTGATGGATTTCAATTCAATTTCAATTTATTTTCAATTTCAGTTTATTTTAGTTTATGCTGTATAGTGGCAAATCATAACAAAGTTGCCTCAAGGTGCGTCACACAAGTAAGGTCTAACCGTACGAACCCCCAGAGCAAGCACACAGTGGTTTAGGCATTGGGCTTGAGACCAGAAGATCCTCGGTTCAAATCCCAGCCTGACTGGAAAATCACTAAAGGCCCTTAGGCAAGGTCTTTAATCCTCCATTACTCCCAGTGTGTAGTGAGCACCTTGCATGGCAGCACCCTGACATCGGGGTGAATGTGAGGCATTATTTGTAAAATGCTTTGAGCGTCTGATGCAGATGGAAAGGCGCTATATAAATGCAGTCCATTTACTGTTGGACAGGGTCTGAAATCAAAAATATCTGACTAACTATGTCAGCTTTTATACACAATCTTACTTTGTGTTGTGGTCCAACGAAGGTTTGTCACACACAGAATTCTTAACATGGAAGCAGCCCCATCAGGGCCCCTGGAAGCAGACAAATAAATGATTTTAAAGCGGTGAATTTAGCATGCAGCGCATCGTCAGTGCATCCATTGTGTATAGATGAGATATGGATAATTTAGGTGTGCTGCCATGTATTCTCTCCACTGGTGCTTGCTCCTGTGCCATGGAAGATATTCAGATTTAAATCCCAGTGCCAGATGATTTCACCTGAGTGTGCCATTCTGTCTGGTTGAAAGCGGGCTGATTAGTGAAATCAGTGCATTACGTCTGATTGGATTGTAAATCTGCACATTCCATATTTGTCTGAACTGATATCCTGCTGTGCCAAAATTCATGGCACACACAAGACAACATTCTCATCAGTCCAATGAGGTATCCAGTTGTCCAGGAATGCTGTGAAAAAAAAAAAAATCCATAAAGCACATCATCTCAACCAGTGGTGGGCACACTTCTGATAATCCGATAACAGATAATTATCGAAGATAATGTTTTCATTATCGGATTATCTTTTTCGATAACTTTGAAAACCATTACACTATGTAAAATTTTTTTATTTTTGTTTTGTTCCTGGGTACACAGTGTGTTTTCCTAACCTGTTATGCCTTTAAATAAATAGAAAATAGCTGTTATTCCACAGAAACTTTGCTTCTGTGTTCAATATAATGATATTTTGAAATATGTCTGTTTTCAAGAATTTCTCGATTCGCCTTCACTACTACTGAGTAGTCTTCTAGAATATTCTTTAACTGCTAGAACTGTCCAGAATTTTCTAGAAGTTTCCAGAATTATCTAGAAATTTCAAGAAACTTTTAGAACTTTCCAGAATGTTAAAAAAAATCAAAGTTTGTGATGAATGTAGTCATTTTTCCATAGACTTTAGACATAAGCAGTTGAAATATAACACTTAGAAGCCAGCAACAAAAATTGTGTTAAATAGTGTTATCTTTCGATGAATTGTCATCTGATAACTTTTAGACCGATAACGTAGTAAACCAAGCTGAACAGCAGCAAACATTTTTAAAATTTAAAGTGAGTTGACACCAACCTGTTGAAAATTTCCTAAGAGATGTATAGTTCTACACTCTGCAAACAGAAGCAAGCTAGTTCAGGAGAAACCACTCTACCCTCTGCAGGTAAAGAAGAACTGATCACAAAAAAGTCATTTTCTTTAACACCATACTGATACGCTGGCAATATCACCCAAGTCATTCAGAGGCATACATTTTTAACTTATGGTTCAAATTTTAACCAAACTAATTCTGGATGAGTTATTCAAAATTACTGTCATGCCTGAAGTTTTATAAAGTGAAAACATCAGATATATGTTTTAGTTTTAAAGTAATGTGCTAATTTTTAAGGTTTTGTGAGCACATGCTGTGCCCAGCAGTGCATTATGGGTAATCTCACTACGTCGACAGGACAAATATATTTCAGACACTCTGTTCAGGCTCCACAGACATATTCTCTGGGTTTACAGACGTTATTGTATTTGCGTTTGTTATATTCCACGCATCTTAAATCAATGTAGCAAACACGGATTATCTGGAATTTTGTTTTGGCAAGTTTTCAAGGCCTCTACTGCCATCTACTGGCCAGTAGTGTTCATGGCAGTATTCGCCCTAAGTACTAAGCATCTGGGCACCAGTAGATGGCAGTGTTCTATTTATTTGGACCCCGGTTATATCAGATGGTTGTCAAATCAACTTTTTGGCTTTGCAAATGGCTTTTTTTTTTTTAAACAAATTAAGTTTAAAAACAAAACAACAACAGCAAAAAACATTACAAGACAGCTCTGCGGTGTTTGCACAGGCACAGTGTGAGCGGTTGGATGCTTGTAGCTCTTCAGGAGCAGGATACACTCACGATGGCTGACCAGAATAATATCAAACAGGTTTGATTTTCATTCGACCATATGATCGGCGATCAGGAGGTGGTCGTGAGATGTTGAACGCAGCTTGTTACTCCATGTACACTACACAATGCAGGACGTGTGATTAACCTGAAACTCGGTCCAAAAATTTCTCACATGAATGAAAAATCATCTGAAAAAGGGCCAAAACTTGCACAGTGTAAAGCCAACATTTATGTGTCAACACAATATTGACTGCACGTTTTACAACATCATCAAACGTGCGCACATTCTCTCCACATGCAAAACATGTTGTGATGACACTTCCAGGGCTCCATAAAAATGCCTGTTTTTACAAATAAAAAATGGAATATTTTATAAAAGGACATTTATCTATAAACACCAACACAGGACACACATCACATTAATGTGTTGGTTTACATAATGAATGACTGAACCAATCAGTGTTTAGCAGAGGCACCTTTACCCAGAATCCTTTGCGATCTGTCTGTGTTTGTTACAAAATGTCAGAATTAGTGCATTATTCAACATTAAAAGATATATATTATATTTTAACTTTGTACAAATGACAGAATTGACATTACAGTTTTTTTCAGTTGCTAACAAGCGTGTGTCCAGCCATTTGACACATTTTCAAAACTCTTCACACAATTAGCAAAACATCAGACTTTTGTGGCCATACCATTCACATATTTCATGACATTTTCACACAATTTGCAGTCAGTAAACACATTTCCACAATGCTTGCATTTTCATAACAGACAAGATATGGCCCTTAAAAAAAATTATAGATTATTTTTGTATTTCTTACAATTGTTAACACACAACATCCCACAATAGCAAAAACAATGTGCCAAACCATAGATACAGCATAAAAGCACCTCCTTCAGCAATGGTACCAGTTCAAAAACAATATATCTCAGCTGACTGACAAATAATTGAATAACTGACAGCTCACTTCTATTGGGTAAATGGGACCAACCACAGTTGATCATAGCATGGCTTAAATTTAGACACTTACAAAAGGAGGCCTTTGTGGATTGATGTTTTTGGAAGTAGAAAGAGAATGTCTGTACGAGGAAGGCTGAGAGTGAGGGGCCCAGGAAGAGGGGTAGGTACAGGAAGAGGGGCAGAAGCAATGAGAGGGGCTGTTGCAAGAAGAGGTGCAGGCCCAGTAAGAGTTGCATTCCCAGGAAGAAGAGCAGGCCAGAGGAGAGGGCATGGTAGAGGGGTACGAATGACTGGTGGAGGCATTGAAAGACCTGCAAGAACAGTGGTGACTGATGAAATCCATGCCACTGTAATTGATCATGTGATAAACCATGGTCTGTCACTGAGAGAGGCAGGTGATAGGGTGCAGCCCAATTTGCCATGACAAACAGTCGCCAGCATTGTTCACATATTTCAACAAACCAACAGGTAAGTATTTAATTTTACATGGATTGTTTCTATTCTTACTGGTAAATAATGTCATATAGTAATTTGGTGTTTTGTATTATCCCCCTAAAGGGTGCAACGCCTTCCTCGGTCTGGGGGAAGAGGAAATCTCCTAAACAATAAGCAAGAGCTGGCCATTGTGGCAATGGTTGTTGCCAACAACGAAATAAAGCTGCGCAAAATTCAGGCCAGAATTGTTGATGACCAGGAACTCTTTCAAAATATCAACAGCATCAGCCTCTGTTTGCTGAGCACTTTGTGAGCAATACAGTACCACAGTAGATTACAATACAGTATCGTATACAGTAATGATTTGATTTGCATGAACTTTGTTTCAGAGAGTAATGGAATTGGAGGCCAACCAGGTTCCTCATGATTTCATCTACGTTGACGAGGCCAGCTTCAATTTGGCAAAAAGGCGTCGCCGTGGAAGAAATGTCATTGGACAAAGGGCTACAGTTGATGTACCAGGGCAGAGGGGGGCCAACATCACTATGTGCGCAGCCATTGCACATACAGGTTTACTCCTGCACAGGTCTCAGGTGGGGCCTTACAACACAGAGCGCCTCCTCGCATTCCTGAATGACCTCCACCAGCGCCTGGTTCCACAAGAGGATGATGAGGGTGACAACATCAGGACCTTCGTGATCACTTGGGATAACGTGGCTTTCCATCACTCACAGGCGGTAACAGCCTGGTTCAGGGACCACCCAAGACTGTTACGCCTCTTCCTTCCACCATATTCACCCTTCCTCAATCCAATCGAAGAATTCTTCTCGGCATGGAGGTGGAAGGTATATGACCATCGGCCACACGATCAAATGACCCTCCTAGACGCCATGGAAGCTGGCTGTAGGGACATTACAGTGGACGATTGTCAAGGCTGGATCCACCACTCGAAGCGGTTTTACCCCAGGTGCATTGCCTTGGAGGACATAAGATGTGATGTGGATGAAAACATGTGGCCAAACCCAGACGACCGTAGAGATTAGATGCACATTTTTGTTTTTTGGTTGGTTTCCCCTCTTTATCTGGGTATTTTGCTGTATTTTGTTTATTGGGAAGCATTGCTCTTTTGTGTTTTTTTCATACTGTAAAACCTTTGTGTTCTGTCACAGTGTATACAGTATTTCAAATATACCTACAACAGTAAAATAAACCGTTTGTAAAACTCTTTGCTTTTTACTGAAATGCTTTTGAATGTGACTATTACATGTCAACATACAACCAAGATATTTGGGGTAAACCAGTGGATTGCATGTTTTGCATGCAAATACATGTAAAACTGAAACATAAAAGTCTATGTAGTTATTAAATGTGAAAAGTACTCAGTATTTTGAACCCTGGTGTACTTTGACTGACTTCATATACCTTGTGAAGTGAAAACAAGTGTTATTCTCTGACAGAAGTATTTCATTTTGAGTCATATATCCAGTGTTTTGGTAACATTAGTATGTGCAGAGAAAGGTGTGTGTGCTTTTGAAAAGAAAATTAACCATTTGGCCAACTGAGTTTCCTAGGTGTCACTCTGCGTTAAGAGTTTAGAAAAAGTATCCAATGTATGGGTAAGCGCTTGTTATCAATTGAAAAAAACTGTAATGGGGTTATTCTATCAGTATTCACACAAAACCATAAGTCAGGATGCCTTTATTTTTCAAGACCTCTGCCTGACCGGAGCATTGTGATTAGTTTAGGGTCTTCAGTGCTGTAGCCGTGTAGCTTCCAGAAGGGGGCAGCATGTTCAAACACAGAAGTGCTGACTCATTGTTTGGGTCTTTTGTCGCTTTTTATGCTTACAAAAGCGATCGTGGTGTTTAAACTCAAATTTAGCTTGTTAGCAGTTGCAAATGTACCAGAGACAATAGCGGAATTTGTTATCTGTAACTTCCGATACATTTTTGGGTGGTTCATCGGTTTATCTTTATCAAAGATAACTTTTCAGTTATCTGATTATCTGTTATCAAAGTAAATTTTTTGGTTATCTGTGCCCACCACTGATCTCAACCATGGCTGGAGCAGTGTGGACAAACAGGGAGGGGTTCCATTTTCACAAGGGAACTGGCATTAAACATGACTTGTAACACAAACGTAGATGGTTGATAATACATCACACTAAAAAAAGAGAATAGCTGAACCAACTTAAATTAATTGTTTCAATTGGTAACATCTAAACTAATTAAGTTGTTTGAACTTTCATTTGTAAATTAGATCTAATTTACAAACTTAAGTTCAAACAGCTTAGCTCATTCAGGTGTTACAAATTGAAACAACTTTTTTAAGTTGGTTCTTTTTCAGTGCAGTAAGATGTGTAACAATCTGTGTTGAGACAAACACACACACACACACACACACACACACACACACACACACACACACACACACACACACACACACACACACACACACACAAACAGCGAGATACACACTTCAACCTGATGATTAAGATGACACTTTCCGTGGCAGATATCTCTGTTCTACACTCCCGACATGATGCTCCTTTTTATTTCTGCCTGATTATTAATATTGAATGAACAGTACACCTACACAATTGCAAGCTACAGTAGAGAGGCATTTTTAAACATCATTTATCCTCTCAGACTTTGACTTTTTTCTACGTACTGAGGAAGCAACAGCCCCGGCCTTTGGTGAGCAAAGCAGCTGGCAAACAAAGCATCAGGAGGTGGAAACCCTGGTATTTCAACCCCGGTCATTCCTAGGGATGGGTATTGATAAGATTTCATCAATATTGATGCCATTATTGATTCTGCTTATCAATCTGATTCCTTATCGATTTCCTTCAATACCTCTTGTGAATTTTATGTGTACTAAAAGTAGGCTTTACAGGTTTTCTATGTCAACAACATTTTATTGAGTCTTAAACTAAATAAATATGAATGTGGTCACTGGATCCTTGATATAAATAAAATCTTGACATAAATAAACTCTACATGATGGATCCTTGATCTCTGGACATAAATAGAAATAAACAAAATTTGTAGTTTTTTTCAAAACATTTCCTTTCAGACAATAATGGCACAAATGTAACTCCACACATAGACTCTGAGCTGAGCTCAGCCAGCTGCACTGCACGTAAACATCAATGTAATTCATAAATAACGCAGGACGTCTCATTTTGGGAGGAAAACAATGTTTTGGTCAATTGTAGTTTATTGTTTGTATTACAACGTTTGGAAAGAGGTGTCATTTGATTTTAAACAGCGATTCACTTTGAGTTATTAATTCCGACCGGACTCTAACTTGACTCGGCAGAGAGCGGTGCAGCATTTGAAGCTGTGTGAATGGAACGGAGGACGATTCTCGCAACAAGAGTCCCAGTTAGTGGCTTTAATCAGCACAAAAGTGACTCACGATTGACATTTTAAAATAGCTTTGAGAGGGGTTAAGAACCAGACATGCCACTTCTGAAAAGCAGTGAAGCAGAGAACAAATGAAGCAGCAGTTTGGAGCACTGCTTCACTGGTTCAAGCTTCAAAGCAGAGCAGTTACAGAAGCAGTTGATTACAGACCTGCTGCAGGGTCTGCAATCAACGATTATTTTCCCGACAAACACCCTCAAAAACAACGGCTGCTATGAAGGACCGATAAGGGAATCGTTAAGCAAAAATGATATTGATGTCAGTGGATTGAATAATTTCTTAGGGGCCCTTCACACATAGTATAAATAAGTACAACTCAGGGCGACTCATGATGAAACAGTTCATATCAGAGAACCACGAATTGAGCCAACAGGCAGGCATGCACGATGTCACTGCGACAGTTCATGCATGTGGGAACACAGTGTGAGCAGGTGCACCACATCGCACCGTTGATATGGAGAACAATTAAAAAAAACAGCTGTATAATTAGTGAATATCTCTGGGTTGATTATAAATAATACATAAAAGGGGACACAATGCAGAACCCCATAGTTAAATAACCCTGGTGAAATAAAAAAAAAAATGGCACTCATGGGATTTAAATCTGCAAACTCTGATTATCAGACGGAAACTTTACCATTTCGCTACCATCGCTGGCTTGTAACTGGTGCGGAAAAATGGCTGAAATCAACAAAGACATGGAGGAGCGCTGTGTCTGGCTGCTGCAGCCCGGCCGCTGCAGCCCGGCGCAAAGGCGAAAGATGTTTTATATATTTCCACGTGAGGACAGCAGGCAGAGACACATGCCTCATGGAGGAATGTTGTATGTTCATGTCCTTCCAAACACAAAAGAGGGTTCGATGGGCTCTCACTGTGCACACTCTGTCTTTCAGCCACTGGTGTGCGCAAATAGTTGTAGCAACAGGTGTACAAGGTATTAGAGACAGCTATGATTTTACACATTTTGCATATGATTCCTGCTTCATGCGCAGTTCTGTCTGCTCTGGAGAGCAGTTTCAGTGACAGACTCATCCACCCTTGCTGTGTGAAGGAGAGATTCTGCAGATTGTTTCTCCCAGCTGCTGTCAGATTGTACAATGAACAATGCTAGTACTGTGGTAACCATAGCAACCAGGACAATAATCATGTCATTACCTGCTGTATTTATTAGGTGCAATAATTTCACTTATGGTGCAAACTCAAGTCACTTTACCTACTATATTTTAACCTGTCCATATTGTAAATATCAGAGTAACTTATCGTACATTTCACACTGAAGTCACTTTATCTGATCACTTTTACATCCCGACAGTGTATATCATCCTGGCAGTGCAGCATTGAACTGAAAATGGTAGCCTTAGCTTTACCCAGCACTCAGTGCTTTTTTAGTTCTTGTTTTTTTAAGAGATACTTGTTTGTTTTATGCATGCCCTTCTGTCTATTCCTACTGTTCTATGCTGCGATGTGACACTGAAATTTCCCCATTGAGGAATGAATAAAGGCTTTTCTTATCTTATCTTCTAGATTCTCAAAAAGAACTGGTTCTCTATACCCATCCTTAGTCATTCCTCTCTACAATTGCCAGAAACTCAGTTCTACCTGCATGGTATCCTGGCCTCTGTTTCCAGTTTTGCTGTTCCTGGTGTTTTTCTGGATTCTAATTGTGTTCTGTTTTGCCACCAGCATCCTGCCAGCTCTGTTGAGGCTGTGCGGTCCTGGTTCAGTGTTCATCTACCATCCGTTTTTGGGAAATGCAGTCATTCCACATTTTGGTCCAGCTGATGTCTCCCTCCACCAGCATCTCCCATTTTGCTCAGTACATTTATCATTCATTTTGTATTCCACAATAAATTATTACTTCTTTTCACTCATTGACTCCCTGCATTTAAGTCTTAACCTGCTTTTTGGTCTATTTGTGATAGTACCTTACGACTCCTGCACAGCAGGAATGCTGCTTAAAATTACACAGTATAACACACAATTGCCAATATTGTATAAACTGCACATCAACACATCCTCTAAACTGTACATGGTAAATGGACTGCATTTATATAGCGCTTTTCCATCTGCATCAGAAGCTCAAAGCACTTTACAATTATGTGTCACATGTCAGGGTGCTGCCACACAAGGTACTCACTACACACCTGGGGCAACTAGGGGATTAAGGAATTTGCCCAAGGGGCTTAGTGAGTTTTTTCCTTTAAATCCTTTAAATTTAAAGGACCCATCCTTTTATTAGTGTATACACCGTATTCTTCAGTCAAATAATGTGTATTTTGATATGTGTTTTTTTAGTGCTTTTGCCTGCTGTATGCAACAAAAATCTTGCCTCACCAGAAACCTTTCACTTTTCAGTGCATGATCGAAATAGCAACAAACTAGGACTAGAGGTACTCTGACGTAAGCCAATAACAGGTGTCACACTTGATTTTTCTTGATGCTTAAATGGTTATGTGTCTGCAAATACAGTGCATCATGAGATGCTTCTTGCGTGACACATTGGTAATACGACATCTTTTTGCAGTCCATCAACTGGGACTGAACAAACTGATATTAATTTGCATTGACAACAGCCCGGACTGCTTTCTAACTACTTATAGATTTCAGCTGGCGTTTTGGCTTTGCATGCTTTTTTTGCGCTTTATTCAGGTGTTCAATACTTTTTAATAACAATATATTGTAGCCTTTACTGTTACTGTACATGCACATACATACATACAATGCGATTTCTCTTCTGCATTGAACCCATCCTAATTACAGCTAGACACAAACCAACCACTAGAAGCAGTAGGCAGCCACAGTCCAGCATCCAGAGACCAGCTGCAGATGTAGAGACGCTGCCTTGGTCAAGGGCAGAGAAAAGAGCAGACCCTAAATAAACATGTTTTTGACTGTGGGAGGAAACCCACACAGATACGGGGAGAACATGCAAACTCCACATAGATAAGGCAGGAAGCCACTGATGCCTCGCACCTTCTTGTTGTGAGGCATCAGTGCTAACCATCAAGCCACTGTTATGCACCTTTTTGGACATTTGAACATGTTCCTGGTATGCGCTCATGTAAATCTTAGGAGTTTTTCTTTTTCTCTTTGTATCTTCTGCTGTTCTTCCACTCCCCCTACATGCTACATGTCTGTTTGTCTGGGTTAGGCATGGCTGACCTGCTTGCCATTCACACTGCAATCAATCATTTTCTCTAATGCAGTTTAAAAGACCAGCTCATCCATTCACTCCTCACCAGTTCGCTGGCTTAACTCCTGTGGTACTCTTGGCTTTAGTCTCCCCCGCATCACCTTGCATTTCATAATACCGTCATGAAATGAATTCATGCACAAATTCATTTGGCTCTGTGTCTGAGCACAAACTAAAAGATTACAGTAATTAACTTTTTGTGATACCACCACAAAATGGCGTGAGATTGGATTCTTGGTTACACACATTCAGCCACAGTCAAACCTGATGCCCACACAGTCACAGCAACACAATATTTGGTTACTGACATAATTCCGTGTTTGTAACCAGAATGTATCATCTGCATTATGCTTGCATGTAAAAGATACATTTCTAATTGTATCTGGTACTTTCAGCCAAGTAATCCAAATTCACAGTTGTTGGCATGCTGATAAGAGTCAAAGATAATGAAAACACCTCATGCATAGATCTGCCCACATGCTTGGAGTTATTATTTCAATTGCTATTCACAACTTGACTTTCAAGGTCTGGAGTCTTTCTTGAATGAATGCTTGGAATCTGGCTCTGGGGGTTAACAAGGAAGCTCCACGTACTGTTTAACAATTCAGCCCATGCACACCTCACGTGACTGTGCATGCAATAGGGGCTGCACTTGTTTATATCGCAGGATAAAGCATCCCACTGGCCGCAAATTAAGCATTCAGGCTCGGCAGCCTTGTTGTGCTCCGGTATGACGTGTTTGGAGTGCTAAATCTGACTCGGTGCCCTCGGTACAGCACAATCTTGTTTGGAACCTTCATAATGACTTAGTTGTCATATCCTTTGAAATGAATATCAGACACAATTCACAGACATCACAGACATACATTCACTTTTTTCTGTAAGTAGGGATACATGTTTAAAGCACAGATTTGTCTCAGCAGAGATAATGTCTCTAAGCTTGCTCTGAAAGAAAGAAATTTATGCTTCCTTCTAGTAACTGGAGATAGTACTGGTGTCAGTGAATCAAATATACTTTTTTGTTTTAGTATTATTGCCAATATGCTCTTTTGCACAGACCTTAGACTTTACTTATGTGTTGCACCTGAGGCAGCTTTGTTGTGATTTGGCACTATGTAAATAAAATAAATTTAAATCAAATACAATTATTTCTTACAACTTTTTGCTCTTTATTTTACTTTGTCTTTTATCTGTTTTATTGCCTGTTGTAATTTTCATTATTTTTAATTCATTTAGTAACGAATGAGGGTAACTTGGTGCTCATTTTTTAATTACGTACAGCACTTTGGTCGACTGCTGTCATTTTAAATGTGCTTTAGAAATAAAGGCTGAGTTGAGCTGAGTTCAGTGTTAAAACACACTCCACATTTTGGGCCCTATCTTCCACTCAACATACAGTATGACTGGTAGTTTCCACCTGACTCTCTATGGAACGTTCTCAGGTGCCAGCTTCGACAAAGATTGTCAACAAAGTTCCCACTTTTCTATAGGAATACATACTTCCTATGAGCACTGCAGTAGTTACGCATGATATTGTTTACATGTGATTTATGAGGCCCTGTTGATATTTGTGGGGTTCTGATGGCCATTCAGACCACTGTATGAAAAAAAGTGTGTGTGTGTGTGTGTGTGTGTGTGTGTGTGTGTGTGTGTGTGTGTGTGTGTGTGTGTGTGTGTGTGTGTGTGTGTGTGTGAAATAATCTATAATTGCCCATTCACTGTAAAATCATTCCATCCATTTTCTAAACCTAGTAATTCCACTTAAGGAAAACTGCTGGAGCCTAGCCCAGCAGTCAAGGGGAGAGAGGTGGTGTACAGCCTGGACAGGCTGCCAGTCTGTTGCAGGGCCACATATATAGACTTGCAAACTCATTCACAATCTCACTCACAACTACGGTCAATTTAGAGCCACTCGTTCACCTAACCTGCATGTGTGGGTTTGTGTGGGTTCCCCAGAGGGAACCCACATAAACACAGCTTTGTGAGGCACAGGGCTTTGTGAAAATCAACTCTGGCCTGAAAAGAAGCTCCACTGATATTCTTGAGCTTAAGTTCAATGAGTACTCACAGAGCTATGTTGTGGTCAGTGACTGGCCTATTGGGTATGTTTCCATAATATTTTGGTTCCTGGGCAGCAAGTAGCTGGCACTGAATCCTGCTGAGAATGGCCCTCACAATTTCCTTTGCTCAGCAAAAAGAGCACTACCATACCCATGTAATTGTTGCAATCCAGGTAATTATCCTTTCATTTTCAGAGATGAGCAACAAGGTCTTTCTTCTAGTCAGTTGGGATGGTACTTGTCTCCAACATTGAAACAAAGATTAAGATCCATCCATCCATCCATCCATTTTCTTCCGCTTTATCCGGAGTCAGGTTGCGGGGGCAGCAGCTCAAGCAAAGCCGCCCAGACCTCCCGATCCACACACACCTCTCCCAGCTCCTCCGGGGGAACCCCAAGGCATTCCCAAGCCAGCCGAGAGATGTAGTCCCTCCAGCGTGTCCTGGGTCTTCCCCGGGGCCTCCTCCCAATGGGACGTGCCTGGAACACCTCTCCAGCGAGGCATCCAGGGGGCATCCGGAAAAGATGCCCGAGCCACCTCAAGTGACTCCTTTATATGTGGAGGAGCAGCGGCTCGACTCCGAGCTCCACCCGAGTGACCGAGCTCCTCAACCTATCTCTAAAGGAGTGCCCAGCCACCCTGCGGAGGAAACTCATCTCGGCCGCTTGTACTTGTGATCTCGCTCTTTTGGTCATGAGCCAAATCTCATGACCATAGGTGAGGATCAGAACGTAGATCGATCGGTAAATCGAGAGCTTTGCCCCCCTACTCAGCTCTCTCTTCACCACGACGGTCCGATACAGTGACTGCATCACTGCAGATGCTGCACCGATCTGTCTATCCATCTCACGCTCCGTCTGTCCCTCACTCGTGAACAAGACCCAGAGATACATAAACTCCTCCACTTGAGGCACTCCACCGACCTGAAGAGGGCAAAGCACCATTTTCCGGTCGAGAACCATGGCCTCGGATTTGGAGGTGCTGATTTTCATCCTGGACAAAGATTAAGATAAGATAGGATAATCCTTTAGTAGTTCCATGACGGGGATTGCTTACAATACCAGAACAACACCATCTCCACCTGTTTGAAAATGTTCAGCCTTGATACCACAGATCCATGTGGTGCCATCTGCCTTCAGCTGTTTCAGCATCTTTGCAGTTTCATTGAGATTTGGTGGTTTATAGCTGACTGGAGGATCAGCTCAAGAGCACTGACACCAGAGATGCCCAACATCCTGACAGGATGATAAGCTGGACAGTTTAGCTGACACAATGAAATGAGTCAGTGAGAGTCATGAGTGAGAGTCAATGAGTCAGTCACTATAGGACCATGCCATCAGTTGCCATGGCGGTGGTGGGATTTGTTGTAGGTTTGGAGTAATGGACTGCAAATGGACTGCATTTATATAGTGCTTTTCCATCTGAATCAGATGCTCAAAGCGCTTTACAAATAATGCCTCACTATAGATAAGGTGATGGGCTAGTCGTAAAGGCGTTGGGCTTGAAAGAAGAGCCCCGGTTCAAATCATGGCCTTACTGGAAAATCACTAAGGGCCCTTGGGCAATGTCTGTAATCCCCTATTGCTCCCAGTGTGTAGTGAGCGCCGTGTATGGCAGCACCCTCACATCGGGGTGAATGTAATGTATTATAGTTACCGCTAGACCAAATGTTGTGTCACCTACTCCAAGATTCTGCTGAAAAATCTTTCCATGTCTGCCATCAGTGACAACAACATGCTTTGTCAGCTCCTTGTACTGCTAGAATTGCTATGAACCTGTATACTACAATTTTGCTATGGCTGGAGAGCCAATCCTTCCACTGTTCCTCAGAGGGGAATAATTTGTAGGCTGGATTAACAGCACAGCCTACTGTTCTGAATGTGTCTGAACATCGTGGCCAGGACAAGCTGTACTAACAACAAAATGTTAATATAACTATTCTATTCCATAGAAATTGTTTTCCAACATAAACACAATTAATTTAAATCATAAAAATCATAGAAAAACAAAACACCTCTTTCATGGGAACATAATTAAAAATTACACCATAATTAATTCAATTAATACAGTACTTCAGTTTTATGTGTATAATTACAGACCCAGCCACATAAAAAAAAAAATAAAAAAATAAAAAATTAAAATAAGCCCCCATGTAAGTGAAAGAACTGATTAGGTTTTGGAGGACTTCTCCATAAGTTTGCATACTAATCAAATGTTCTTTCTTTGTTTTTAAAACAGCTCCCTTAACCACTTGACCACCACACTACCCTTAAATTTTGCCTCTACTGGTGGTTGGCTCTCACTGCGGTATTGTATCACTTCCTGTTCCGGAGCACAGCGGTGTTTTTCTGTATCTGTTAGCTGTTTAATCTGCACAGTTAGATTGATCTAGTTATCTAGATTACGATTTGTTTCCCAGTGTAATCTTTACATGCCTTAACTAAAGCACTCCTTCTGCTGAATCACCTCTAAATTATTTACACATTATTCACTTTGCGTGTTTTTAGGAATCCGCTAGCTTAGCGTAGCTACTAGCTCTTAGCCGGTTTAGCATGGCGGCTTCTCCCGTCTCTCCCGCACTTTTCTGCTCTGGGTGTGAAATGTTTAGTTATTCCTCGGCCTCCTTTAGCAGTAACGGTACTTGTAATAAGTGTAGCTTATTCATAGCTTTGGAGGCCAGGCTGGGCGAATTGGAGACTCGGCTCCGCACCGTGGAAAATTCTACAGCTAGCCAGGCCCCTGTAGTCGGTGCGGACCAAGGTAGCTTAGCCGCCGTTAGTTACCCCCTAGCAGATCCCGAGCAGCCGGGAAAGCAGGCCGACTGGGTGACTGTGAGGAGGAAGCGTAGTTCTAAACAGAAGCCCCGGGTACACCACCAACCCATTCACATTTCTAACCGTTTTTCCCCACTCGACGACACACCCGCCGAGGATCAAACTCTGGTTATTGGCGACTCTGTTTTGAGAAATGTGAAGTTAGCGACACCAGCAACCATAGTCAATTGTCTTCCGGGGGCCAGAGCAGGTGACATTGAAGGAAATTTGAGACTGCTGGCTAAGGCTAAGCGTAAATTTGGTAAGATTGTAATTCACGTCGGCAGTAATGACACCCGGTTACGGCAATCGGAGGTCACTAAAATTAACATTAAATCGGTGTGTAACTTTGCAAAAACAATGTCGGACTCTGTTGTTTTCTCTGGGCCCCTCCCCAATCGGACCGGGAGTGACATGTTTAGCCGCATGTTCTCCTTGAATTGCTGGCTGTCTGAGTGGTGTCCAAAAAATGAGGTGGGCTTCATAGATAATTGGCAAAGCTTCTGGGGAAAACCTGGTCTTGTTAGGAGAGACGGCATCCATCCCACTTTGGATGGAGCAGCTCTCATTTCTAGAAATCTGGCCAATTTTCTTAAATCCTCCAAACCGTGACTATCCAGGGTTGGGACCAGGAAGCAGAGTTGTAGTCTTACACACCTCTCTGCAGCTTCTCTCCCCCTGCCATCCCCTCATTACCCCATCCCCGTAGAGACGGTGCCTGCTCCCAGACTACCAATAACCAGCAAAAATCTATTTAAGCATAAAAATTCAAAAGAAAAAATAATATAGCACCTTCAACTGCACCACAGACTAAAACAGTTAAATGTGGTCTATTAAACATTAGGTCTCTCTCTTCTAAGTCCCTGTTGGTAAATGATATAATAATTGATCAACATATTGATTTATTCTGCCTAACAGAAACCTGGTTACAGCAGGATGAATATGTTAGTTTAAATGAGTCAACACCCCCGAGTCACACTAACTGTCAGAATGCTCGTAGCACGGGCCGGGGCGGAGGATTAGCAGCAATCTTCCATTCCAGCTTATTAATTAATCAAAACCCAGACAGAGCTTTAATTCATTTGAAAGCTTGTCTCTTAGTCTTGTCCATCCAAATTGGAAGTCCCAAAAACCAGTTTTATTTGTTATTATCTATCGTCCACCTGGTCGTTACTGTGAGTTTCTCTGTGAATTTTCAGACCTTTTGTCTGACTTAGTGCTTAGCTCAGATAAGATAATTATAGTGGGCGATTTTAACATCCACACAGATGCTGAGAATGACAGCCTCAACACTGCATTTAATCTATTATTAGACTCTATTGGCTTTGCTCAAAAAGTAAATGAGTCCACCCACCACTATAATCATATCTTAGATCTCGTTCTGACTTATGGTATGGAAATAGAAGACTTAACAGTATTCCCTGAAAACTCCCTTCTGTCTGATCATTTCTTAATAACATTTACATTTACTCTGATGGACTACCCAGCAGTGGGGAATAAGTTTCATTACACTAGAAGTCTTTCAGAAAGCACTGTAACTAGGTTTAAGGATATGATTCCTTCTTTATGTTCTCTAATGCCATATACCAACACAGTGCAGAGTAGCTACCTAAACTCTGTAAGTGAGATAGAGTATCTCGTCAATAGTTTTACATCCTCATTGAAGACAACTTTGGATGCTGTAGCTCCTCTGAAAAAGAGAGCTTTAAATCAGAAGTGCCTGACTCCGTGGTATAGCTCACAAACTCGTAGCTTAAAGCAGATAACCCGTAAGTTGGAGAGGAAATGGCGTCTCACTAATTTAGAAGATCTTCACTTAGCCTGGAAAAAGAGTCTGTTGCTCTATAAAAAAGCCCTCCGTAAAGCTAGGACATCTTTCTACTCATCACTAATTGAAGAAAATAAGAACAACCCCAGGTTTCTTTTCAGCACTGTAGCCAGGCTGACAAAGAGTCAGAGCTCTATTGAGCTGAGTATTCCATTAACTTTAACTAGTAATGACTTCATGACTTTCTTTGCTAACAAAATTTTAACTATTAGAGAAAAAATTACTCATAACCATCCCAAAGACGTATCGTTGTCTTTGGCTGCTTTCAGTGATGCCGGTGTTTGGTTGGACTCTTTCTCTCCAATTGTTCTGTCTGAGTTGTTTTCATTAGTTACTTCATCCAAACCATCAACATGTTTATTAGACCCCATTCCTACCAGGCTGCTCAAGGAAGCCCTACCATTATTTAATGCTTCGATCTTAAATATGATCAATCTATCTTTGTTAGTTTGTACCACAGGCTTTTAAGGTGGCAGTAATTAAACCATTACTTAAAAAGCCATCACTTGACCCAGCTATCTTAGCTAATTATAGGCCAATCTCCAACCTTCCTTTTCTCTCAAAAATTCTTGAAAGGGTAGTTGTAAAACAGCTAACTGATCATTTGCAGAGGAATGGTCTATTTGAAGAGTTTCAGTCAGGTTTTAGAATTCATCATAGTACAGAAACAGCATTAGTGAAGGTTACAAATGATCTTCTTATGGCCTCGGACAGTGGACTCATCTCTGTGCTTGTTCTGTTAGACCTCAGTGCTGCTTTTGATACTGTTGACCATAAAATTTTGTTACAGAGATTAGAGCATGCCATAGGTATTAAAGGCACTGTGCTGCGGTGGTTTGAATCATATTTGTCTAATAGATTACAATTTGTTCATGTAAATGGGGAATCTTCTTCACAGACTAAAGTTAATTATGGAGTTCCACAAGGTTCTGTGTTAGGACCAATTTTATTCACTTTATACATGCTTCCCTTAGGCAGTATTATTAGACGGTATTGCTTAAATTTTCATTGTTACGCAGATGATACCCAGCTTTATCTATCCATGAAGCCAGAGGACACACACCAATTAGCTAAACTGCAGGATTGTCTTACAGATATAAAGACATGGATGACCTCTAATTTCCTGCTTTTAAACTCAGATAAAACTGAAGTTATTGTACTTGGCCCCACAAATCTTAGAAACATGGTGTCTAACCAGATCCTTACTCTGGATGGCATTACCCTGTCCTCTAGTAATACTGTGAGAAATCTTGGAGTCATTTTCGATCAGGATATGTCATTCAAAGCGCATATTAAACAAATATGTAGGACTGCTTTTTTGCATTTACGCAATATCTCTAAAATCAGAAAGGTCTTGTCTCAGAGTGATGCTGAAAAACTAATTCATGCTTTTATTTCCTCTAGGCTGGACTATTGTAATTCATTATTATCAGGTTGTCCTAAAAGTTCTCTAAAAAGCCTTCAGTTAATTCAAAATGCTGCAGCTAGAGTACTAACGGGGACTAGAAGGAGAGAGCATATCTCACCCATATTGGCCTCTCTTCATTGGCTTCCTGTTAATTCTAGAATAGAATTTAAAATTCTTCTTCTTACTTGTAAGGTTTTGAATAATCAGGTCCCATCTTATCTTAGGGACCTCGTAGTACCATATCACCCCAATAGAGCGCTTCGCTCTCAGACTGCAGGCTTACTTGTAGTTCCTAGGGTTTGTAAGAGTAGAATGGGAGGCAGAGCCTTCAGCTTTCAGGCTCCTCTCCTGTGGAACCAGCTCCCAATTCAGATCAGGGAGACAAACACCCTCTCTACTTTTAAGATTAGGCTTAAAATTTTCCTTTTTGCTAAAGCTTATAGTTAGGGCTGGATCAGGTGACCCTGAACCATCCCTTAGTTATGCTGCTATAGACGTAGACTGCTGGGGGGTTCCCATGATGCACTGTTTCTTTCTCTTTTTGCTCTGTATGCACCACTCTGCATTTAATCATTAGTGATCGATCTCTGCTCCCCTCCACAGCATGTCTTTTTCCTGGTTCTCTCCCTCAGCCCCAACCAGTCCTAGCAGAAGACTGCCCCTCCCTGAGCCTGGTTCTGCTGGAGGTTTCTTCCTGTTAAAAGGGAGTTTTTCCTTCCCACTGTAGCCAAGTGCTTGCTCACAGGGGGTCGTTTTGACCGTTGGGGTTTTACATAATTATTGTATGGCCTTGCCTTACAATATAAAGCGCCTTGGGGCAACTGTTTGTTGTGATTTGGCGCTATATAAAAAATTGATTGATTGATTGATTGAAATTTGCAAACCAGTTATATCCCAGTTGTACTAAATAGTGAAAAGTTCCACTTAGCTTCCATTTGGAGCCCATGTTTTAATATGATTGTTGCCTTGATACTTACATGAATTTGCATACTAACTGTAATTTTTGAGTTGTGGCAATATTTCTGTAGTGCTTAGTGAAAGGTTTGGATTTTAAATATGAGATATCTCATAGAGAGTACATGTTGCAGTATAATTGGTAGGATATTTGCATAACATGGAATGAATGGTAATATCTTAATTTTTAATTTTGGGCACAGTGCTTAACAGAGAAGGTTGCTGTTTACACCATAGATACTTCGTGTGCAGTACAAGTAGCACCATGGGTTTTGCATATACTGTAGGACAGAGGTGGGTAATCCTGGATCCAGTGAGTAAAAGTCTTACCACATATTTGTTCCATTCACCCAGCAAACTAGCTGATTTTAATTAGTTCAGCTCTTCAGGCAGGTAGATGAGTTAAAGATTGAAATCACCTGTTTTTGGTGCACAAGTAGGAACAATACATGATAGGACTTTTAATTACTGAAGCCAAGGTCTGCAATCTCTCTTGTAAGGGAACTTGGGCCGGTGGAGAGTGAAAAGTTGCTTACAGATGACCATTGCTGAGGTCTGCCGAGTCTCTGTCATCGATGTCAGTTGGGCAATGCTGATGTTCGTCATGGTCCCAGAAAAATTTCCAACATGTTTAAAATGTTTGACATTCAGGCTTAAACAAGTCATGATCTCTGTTACTGCTACATCACCTCTGGTAGTATGCCGTTACTGCTCTGTTGCCCTCTGCCTGTCTCCGCTGGCCAACATCAGAGGCTTAACTAGATGCATCACCTCCTCTGGATTCCTTGCGCATGAAGAAATATGCAGAAATATGAAGAAACGTGAAGAAATGTGTAGAACATGTCCATACTCTCACGCACACCACTAGCTTAGCTTATGGCAAGCTAAAAGTGGACGCTCTCGTTTTGGCCGAACAACTATACAGTTTTTGTATATTCTGTGTTAGTACGCACCCGCAGCCGACGTGCTTGATGAATTCCTGTGCAAAAAGTAGTTCCCAAACAATGCTGTATTTGCGATGAGAGTGTGTTTGTTTTCATGGGTAACAAAAACATGAGTATATTTGGCACAAGAACTTGTGTATCTCATGTCTTTTTACGCCTAAATAACCGTAAGTCTCCTCAAGTGGAGGAGTTTAAGTATCTTCGGGTCTTGTTCACGAGTGAGGGATGGATGGAGCGTGAGATCAATAGACGGATTGGTGCAGCATCTGCAGTGATGCGGTCGCTGTATCGGACCGTCGTGGTGAAGAGAGAGCTGAGTGGGGGGGGGCGAAGCTCTCAATTTACCGATCGATCTACATTCTGATCCTCACCTATGGTCATGAGATTTGGCTCATGACCGAAAGAACGAGATCGTAAGTACAAGCAGCCGAGATGAGTTTCCTCCGCAGGGTGGCTGGGCACTCCCTTAGAGATAGGGTGAGGAGCTCGGTCACTCGGGAGGAGCTCGGAGTTGAGCCGCTGCTCCTCCAAGTCGAAAGGAGTCAGTTGAGGTGGCTCGGGCATCTTTTCTGGATCTTTTCCCCCTGGAAGCCTCGCTGGAGAGGTGTTCCGAGCACGTCCCATTGGGAGGAGGCCCCGGGGAAGACCCAGGACACGCTGGAGGGACTACATCTCTCGGCTGGCTTGGGAACGCCTTGGGGTTACCCCGGAGGAGCTGGAGGAGGTGTGTGTGGATCGGGAGGTCTGGGCGGCTTTGCTTGAGCTGCTGCCCCTGCGACCCAACTCCGGATAAAGCGGAAGAAAACGGATGGATGGATGGATGATCGTAAGTCAATACTCACGCTCATCCAGCAGCATCTTCTCATGTCGGCAAATTCAGCGCTGGTTCAGGCGAAAGTAGTCCGGCGAGCTATCCCACAATGCCAAAATAGCACAGATGTTAATCCGAGAGTGGCACGCTGAGCAGGGTGGAACCTGTCTCGACGACACCCTAATAGCAATCAGAGAGTTACGCTACCTCACGTCGTCTCAAACGCTGAGTCAACTATCACCTCTACCAAGCTACGCTACAGCTCCATGGAGTGTGTGACCAATGCACATGCCAATCAATAACAAAAGTTGAACTACGTCACCAAACATTGCGAGATTTTTGAGAACCTGCTACATCAGCCAGTGTCAGCACTTCAAGTCAGAATGCAAATGAACCCATAATGTTGGAGCTGTGCCTACAAAGGTGCAACACAATAATGTTCCAAAAATTACGAGAACTACATTGCTCTCTAGTCTCAACCATTTTTTAAATTGGTCTGTGGTGCAATTACATTCTATCATGACACTAGTGCAGGGGTAGGCAACCTGTTCCAGAAAGAGCCATGAGGGTGCAGGTTTTCTTTGCAGCCACTGACTCCACCAGGTGATTTCACTGATTATCAGCTGCAAAGAAAACCTGCACCCTCATGGCTCTTTCTGGAACAGGTTGCCTACCTCTGCACTAGTGCATCAACACCACCCCTTTGGGCGCCAACAGTGATTTGCAGCTGTATTTCATAAAAATACATGTAGAAACCTGGAAATTTCTGTATTGAATTCTTCATGTCTGTCTCGATCCTGTACCTGATATTACCCTGTAAATACAGTCTACTGGACAACACATTGTATCAGACAATAAATCATGCCATGCAGAAATCAGAGATCTTCAAATCTACAGTTAAAAGATGTTATCTTGCCTTGGTGCCAAGTGGAAACAGATCATTTGCTTTGGTGACAATTTTTCCCACAACACATTACATGCATAATTAAACACAAGATCTTAAGACATGAAAGCCACAGTGGAGTACATGGAAAAGATACGACAAGTCCTTTCTTCAGAGTATTAGGCCTTAGGGCTGTCTTCTATAAATGTGGTGTGAATGTGGACACAGACAATAACGTAGACGACTTCTCTCCATTTTATTATGACTCCTCTCTTCAATTAAGCTTCCTACATTTTACAGCAATCGATACAGATGAGTCTATAAAAAATGTCAATACTTGAAGCATGGGCTGCAGCTCAAGAGAAGCTGGAGATAATGCAGCATCCCCCATGTGTGTTTGGCTAACAAGTACTCCCTTTGAACTTAAAGCAGGCTTCCTTTGTGAAATACCAAAACATTGATTAATCCATCTGTACTGATGTGAATTTTCTCTGTTGTGTTGCATCCTCTTGAAATATTCAAAGCCGAGCTCTTGGAATACACATTATATGGACCTCTGCTCTTGTAGGGGCAAGCAGTGAGAGTGGCTGCATACAAATTAAGTATCAGAAAAGCAAAGCGAGTACACTGACTGAACCCACAGTGGCATCATCATGCATTACACAGTTGTTCTACATGCTGTTTAATTAAGAGACACAGATACAACTGCAAGTGTAATAAAAGCACTGCACAACTCACTGAAGCATTTGCAGGTATGGCAATCTAAAGAGAAACTCAAAGTACTGAATAAATAATTATATATTAATTTGTATACTTTCATTAATGGATTGCATGGCAGATATATTACAAAACATCATGCAATATAAATACAATATAGAAGATCAGGTGTGGGAAGTATATTATATGAATGCTGTATATTAGTAGGTAATAGAGTGCAGAAAAACAGCCGAAAAAATGTGCACATCCATGAATCCCAATAGGATGGGTGCAGGATAATAAAGACAACTCTGAAAAAAAGAGAAATCCACAAACCAAAAAAGCTTTCATGCAAAGCCTTTATTGGTGTTGCGTGACGTTGGAGCCTCAGGCTCTTCCTCAGACTGCTTTCAATTTCATACAGAAAGTCTCCAACATAAATACCCTCAATGCATCATAAATCCAACCATGTGACACAAACAAAAAAGTTAGCAGCCCTGTAAAGGATACACATACAGTTAGAAAATGTGTTTCATAGAAAATATAATAAACAAACAAATAAATGAATGTATAAATATCACGCTGTCAGATGGAATAAAAAAACCACCATGTGAATTTATTACAAATACATGAAAATTTAATGATATATCACATCAGCTTCAAAT
Organism: Thalassophryne amazonica; assembly: GCF_902500255.1. Taxonomy (NCBI): domain Eukaryota; kingdom Metazoa; phylum Chordata; class Actinopteri; order Batrachoidiformes; family Batrachoididae; genus Thalassophryne; species Thalassophryne amazonica. The sequence goes on from NC_047118.1 coordinate 15,429,509, forward strand.
ACCTTTTTTTTTCAGGGCCCTTTAATTCATCTGGCTCAAAAATGTAGGACATACACACACACGCCAGTTATTTTCAGAAATGTGCTGTTTTATATGGATTATTATGGATTATGGATTTATTACATAAAACCTCAGGTCAGAAAAAGGCCATAATTATCATAAAATAAAAAAAAATCAACAAACAAAAACAAAATCCAGTGATCCTTACATTTAATTTGATATCTATTTCATTGTGAACAGTATGAGCCCAAAATATTTCATGTTTAGTGTGGTCTACTTAATCTAATTTGTTAATATAGATGTATTACTGCATTTCAGGCCTACACCATATTCTGAAAAAAAAGAAAAAAAAAAGATAAAACCATCATGTCTGCTCTGCACTCTAAGAAATGAAACACGCGGGTTTTAAATGTAATTAATACTATTACTTTCAATATACTTGCAGTTGTTGATTTTAGGGATTTACGAGGTCTGTCCATAAAGTATAGGTCCTTTTTATTTTTTTCAAAAACTATATGGATTTCATTCATATGTTTTTACGTCAGACATGCTTGAACCCTCGTGCGCATGCGTGAGTTTTTCCACGCCTGTCGGTGACGTCATTCGCCTGTGAGCACTCCTTGTGGGAGGAGTCGTCCAGCCCCTCGTCAGAATTCCTTTGTCTGAGAAGTTGCTGAGAGACTGGCGCTTTGTTTGATCAAAATTTTTTCTAAACCTGTGAGACACATCGAAGTGGACACGGTTCGAAAAATTAAGCTGGTTTTCGGTGAAAATTTTAACGGCTGATGAGAGATTTTGAGGTGATACTGTCGCTTTAAGGACTTCCCACGGTGCGAGACGTCGCGCAGTGCTCTCAGGCGCCGTCATCAGCCTGTTTCAAGCTGAAAACCTCCACATTTCAGGCTCTATTGATCCAGGACGTTGTGAGAGAACAGAGAAGTTTCAGAAGAAGTCGGTTTCAGCATTTTATCCGGATATTCCACTGTTAAAGGAGATTTTTTTAATGAAAGACGTGCGGACGGGTCCGCAAACACCTCCGTGTTGATAACCATTTGTAACATCCAGGCGGCTTTTGATGGCTTTCAGTGGAGTGAGTATATGAGAAATTGTTTAACAGCTGGACATGTTCCAACTTGTCCTTAAGGCTTCCAACGGAGGTGTTTTTCCTGTGGCGGAGCGTCGCGGCGGCTGCGAGCCGATGCTGCAATCCACCCGCACGTCTTTCATTAAAAAAATCTCCTTTAACAGTGGAATATCCGGATAAAATGCTGAAACAGACTTCTTCTCCAGCGAGGCGTCCAGGGGGCATCTGAAAAAGATGCCCGAGCCACCTCAGCTGGCTCCTTTCTATGTGGAGGAGCAGCGGCTCGACTCCGAGCTCCTCCCGAGTGACCAAGCTCCTCACCCTATCTCTAAGGGAGCGCACAGCCACTCTGCGGAGGAAACTCATCTCGGCCGCTTGTATTCGGAATGTTGTTCTTTTGGTCATGAGCCAAATCTCATGACCTTAGGTGAGGGTCGGAACGGAGATCGATTGGTAAATCGAGAGCTTTGCCCCCCTGCTCAGCTCTCTCTTCACCACGACGGTCTGATACGGCAACACCATCACTGCAGATGCTGCACCAATCCGTCTGTCGATCTCACGCTCCGTCCGTCCCTCACTTGTGAACAAGACTCCGAGATACTTAAACTCCTCCACTTGAGGCAAAGACTCTCCACCGACCTGAAGAGAGCAAAGCACCTTTTTCCGGTCGAGAACCATGGCCTCGGACTTGGAGGTGCTGATTTTCATCCCGGACGCTTCACACTTGGCTACAAACTGCCCCAGTGCATGCTGAAGATCCTGATTTGACGAAGCCAACAAAACCACATTGTCCGTAAACAGCAGAGATAAGATTCTGTGGTTCTCAAACCAGACCCCCTCTACACCCTGACTGTGCCTAGAAATTCTGTCAATCAATCAATCAATCAATCAATCAATCAATCAATCAATCAATCAATCAATCAATCAATCAATCAATCAATCAATCAATTTTTTTATATAGCGCCAAATCACAACAAACAGTTGCCCCAAGGCGCTTTATATTGTAAGGCAAGGCCATACAATAATTATGTAAAACCCCAACGGTCAAAACGACCCCCTGTGAGCAAGCACTTGGCTACAGTGGGAAGGAAAAACTCCCTTTTAACAGGAAGAAACCTCCAGCAGAACCAGGCTCAGGGAGGGGCAGTCTTCTCCTGGGACTGGTTGGGGCTGAGGGAGAGAACCAGGAAAAAGACATGCTGTGGAGGGGAGCAGAGATCGATCACTAATGATTAAATGCAGAGTGGTGCATACAGAGCAAAAAGAGAAAGAAACAGTGCATCATGGGAACCCCCCAGCAGTCTACGTCTATAGCAGCATAACTAAGGGATGGTTCAGGGTCACCTGATCCAGCCCTAACTATAAGCTTTAGCAAAAAGGAAAGTTTTAAGCCTAATCTTAAAAGTAGAGAGGGTGTCTGTCTCCCTGATCTGAATTGGGAGCTGGTTCCACAGGAGAGGAGCCTGAAAGCTGAAGGCTCTGCCTCCCATTCTACTCTTACAAACCCTAGGAACTACAAGTAAGCCTGCAGTCTGAGAGCGAAGCGCTCTATTGGGGTGATATGGTACTACGAGGTCCCTAAGATAAGATGGGACCTGATTATTCAAAACCTTATAAGTAAGAATAAGAATTTTAAATTCTATTCTAGAATTAACAGGAAGCCAATGAAGAGAGGCCAATATGGGTGAGATATGCTCTCTCCTTCTAGTCCCCGTTAGTACTCTAGCTGCAGCATTTTGAATTAACTGAAGGCTTTTTAGGGAACTTTTAGGACAACCTGATAATAATGAATTACAATAGTCCAGCCTAGAGGAAATAAATGCATGAATTAGTTTTTCAGCATCACTCTGAGACAAGACCTTTCTGATTTTAGAGATATTGCGTAAATGCAAAAAAGCAGTCCTACATATTTGTTTAATATGCGCTTTGAATGACATATCCTGATCAAAAATGACTCCAAGATTTCTCACAGTATTACTAGAGGTCAGGGTAATGCCATCCAGAGTAAGGATCTGGTTAGACACCATGTTTCTAAGATTTGTGGGGCCAAGTACAATAACTTCAGTTTTATCTGAGTTTAAAAGCAGGAAATTAGAGGTCATCCATGTCTTTATGTCTGTAAGACAATCCTGCAGTTTAGCTAATTGGTGTGTGTCCTCTGGCTTCATGGATAGATAAAGCTGGGTATCATCTGCGTAACAATGAAAATTTAAGCAATACCGTCTAATAATACTGCCTAAGGGAAGCATGTATAAAGTGAATAAAATTGGTCCTAGCACAGAACCTTGCGGAACTCCATAATTAACTTTAGTCTGTGAAGAAGAGTCCCCATTTACATGAACAAATTGTAATCTATTAGACAAATATGATTCAAACCACTGCAGCACAGTGCCTTTAATACCTATGGCATGCTCTAATCTCTGTAATAAAATTTTATGGTCAACAGTATCAAAAGCAGCACTGAGGTCTAACAGAACAAGCACAGAGATGAGTCCACTGTCCGAGGCCATAAGAAGATCATTTGTAACCTTCACTAATGCTGTTTCTGTACTATGATGAATTCTAAAACCTGACTGAAACTCTTCAAATAGACCATTCCTCTGCAGATGATCAGTTAGCTGTTTTACAACTACCCTTTCAAGAATTTTTGAGAGAAAAGGAAGGTTGGAGATTGGCCTATAATTAGCTAAGATAGCTGGGTCAAGTGATGGCTTTTTAAGCAATGGTTTAATTACTGCCACCTTAAAAGCCTGTGGTACATAGCCAACTAACAAAGATAGACTGATCATATTTAAGATCGAAGCATTAAATAATGGTAGGGCTTCCTTGAGCAGCCTGGTAGGAATGGGGTCTAATAAACATGTTGATGGTTTGGATGAAGTAACTAATGAAAATAACTCAGACAGAACAATCGGAGAGAAAGAGTCTAACCAAATACCGGCATCACTGAAAGCAGCCAAAGATAACGATACGTCTTTGGGATGGTTATGAGTAATTTTTTCTCTAATAGTTAAAATTTTGTTAGCAAAGAAAGTCATGAAGTCATTACTAGTTAAAGTTAATGGAATACTCAGCTCAATAGAGCTCTGACTCTTTGTCAGCCTGGCTACAGTGCTGAAAAGAAACCTGGGGTTGTTCTTATTTTCTTCAATTAGTGATGAGTAGAAAGATGTCCTAGCTTTACGGAGGGCTTTTTTATAGAGCAACAGACTCTTTTTCCAGGCTAAGTGAAGATCTTCTAAATTAGTGAGACGCCATTTCCTCTCCAACTTACGGGTTATCTGCTTTAAGCTACGAGTTTGTGAGTTATACCATGGAGTCAGGCACTTCTGATTTAAAGCTCTCTTTTTAGAGGAGCTACAGCATCCAAAGTTGTCTTCAATGAGGATGTAAAACTATTGACGAGATACTCTATCTCACTTACAGAGTTTAGGTAGCTACTCTGCACTGTGTTGGTATATGGCATTAGAGAACATAAAGAAGGAATCATATCCTTAAACCTAGTTACAGCGCTTTCTGAAAGACTTCTAGTGTAATGAAACTTATTCCTCACTGCTGGGTAGTCCATCAGAGTAAATGTAAATGTTATTAAGAAATGATCAGACAGAAGGGAGTTTTCAGGGAATACTGTTAAGTCTTCTATTTTCATACCATAAGTCAGAACAAGATCTAAGATATGATTAAAGTGGTGGGTGGACTCATTTACTTTTTGAGCAAAGCCAATAGAGTCTAATAATAGATTAAATGCAGTGTTGAGGCTGTCATTCTCAGCATCTGTGTGGATGTTAAAATCGCCCACTATAATTATCTTATCTGACCTAAGCACTAAGTCAGACAAAAGGTCTGAAAATTCACAGAGAAACTCACAGTAACGACCAGGTGGACGATAGATAATAACAAATAAAACTGGTTTTTGGGACTTCCAATTTGGATGGACAAGACTAAGAGTCAAGCTTTCAAATGAATTAAAGCTCTGTCTGGGTTTTTGATTAATTAATAAGCTGGAATGGAAGATTGCTGCTAATCCTCCGCCCCGGCCCGTGCTACGAGCATTCTGACAGTTAGTGTGACTCGGGGGTGTTGACTCATTTAAACTAACATATTCATCCTGCTGTAACCAGGTTTCTGTAAGGCAGAATAAATCAATATGTTGATCAATTATTATATCATTTACCAACAGGGACTTAGAAGAGAGAGACCTAATGTTTAATAGACCACATTTAACTGTTTTAGTCTGTGGTGCAGTTGAAGGTGCTATATTATTTTTTCTTTTTGAATTTTTATGCTTAAATAGATTTTTGCTGGTTATTGGTAGTCTGGGAGCAGGCACCGTCTCTACGGGGATGGGGTAATGAGGGGATGGCAGGGGGAGAGAAGCTGCAGAGAGGTGTGTAAGACTACAACTCTGCTTCCTGGTCCCAACCCTGGATAGTCACGGTTTGGAGGATTTAAGAAAATTGGCCAGATTTCTAGAAATGAGAGCTGCTCCATCCAAAGTGGGATGGATGCCGTCTCTCCTAACAAGACCAGGTTTTCCCCAGAAGCTTTGCCAATTATCTATGAAGCCCACCTCATTTTTTGGACACCACTCAGACAGCCAGCAATTCAAGGAGAACATGCGGCTAAACATGTCACTCCCGGTCTGATTGGGGAGGGGCCCAGAGAAAACTACAGAGTCCGACATTGTTTTTGCAAAGTTACACACCGATTTAATGTTAATTTTAGTGACCTCCGATTGGCGTAACCGAGTGTCATTACTGCCGACGTGAATTACAATCTTACCAAATTTACGCTTAGCCTTAGCCAGCAGTTTCAAATTTCCTTCAATGTCACCTGCTCTGGCCCCCGGAAGACAATTGACTATGGTTGCTGGTGTCGCTAACTTCACATTTCTCAAAACAGAGTCGCCAATAACCAGAGTTTGATCCTCGGCGGGTGTGTCGTCGAGTGGGGAAAAACGGTTAGAGATGTGAACGGGTTGGCGGTGTACACGGGGCTTCTGTTTAGGGCTACGCTTCCTCCTCACAGTCACCCAGTCAGCCTGCTTTCCCGGCTGCTCGGGATCTGCCAGGGGGTAACTAACGGCGGCTAAGCTACCTTGGTCTGCACCGACTACAGGGGCCTGGCTAGCTGTAGAATTTTCCACGGTGCGGAGCCGAGTCTCCGATTCGCCCAGCCTGGCCTCCAAAGCTACGAATAAGCTACACTTATTACAAGTACCGTTACTGCTAAAGGAGGCCGAGGAATAACTAAACATTTCACACCCAGAGCAGAAAAGTGCGGGAGAGACAGGAGAAGCCGCCATGCTAAATCGGCTAAGAGCTAGTAGCTACGCTAAGCTAGTGGATTCCTAAAAACACGCAAAGTGAATAATGTGTAAATAATTTAGAGGTGATTCAGCAGAAGGAGTGCTTTAGTTAAGGCACGTAAAGATTACACTGGGAAACAAATCATAATCTAGATAACTAGATCAATCTAACTGCGCAGATTAAACAGCTAACAGATACAGAAAAACACAGCAGTGCTCCGGAACAGGAAGTGATACAATACCGCAGTGAGAGCCAACCACCAGTAGAGGCAAGCAAGAGGGGATACCATAAAGGTAATGAACAGAACCGGTGACAAAGGGCAGCCCTGGCGGAGGCCAACGTGCACTGGAAACAGGCTTGACTTACTACCGGCAATGCAGACCAAGCTCCTGCTGCGGTCGTACAGGGACAGGATAGCCCTTAGCATAAGAACCCCGGACCCCGTACTCCCGGAGCACCCCCCCACAGGGCGCCTCGAGGGACATGGTCGAATGCCTTCTCCAGATCACAAAATACATGTGGACTGGTTGAACCCTCGAGCACCCGATGGAGGGTGTAGAGCTGGTCCAGTGTGCCGCGACTAGGACGAAAACCACACTGCTTCTCCTGAATCCAAAGTATTGGTCGAATTCTCCTCTCCAGTACTCTGGAATAGACCTTACCGGGGAGGCTGAGGAGTGTGATCCCCCTATAGTTGGAACACACCCTCCGGTCCCCCTTCTTAAACAGAGGCACCAATACCCCGGTCTGCCAATCCAGAGGCACTGTCCCCGACTGCCACGCGATGCTGCAGAGGCGTGTCAACTAAGACAGTCCCACAACATCCAGAGACTTAAGGTACTCAGGATGGATTTCATCCACCCCAGGAGCCTTGCCACCAAGGAGCTTTCTGACCACCTCGGTGACTTCGGCCTGGGTGATGGATGAGTCCACCTCTGAGTCCCCAGTCTCTGCTTCCTCTTTGGAAGACATGACGATGGGATTGAGGAGGTCCTCGAAGTATTCCTTCCACCACCCGACAACATCCCCAGTCAGGGTCAATAAAAAAGCACTTTTGATACAGAAATATAGAACTTCTGAAAAGCATTTTAATTTATTTATTTATGCATTCAGGCATAAATCATGTGGCATGGAGATGATCAGTCTGTGGCACTGCTGGGTCATTATGGAAGCTCAGGTGGTGTTGATAGTGTTCTTCAGCTCATCTGTATTACTGGGTCTGGTCTCTGTCATCTTCCTCTTGACAATACCCCATTGATTTCATGAAGCTTGTTAGTAGATGGAAGCGTGAAGTGCTCTAAAATCTCCTGGTATACAGTTGTGTTGACATTGCACTTGATAAAACACACTGGACCAACACCAGCATATGACATGGTCTTAGGACTCCACACCACTGAGCTCTTTTTCTCTTTAGCCCAGGTAAGACACTTATGCTGTTGTCTATGGTTAAAGAGTGGCTTGATGCTAAGAATGAGACATTTGTAGCCCATTTCCTGGACATGCCTGTGTGTTGTCCCACTTAGATAGCTGTTGTACCTGTTAAAAGGCTTCAAAGGATGTTCTTCATTCTGATCCATACAGTGGAGGGATATTTGAATAAGAGTGGCAGAGGAGGGAAGTTTTGTTTATGTTTAGTGCTACGTCAAGGGGCAGAGAACTCTTTCAAAGCAAAGAAGTAGAGGAATCTCAATTAGTAAGTACCTTCAGCTTGTCTCTGTTTCACCCTTTGCATCACCACAGCAAATCCCAGATGGATCTTCGTGATTTGTCACAGCTTTTACTCCAGATCCCCTTCCTGACTCAAGTGAACATTACATGGAGAATGGGCAGGGGGAAATCTGAACCAAGAACCTTCTGCTCTGGAAACAAGCACACTAATCACTTGGTCACCACACTGCTCAATGAAGTGCAATCGCACCAATTTATTCCTGTTATGTCAACAAAACATGATAATGTTTCAACCTATTGAGATTTAGATTACTTTTTCCTTTGTGTGTGTGTGTGTGTGTGTGTGCTTGCTACCATTTCTTTTTTGAGATTCATCAGTGGATTTTTATGAGTTTGGTTTAACACCACAAACAAAAATATTAGGAAGATGCATCTTCTTAAAAAAAAATCTCTTAAATCTCTTTCAGCGTACCTTTAACCAATGTCAGGTATGTAGCTCACATATCTCTCTGACTGTTTGTCAGATTGGCCTTAGCTTTCAGATATGGCTTGCACATGGCATGATGATGTGCATCCTTTATTATGAAAATTTTGGGGCATAATTTTCAAAACCTTTATTTTGAAACCTTTTTTTTTTATAACAGGGTTAGGCCGCTAGGGAAATGCATTGCTTATCAAAACCTGCCCGTGAATAAAATCAAGTGCACCCTCTCTTCTTCTATGGTGTTTAGTTTACCAGTTTAATTGGCTAGCGTTATCTTAGCCTTAGCTGAACAATCAATGGGTCCCATGATTTACCCACTGACTGCAAATATGAGTAAATTAAGTAGTTTTATTTATGTTTTGGTGTTGTTTTTGTGGAATTTTGTAAATACGGAAATGTGCCCCGTTGTCAAACCGTACTCCTGTGAACAAATCAAGTGCACCTCTCTTCTTCTATGGCGTTTAACGGCAGCCAGCATCCTTATTGTTGCATTGCTGCCACCTTCTGCATCAGTCCGTTATAACAGTATTAAATTCTCTCAATGAGTCCGGTGTCTTTCAAGTATTTAAAAAGCCAACACTTCCCCCTCCCACTCGACCTTATGTCTAAAATTGTCTGCAGATCACTTAACAAATTCATACTTATTACAATATTCCACCATTTAACTCAAAAAAGAAATCTAACCAGATTGAGCTTTCAAAACACTTTTAGAAATCATGGTGTTGCGTTAATGTTTTTGCTTTTACTCAGTGGCTAAACAAGCACAACGCACTGGTAGTGGTACTTTCACATTCGATTGGGTTTAACTAACTACTTTGTCCTTGCTCAAAGTGAAACATAGGAAAACACAATAGTTATCAATCAGTGCAAACATTTCACAATACAACTAAATGTCCCTGACTTACATTATCAATAACTACTGTATTCACATCCATATGTTTGTACTTCATGTACATTAACCATGTTTATCCCTTCCTATATCTCTATGTGTGTATGTCTGACCGTGTTGGATGAATGTCATTCTTTTTCTTAATTTAACTGTATTTGCGTGTCTCTTTGTATGTCAGTGTTAACCAAGACGTAACAAACGAACTACGTAAGAGTAACTACACGTCTTTGTACATTCCACCTTCAAACACAGCCTCTTCCATGAAAAATCTACTTAACCTCCCAATTTTCTACAGGAATACAAAATTCCTACGGGCACTGCACTCGTATTCTTAAAACTGTAATTGTTTTTTTCAAGAATAAAAAAGACTGCAATGTTATGAAATTGCAAAAAACAAAATTCCAATTTAGAATCAAGCTCATGTTGTTTGATTCAGACTCTGTTGCCATAGTGATTACACTATGAAACCACTGAGCCCCAAAAGGAGATTGTAGCTTTAAAGTTATAGGGCCACCCACATTTCGCTAAACTGACAAAATTTATGTTCTACTGAAATCCAAGCATGGAATGAAATGTCTTGTAAAATTACAGCTCATTTTAATGAAGAGAACATATTTATCTGGGGAGAATTCCATAACAAATACTTTCTTTTTCTTTTTAAAGGTGTCTATAGGAGGACGTCTGAGTGTGTGCACGTGTGTGTGTATGCATGAGCTTTTGAAAAGACCAAAGGTTAACTTGATGCAATGTGTGACGTTGACGACTGTGAGATGTTTTGTAAATCAGTTAAGAAGTGTTTAAAAAAAACATTTTTTGCTTTAGAACTGTTTATTTCTTGCTAGTTTTGATGTAATATATGAGAAATATCTTAGATTTACACATAAACGCAGCAGTTTCTGAGCATTTTCTGCAATGTTTGAGGAGGAGCCAGAGAGAGACGAGCCAGCATACGTCACTGTACCTCTCTATTCTTATTGGCTGCCACGGTGTGCTTCCCATAATGCTTCATGCAAGTCTGGGGAAGAACCCACATGATCGATGACGTCAGTGTCGATCTCAACCATTGCTGCCATACGTAGTTCAAGGCTTTCTGTTTTTTTTTTAAATTTACCCTTCTTGGGACGTTTTTACTAATTTTGTCTGAACAACTTGAATTTTTATCATATTGGTAATGTCATATTATGAATCCTGTTGTGTGGGCCGCTGAAGAGGAGGTACTGCTGCCCCACCACCACAAGATGGCGCCCTGCTTGAAGTGCGGGCTTCAAGCATGAGAGGGCGTCGGAGCGACCGGGAGTGACAGCTGTCACTAATCATCCGTACCAGCTGTCACTCATCCACTACACATCACCACCACCATAAAGGCCGGACTGCAACTCCACCTCCCCACCGAGAAATCAGCTACCATTCAGGTAACTTCTCTGCTGAATCTGAAAACCTTGTGTAATAGTCTGATCTCATTTGCAGCCGTTTTCCTGTGAAGGTGTCCTTATCTGCGGTATTGGCGTTTGGTGTGGACTGCGACGGCTTCGCCTCACACCCCAAACCAGATAAGTGGTTTCACAGGAGCTGTACGAGTGTGTGATTGGAGGTGGAGGTGCTCCCTCCTAACTAAACACTGACTGTGGGATTACTGAGTGTGCGAACTCACACTCATCATTACTGTCTCTGTTTCTCTGCCAGCAGTACCGGATCTGACTGCTGAAGACAGTGGCCACCTGGGGCGCAGGACTTGGCGGCTCCGGTGTTCTTCAGATCCATTGGTGGTGGAAGCTGTGTGGGATCCGGCTCTTCTCTCGCCAGACGTCTTCTATCTTCGAGCCTGCCCACACGTCACCTTGTGTATAATTGACATTCCACCATATTGTTATTGTCTGTACTTCGTTGTGCGATTCACAACATTAAATTGTTACTTTTTGGCTTATCCATTGTCCGTTCATTAACGCCCCCTGTTGTGGGTCCGTGTCACGACACTTTCACAACAAATCCCCTACTTAAAGGCTAATAAATAAGATTACAGTGGTGCCAATGAAAATTATTTTTATGCATTAAATATTAAAAGATCAGTGGATCTGTACTGTTAAGTAACCGCTGCCTCACTTGTACATATATTGACAAGTCACGTGGTTTGTCTGCAAGTCACGTGGTTAAAAATCTATTTGAAAATCAAAATAAGTGAGCCTCTATAAAATTTTGAAAAAAATATGGCAATCAGTTTGCAGTTTGTCAGTTTTCAACCTAAGACATAGGTGACGCTGGATCTCCAGTGTCCGTCAGGGTGATGAATCTCCCCAGACACTGTCCTGTTACCTCAGGCAGCCACAGCAAATTCTCTAATTTGGCCCCAAAACATGCAGCAGTGTTAAAGTCTCGGCTGTTATCAGCATGTCTGGCTGTCTCTGTGCAGGAATGCAAGGTGTGCTTCTTAAGAGATACTGCTACAGGGTTAGGTGTGTCAGCTGGCCTCACAGCGTTATCTCTGGCACACTACTACTGTGATACAGTGTTCTGCAAGCCGCTGGTTGCTTCACATTAGAGGCTGCTGCACTTGTGGCACAGTAGGGCAAATTAATGGTTACAGCCAACCACTGACTGTCTCACAGGAGGCTGCAATCATTTTAGGAACGGTCACAGTGATAGTCAGTCACTTTCTGTAGATGTCTTGTGCATTGTAGTAGTTAGAATCAATTTGTACTTCACTTTCACCACACGTTATGAACATTTTCACTCACACTGTACTTGCCAGGTTGGCTTGCTTTTATCTGAATGTTATCCTGCTGAGGGAAAATCATCCCTGGATGACTGATAATGGGGAAAAATGGCATTAGTGATGGCACACAACCTGTTTTTATGCTTAAAGGTCACAGCTAAAAACAGTGTCAACCCTTTGAAGCAGAACTTCCGCAGTAGGATGTTTTGCTTCATCACACTAAAGCTATGAGACCACATGAGTTACGTCACTGATGCGAATACTTGGCTGAATTACCTATAACCCACAAGGCTTGTGGTGCTGGTTATTATCTGCAATCCATTTCATCCTGCAGGATTGTTTCAGAGCAGTGATTTTCATGCATACAGCTATGAATGACTACTGAGATAGGTTTCAGCCCCCCCCAACTGGAATAAGCGGGTTTAGGAAATGAAATGTCCATCAATGGATGGACAGTTGTGAGCAGAAATCTACATACATGATCAGCCATAGCATTTTGATCACTTGCCAAATATTGCATACGTCCTCCGTTTGCCACCAAAACAGCCTTAGCCCATTGAGGCGTGGACTCCACTAGACCTCTAAAGATGGGCTGTGGTATCTGGCACCAAGTTGTTAACAGCAGATCCTTTAAAATTCTGCAGTGGCAAGGTGGAGCATCTATGGATAGGACTTGTTTGTCCAGCACATCCTACAAGATCTTGTTGCCGGTTCACCGGTATTCCTACCTTGGACCACGTTTGGTAGGTGCTGACCACTACTAACCAGGAACATCCCACAAGAGCTGCAGTTTTGGAGATGCTCTGGCCCATCACAATTTCACCCTTGTTAAAGTCACTCAAATCTTTATGCTTCCCCATTTCCCCATTTTTCCTGCTTTGAAAACATTAACAGTGAAGATAAAATGTTGTTGCCTAATATATTTTACCCACTGTCAGGTACAATAGTAATGAGAAAATCAATGTTATTCACTTTACACACAAAAAACCCAACATGGGTGTTGTTGGTTTTTATGGTACATGTAGCTTCTACAATATAAAATCAAGTTTTATGGGTGAACATATTCAAATCATGTAGTTTTAACATAACATGCAACTTAAAATGTTACTTGCTCAGTGAACATAATAACATTATGGAAAGTTTTTCCACCCAAGTAAAATGCACTAATGCAGCCAGAAACAATTTTGCTGAGTGACCTAAATGTAAATTGGTTGGGTCAACATGATGGATTTGGGTTACTGTTACTTAATTACCATGGTTTACACTTCGGCCACTCAGCAAAATTGTTTCTGGCTAAATTAATGCATTTTACTTGGGTGGAAATACCTTATATAATTTTATTATATTCACTGAGCAACTTATTTTTTTGAGTGTACCTGTCAGTGGTCACAATGTTATGGCTGACTGGTGTCCATCTTTATGAGAAACAACTAATAATTTAGTGAAAAAGTTGTAATCCTGAAATCATTCCTAGACAGGTTCAAAATTATCCTTACAGGGTCAAAAAGAGACATGCCCAGTTTGATATCAGAGTTGTTGAAAGCTGGAAGCCTCTTATTTTACTATGAGTAATTATGATTGACTACAGCTTGCAGCGGCTATCACCAAAAGCACACGTTACATTGATGCGTCACGTTGACGTGTCACATCTGATGTGACGTGCACTTCTCAGTAAACAGCTGCTAAAGCAATCTGCAGTCCAGTTACTGTTATGATGACAACTGGAAACTCACTTGCATTAACTCACTAACAAGCTGGCACTATGGTGGACAAAAGAAGGAAAAAAAAAAATAAATGTACCCTTTATCACACTCTCTATACAGTGTGCATTCAATTTGCATTTTTTTTTCCTGTGCGTTATGTATGTGCTGTATTTTCTTTTCCCTTCTCTGTGCCCTACAGCACCTGCTTTGAAAGCACATGGAACGTTTTAACCCTCTGGGGCTGACGCCGTCGTATACGATGGCTGAGTACAAGTTTCACTAATTATAAATAACTTTTTAATGATATGAGATAGAAACTTACTTTGTTTTGCAGAAAAGTTAACTCCATGGACTTTTTCAGCCAGCCATCCACCAAGTTTGTACTCCTCACAGAAGCTGTGCGATGACGTTCACAATGTGAGTGTCCAATCGGAATTGGTTCACCAGCACATGGTTTTCCAATATCCAATTGTAGGGCAGAGCAGTCTCACATGGTATGCCAAAGATTGTTAGGAGCAGCGATGTGTTACTCTTTGGCATGTGAATGTTGTTTGAATAGCCCTCTGGCTGCTGGCTCCATGCATAAAAGCGCAGTGTTGCACATATAAATGGAAGTGATCAGCATAAGAGGGCCTCATACAACCTATGTGGTGAACCAAAAAGTGTCGGTAGGAGAGATGATTCACTACTTGGCCAGTGAATATTGTTGAAGAAGCCTCTCTCGCTCTCACTCGTAAGTGCCGTTTATGCATATGAATGGGGGGGGGGGGGGGTGTTAACAGGGCCTCAAACTGTGAAGATAGGTTGTTTACAGTACAGAACACATTTCAAGAGGGACTTAACTCCATGGAATTAAAAGGTTTGAGGTTTGGTTGAGATGTAGCATGAAGACAAACAAAATGCAGAGACCATTTTGTATATATTGTTCAAAATTTGCATTTGTGTTTATTGTTAGAACCTTTATTTTGTACATTCTTTTGTACATGAATCCAAGGTACCTTTCTAAAGTGTCAAAATAGTTGTTTATTATAGTTTGCTGTGTTTTGAATAAATGTTTGTGAAAATTATTTTCTGCTTTATTTTTTCCTTTCTTATTTCTGATTGTAAACCTTTATTACACTTATAAAACACCACTATAGCATATATATTCTGAAAGTACAGGTTGTCCTGAAAAAAAGAGACATACCACTTGATTGTGGGATGCAGGGTGAGCTTTTAACAGCAATAATAAAACATTTATGCCAGGCGAGTGAACTGTCCAAAAAATGCCCTCGGACCCAGGAGGGTTAATATGTTAACTTACAAATGTTAATAGGTACATTAAGTTCACGGAGACTCACCATCAGCTTTCTCCTTTCCCAAAATTTGTATAATCCAGAGTTTGAGTCCACGTGAGGTGCTTTCAGGCAGATGCAGTTGGACACACAGCAGTGGAAAAAGGCACACATGCACACAAGAAAAATCCAAACTGAATGCCCGCTGTATTCACCTTATTCAGTCCCGCCCACTTTTACAACAGTCATTCCATGGGTAGTAACAAAAACCTTTTTGAAAAGCTTGAAGGGAATGACTCTGGCTCACTCACAGGTCATAACAGAGTTGGAAGATGACATGAAAAAGTGGCCCTCGATTATTTTTTACTACTTTGTGTTGTCACTTGGCGTGGACAGTTTGGTTACGAGGAACTATGAGCTTCGCGCCACACAAGCTCGTATAAAAGCACAATCAAGTTAAAATACTACTCGACAAGTAGTACTACCATAATGCCAAGATTATGTAACATTAATATATGCATGGTGTTATTTCACACAGTGCTTGGTTGTATCAAACGCCAGAAAATGAGCAAATTAGATAGCAGTTAATGCTACAAACACAGCTTACCCCATTTGTCTCGCTAGCATCCGCCGTGGCTTCTTCAATGGAGCATTGTAGCCCCACCATTTCTCTGGGTAAAGATCCAGTGGTGTGGGTTTTTTCTCCACAAAATGAAAAGAACAGACATAGAGATGTTTGGGTGGGTTTTTCAAATTCAGCGCCTTTAGCGAGCACCGGAGATCCACATCTTTTGATGGAGGAGGGAACAAGTTAAATGCTCATCCACAGCACTCAGATCTCTCCTTTCCATGTTTAAAACATCGTTTTGAAAGTGATAGTTTCCTCTTCTTCCAGTTGTTGTGGCACCCAAGAACTGAACAACTGATGCTGCTCATGTTTGGACACGTCTAGCGTACTGTGTTTCCACGTAGCTAATCATCAGACTCAGTGGCAAACCGGACGTTGCTTGACAAAATGGAGCTGTCCATTTTCACCATAAGGTGAATAAAGAGCATGGTAAGGATAAATTTAATATTTCTCTCGTTATGACCACCATGGTGCCAGCTTGTTAGTAAGTTAATGCTAATTAATTACTGATTGTCATCATAACAGTAATTGGGGTATAGATTACTTTAGTGGCACTTAGTGACAAGTGCAAGTCCAATGCATTGGACGTGACATGTCAATGTGACACGTCAACGTAACAAGCGCTTTCGGTGACAGCATCTGGTAGCTTTTCTGTTCAAGGGCATGAATTAGTTGTTGCCTATTAATTAGGAAATGTTAGATAAGACAATGTCAGCTTTAGCTAGCTAACATCAGTTAGTCAAACCACAACTAAAGGAAAAGTTTAAAAAAAGCTTGACGCTTGGCACAATCTTTCAGAACCTCTGATGGAAAGACAGTAAAGTTTATTAAACAAGCTCAATAGCTACTTGCATTAACCTACTACAGTATCCTTTGACTTGCACAATGCAATGGCCCAAAACAAACAAAAATGATCTATTACAATGATCAGAGTGAGGAAGGCAGATGAGATGTTTAACTGACATTAACAAACAGTATAGTCCACTTTCATAGTATCGGGAATTATATTACAAGACTATAACATTGCTCGTGCGGATCCATGGGCTCTAGCTTGGGTAGTGTTTTATAAAATAGGTAGCTAACATTTTCAAGGGTGGTAATAAATTATGCAAAGTTTCTGATTTGGAATGATTTGGAATGGCGTGTGAGTCCAAATATAATTATCAACATCGATTGTTCATTGCTGTTAGCTAATATCTGTAATTTCCCCAAAATGATTTGTCCTATCTTTCCATTTTTGCTGCGTTCAACCTTGACTCAAAATACATAAACATACCAAACGGCAAATGTCAGCACGCACATACACAGAGACCACTTGGCTTTTAATATATAGATTCTGCATGCATGAATATGGGAAATATATTGTAATATTTACAAGAATCATCCTTAAATTCTGGACCCCACCCCCCCCCCCCCCCCCCCCCAAAAAAGTGTTATTTTTACCTATTCTGGGGAGTCTAAGTCTTATTTTCAGCCAGATCCCTGTAACATTGATCCATATGGCAATACAAAAAGGTTTTGGCAGCAGTGGTTTGCACTGACCCGAACCACAGGAATCAATGATAAAGTCCAAGAAGGAGGAGTTACTAAGTCAGGAATGAACTATAATAGTCTGTATATGGCTGGCTAGCAAGCCTTATCTGCCCTCCTTTGCTTGAGAAGAGATGGTTTAAGTCTTTTAAGTAGGCTAGATGTGGTTTAATCTATGACCCAGTTCAGCAGCTTCATGACTGCAGAGTCTGATATCTACTGCAGAATGTGGTGAAAGGGTGGAAAGATATTAATAATTTTAGGCTAGGAGCATCCAAGAAATTCTAAACCAATCTACTGCACATGCCAACCTATGTTTTAATAAAATGAGACAGGTACAGTCAGGTCCATAAATAGCTGGACTGCAACACAATTGTAATTTGCCTCTCTGCAGAGAGGCAGAATTATTATTATTTCAAAGAGTTCAACAACAACAACAACAAATATATATATTATATTACAGTAACCATTTAGGATTTACAGCCATTCATATTTACGTCCCGCTATTTTCACAGTCCATAACTGGAAAACTAGATATAAGGATTACATTTAATAGAAGACACCGGTTTTACAGATGTTTTCTTACAGGTCACTGGATGGATGCATGAACACAAGGCTGTCCATCTATCTAAAACCCACAAACAACAACAGCAACTACAAAAAGGGTCTGAAAAAAATACTCATCAAATCATTTAAAATGCACTCTGTGAATTATATAATGTATATATTAAAATAGGTAATTCTAAAAGTAATTATATTTGAACAAAAAGAAATCCAAGCTCTCAACAGTGGCTGCTTCGGTTCTCATTAAATCTAATTATCTTAACGCATCACCATATCACGCTGGCATAGGTACACACATGGCCTGAAGTATGCATGAGGTGCACACATTCTCATTGCATACTCAGCCTCCTAAATAGCATTTGTGTGAAGAAAAAAAGAGTATGTGTGGCTTTTGTGCATGGACATCATTTACACCTATTGCCACATGTGTCCTAAAAACACATTTTGAAGTTTGTACACATTACATTTTTACAGAGTAAAATGGACTTTGCATTGATTACTTTTGTTCTCACTCCAAATTAAGGTTAATAAACTATATCATAGAGTGAAATCAAGTCCATCATTGTGCTCGCTTTCATACTCTCATTAGGGTTTAACAACTTGAATTACCTGTAATGCTGTGAGTCTGATGGAGACTAGCAAATTTGCAGTGCATTATTATACAAATAATGAATGTTTATGAGTTCAATGGTATGAATATTTCATGAGATGAAAGATGGAATGTAGCATTCAATGAGGCAATGGTATGTTTTGTCTTTGAACAAATTAAATATTCGTCCCATTGAAAGAATGAAAACATTCATTATTTGTTTTCTATAATGCCAAAAATACATCCTTGTCATTTGATATTTTATTAATTATAAACAACAGAAAAGGGACCGATATTTTGGTTTTTGTCACTGGTGCCTTGATGCCAACAGTCACTTTAAATAGGAGTCCAAAATTGTTCTCAGTCAACATACAAAAACCAATCTTGACGATGCAGTCCGTGATGCCATTGTTGCGCCGTATTCAGTACAGACTGCCATCTGCTTTTCTCATTCCAGCAAAACCGGTGTCAGAAATTTGTCCAGCTTTTCATCCCATCTTCATCCTCTTCATCCAAACAGCTCTTCATGCCTCCACATGGATTACGGCGTAGTGGATTTGTTTTTTTTGTGTTAGAAGATTTAGCATTGTCAATTAGCTCCTTCAGATCATCCTCCGCCAGCAAAACAAACTTGCCATGTTTAGCTAAACACCACCCCCATAGTGTGAGCATGTGCAGTGGATGGGGCGTGCAATGGCACATTTTATGTAGCATGCTAAAAAGAACTATTGCACGGTCATTGAAACACAATGGCTAATGGCAAGAATAATCCATGTCACGTGACATACAACCCACCAATCAAATGACAAGGATCCACTCAGCCATTTTATAATAGTCAGTAGGCCTCACTCTCTCGACAGCTAATGGAAACTCTGGCCACTCAGGTTAGAACCTGGATTTTTAGGCAGCTAGTCAGAGCATCCGCTTCCTATGCCAGGGATCATGCGTCCAGAGGGGAGTGAGTGGAAGGAGTTATAACAGTAACACAGCGCAGATGAAAGTGCGTGAGCACAAACTGGGACCCAAATGAGATGAGATGAGATGATGAGAAATGAGATGAGATTTATTGTCATTGTCATTACACAAGTGCAACAACAATGAAATTTAAATTGAAATGGTTTACACTTCAATTACCTCAGACAAGATACAGCAATTTATCCACAGTTATTACTTGTTTACTGTAATAATGGCACACATCAGAATTAAAGACAACACATATACATTTGACATTGTTTATGTGCACTAAACTTGAAGCAGTCCGTCATCCAAATTGAGGTAAAGTGGGTGAAGGCTGCAGCAGGAGGGGCCCGCGCCACCCAGCTTTGGGAGTTGAAGGTTGCAGCAGTAAAACAGTGCTGCCTTTGAGGTGGCAGGGAGGAAGCCAGGGTGAGGGGAGTGGAGAGACATGGGGGTAATTAGGGATGGAGGGAGGGAGACATGCGTCATGTACAGATGAGTTAAGTTTGTCAGTTTCTGTCCGTGTGTGTGTAAAGTCTGATGTTGCTAGGCAACACATCATGCGACAAATGCCATAGAATGACACAGAATGAGGAAATGGCCAAAAAGCAGACTCTTTACTTGTGGCAATATCTAGATACCAGAATCTGTTGACAGTATCTGAGAGTGTACGGCAAAATCCAAAGCAACAATCAGGCAAGGGATTTCAACATACTGTTAAATAGTCAAAGCAGATGTAACTGCAATGCAAGGCAAAACACACAGGTAATTATCAGGAGAGATCGAGAGAAAACAGGAAACACAAGGAGTGAAAATACAAGCCAACTATGTAGCAGTACTACATTGACAGTTTGGTATGTGGGATGTGAAAAATGTGCTTTAAATACACCAGAAAAACCCAATGGAAAGAGCAGGGGCAATGAGGGAAGGAGAAACAGGTTTGGTGAGTCAAGATGGGGAAGCAGGAAGTGAAATGGAAAGAAACAACCTATCAAATAAAACAGGAAACAAAACATACCATATTAACAGAATCATGGCATGGATACTACAGCAGATCTGATTTAGCAGGACGATAGTGTTTATGTAACTCTATTAGTGTTAAATCAGGTGATGAAGACTTCATCTCTGTGCCCAGCTGTAAGTGGGTGCCAGCCTTGTCTGCTGAATTAATCTGTGATATGTGTCCAGGGGGAGTCCTAAACTCTCATTTACCTCTCTCTACACCATTGAGAGATAAGCAACAGACTGAAGGGACCTCAGGGTCTATATAGGACATTTGGCTTGGGACCAAATGTAGTCCCGACAGTATCTATATGCTCTGCAAAAATTATCATGTCGCAGATAAATGCCCATAGACACTGAGGTGACATGTCCTAAAAAAACTTTCAGGTCTGTTTTCATTCTGTGCTGTAATTGTTTCCTATTGTGAGCAGGCGTCTCCTTTATTTTTCCCTAGACAACATCTGGGTGCACCACACAGAGAAAGCACAACATACTGGCGTCTGTTATGTATGGCACTAAAGCCTTAAGCCTTAATTTACAGTAGGGATTCACCCATACCACGTTTTTCCACTGTACAGAGTACAAATATTTGAGTATTCGTTGATACAGAGTACTGATACGAATATTTAATGATAACAGTTTTATGATGACTCTGAAAACATGTTTTATTCATCAGTTGTTTCTTACTTTTTGACTGTAACTGCTACCAATATCATTAGCTTTGTTTATATTTACAAACATTTCACTTAAATCATGTAACTTAATTTTTTGACTACAATAAATTGTCCTTTAACATTAATTGTGTGTTTCTTAAAGCCCCGTTTACACATAGACGGTTTTGTCGGCGGGTAGTATGTAGACCGAAGTTTGCGGTAGTTCCGGCTATTTTCGTGGTGGGAAAGGGGCGGAGCATTTTGCCGGCGTTTTGACCACTGTACTAGCTGTAAATACGCGGATAAAACGCAGCTAAATCCGCCGAATAAAGCGGCGTTTGACGCCGTAGCATCCGGCACACTTCAGGCAACGGGGGTTAATACCCAGTTCTATCCTTTACAATCGCAGGTTAAGACGAGCGTGAGAGCGGCGGTGTTCTGCTGCCACCGATAATGCCCTGTGTACTGCTGGTTTTAGTCAGGCAAATCCTGCATTACTCCAGGAACTTTTGCATATAGGCACCGCCCCCAGAGTAATAGGCTGAAGCAACAGGAATACATGCCTCTGTCACTGCAGGGGGAGGGAGATCATCCTCAGCCTTTTCTTCTCCTTCCTTTCCCCTCCTCAACCGTGTTGCTCCGTCTCCACCACAGGCCTCCTCTGCTTCTGAACCAGACCTCTTGGTAAGTCCTTGCTGCTGCCAATTTTCTTTTAGGAGGCATACTGGAGCTTCTCTGCAAAAATATCTGGAGCTGGCCACGAGTGAGAGGCCTGCATGCAGCGCGCTAGCCTTTTTATACTGACCGCCGCCTATCAGCCGTTTGGAACGCCGTTAACTGGGAGGTGGCGTTAGAACAGAGTACTGTCCGCTAGCACCACCATTTTGTCTGCCTCTGTCGCCGGATAAAATGCCTTGAGGACGCCGATGTGGGTTCTATCGTCGTTTTACACGCCGTTGATTAGGGATACAATGCGGCCGCCAATTATGGCGGTTGTAAACTGCGGCACTACAGGAAGGGGCAGGATGAACGGCGATTTAAAAAGTATCAAACGCCGTTGTTCGCGTTGTCTCCGTTGTCACGCGAATTCTCTGTGAGCGCTCCCGGAATTATTCAACATGTTGAATAATTTTTTCGACGATTCCCAGTAAAGCTGGAACTAAGCCACGCCCCCTAGTGCCGGCGTTAACAACAGCGTTTGATTCTTAAGACGGCCAAAAACTCTTCCGGGACTCTTCCGGGAGCTCTTACCATCTATGTGTAAACGGGGCTTAACAAACATGACACTGCCAGACATCTCACTTAAATATAACCTATGGAATTCAGCACTACAAAATACACAACACCAATAACTGAACCGGGTGCTCGAGCTCGGAGGTCAGGTGAGAGAGGCAACCAGCAACCATGCGCTCCTTGTGGTTGCCCTTCCTTGGTGGGCAGTAGGCGCGGTCAGCTGGGGGCTGGGGTCCAGCATGGGATGATTTCATTCTAATCCTTGCTGTCAAAGCACAGAGAGAAAAAAGTAATCAGCCAGATTGTTGATTTATGACATGAGTTTTCTATTGACAGGAGCTCGACTTTACGCTCCATTCCCAGCTTTATAGGGAGATACGATCAACAGTTATGATAAATCTGACTTCAGAAATCAAATCTACATATCTGAATTGATGTAAGCACACATTTCACATCTAAATGTAAATAACGACAGAGAAGTCGGCTAGAGAATCGACAGAGATTACAAGCGCAGCGGATGCATTTTCCACTGACAGCGCAAGACCGCTGCAGCGCTTCAACCTTTCAAGATGGCGGTACCGTGATCTGCTCAGGGGGGAAATAATAAATAATAATAATAATAATATACGAGGTCTGTCAATAAAGTATAGGTCCTTTTTATTTTTTTCAAAAACTATATGGATTTCATTCATATGTTTTTACGTCAGACATGCTTGAACCCTCGTGCGCATGCGTGAGTTTTTCCACGCTTGTCGGTCACGTCATTCGCCTGTGAGCACTCCTTGTGGGAGGAGTCGTCCAGCCCCTCGTCGGAATTCCTTTGTCTGAGAAGTTGCTGAGAGACTGGCGCTTTGTTTGATCAAAATTTTTTCTAAACCTGTGAGACACATCGAAGTGGACACGGTTCGAAAAATTAAGCTGGTTTTCAGTGAAAATTTTAACGGCTGATGAAAGAGTTTTGAGGTGATACTGTCGCTTTAAGGACTTCCCACGAGCGAGACGTCGTGCATCGCTCTCAGGCGCCATCGTCGGCCTGTTTCAAGCTGAAAACCTCCACATTTCAGGCTCTATTGATCCAGGACGTCGTGAGAGAACAGAGAAGTTTCAGAAAGAAGTCGGTTTCAGCATTTTATCCGGATATTTTAATGAAAGTCGTGCGGACGGATTGCAGCGTCGGCTCGCAGCCGCCGTGACGGCTCCGCCACAGGAAAAACACCTCTGTTGGAAGCCTTAAGGACAAGTTGGAACATGTCCAGCTGTTAAACAATTTCTCATATACTCACTCCACTGAAAGCCATCAAAAGCCGCCTGGATTTTACAAATGGTTATCAACACAGAGGTGTTTTTTCCTGTGCTGTGATGGTGGTGCGTGACTTTTTTGACTTTTGGATTTTTGACAGCCAGAAACATGCTCCACGAAAATCACGAATATCATGCACCAAGATGCACTATTAAAAAACATATTCAGATGCATTAAGTCACATTAAGAATGTCAGGAATGTGCCAAGAATGACGCAAATATGACATTCATAACGTGTGCTGCCTATGAGTAAACGCAGCATTAGCGTACATTAAAGTGATGGATTTAGAGTTTTGCAAACAAGCTGAAGGTGGAGATATGAGGTTTTGCAGCCAAATCTATTAAAGGTTGCTAATTAACACATTTCTGAATAAAGGTTAATTTTTGAGATTCTGCTATTTTGTTCAGTGC
This sequence comes from Thalassophryne amazonica, assembly GCF_902500255.1. Classification (NCBI taxonomy): domain Eukaryota; kingdom Metazoa; phylum Chordata; class Actinopteri; order Batrachoidiformes; family Batrachoididae; genus Thalassophryne; species Thalassophryne amazonica. The sequence continues at coordinate 15,453,497 of NC_047118.1, forward strand.
ACCATAACAATTTCATAAGAAGAAAGAATGATTCATGGACATGTACAACTTCCATCAGGTAAATATCCTTATTTAAAACAAGAGTGGTCTTGTGGTGATACAGTGCCTCACACACACAGTCAGGTGTGTCTAAACTCTGGACCAAATACAAACACATGGGAAGGTTGGTAAAGGCAAACATACTGGTAGACCAAGGAAGACATCAAAGCATCAAGACAGAAAACTTAAAGCAATATGTCTCAAAAATCGAAAATGCACAACAAAACAAATGAGGAACGAATGGGAGGAAACTGGAGTCAACGTCTGTGACCGAACTGTAAGAAACCACCTAAAGGAAATGGGATTTACATACAGAAAAGCTAAACGAAAGGCAATCATTAACACCTAACAGAAAAAAACAAGGTTACAATGGGCTAAGGAAAAGCAATTGTGGACTGTGGATGACTGGATGAAAGTCATATTCAGTGATGAATCTCGAATCTGCATTGGGCAAGGTGATGATGCTGGAACTTTTGTTTGGTGCCGTTCCAATGAGATTTATAAAGATGACTGCCTGAAGAGAACATGTAAATTTCCACAGTCATTGATGATATGGGGCTGCATGTCAGTAAAGGCACTGGGGAGATGGCTGTCATTACATCATCAATAAATGCACAAGTTTATGTTGATATTTTGGACAATTGAAAGGATGTTTGGGGATGATGAAATCATTTTTCAAGATGATAATGCATCTTGCCATAGAGCAAAAACATTCCTTGCAAAAAGACACATAGGGTCAATGTCATGGCTAGGGTCAGTGTCAATGAGCAGATCTGATTTGATGCAGGTGTTAATTTGGGGGATGAAAATTTACAGGGTGATTCCATAATTTTTTCCTCAGAATTGAGTGATTCCATATTTTTTTCCTCTGCTTGGTCTAAAAAAGTAAACCATTACTGACTGCCACAATCTTTTTTTCTTGATTTCTTATAGTGTTTCTTAAAGCCAGAAAGTTGCCATTTTGAAATGACTTTAGTTCTGTGTCATGTGTGTGATCTGCTTTTTTTCTACAAAATTAAACAACTGAATGAACATCCTCCGAGGCCGGTGATTCCATAATTTTTTGCCAGGGGTTGTATATATATATATATATATATATATATATATATATATAAAGTTAGTTAAGTTATATAAGATATATAGAATTCAGGCACAAAACCCTGTATCTCCACCAGCTCTCTCTCTTCTCTCTCCTCTCTCTCTCTCATCTCTCTCTCTCTCTCTCTCTCTCTCTCTCTCTCCTCATCTCTCTCTCTCTATATATATATATATAATTCTAAAATGAAGCCATTTAAAGTCACAGACTCTGTGAAACTGAGTTCAGCCATCCACTGACCTGTCTGAAGAAAGCTGGCTATAAAAGTGATAATGTACTTGTGTTACATTCAAGGGTGCCATTACAAAATTTTGGCATTATATCTTTATTTCATTTGTGTCATCTTGTAATGATTAGATTTCATTGAGATAAAGGGCATCATTTGTATTCTGTTATATAGAAGCCTGATAACTATTATTATTATTCAATTTGATGTCATTCCAACATTCAGAGTTGTAACAACTCAAGGGTTCACAAACTTTCGAGCACCACTGTACCTGACATTGTGAGCTCTGCTTCACATTGGGCAAAATTAGCGGTAAGCTGGTTTTAAAAATGTGAAGGAGCAAAAATTCAGCTTCACGTTGTATCTCAGTTCTGTTATCCTCAGATGTTAACACAAAGGGATAATAAGCAAGTGTGATTATTATCTTGATAAAACTATGTTCCAAGGATTCTAATTAAATCCTTTAATGAGCTTTTTAATGTCTCAGTTGACACAGAGCAAATAATATGAGTTACTGTGCTGCAACACCTTAGGAGCCTCGAGAGGCAGTGGTGGTTGCACGATGAAATGCTAATGAGCATGTTCATTCTCGTCCACATACGAGAGAGAAGATTGGAAAAACTGCTTTCAGGTGCAATTATTTTAGCTGCAGGAGGTCAGAATGGCCCATACAAAAACCACTGTGCACATTTTTATTTAGTTATTTATTTAATCAAGGGACAAATTTTTTCTCAGAATATTTACAGAAGATTTCATACTTAGTTTTCTTTGCAAAAAATATCCCACCTGAGAAAACATCATAACATAAAACCCAGATGCTGCTATACTTCAGACAGGCCCAAACAAATTCTTCATAACATAAAGCAGAATATAGCCAAGAGATCCACAAGCACTAGAACTTCAATTTGTTCTCATTATTTTGTAGTTTCCTCTCAGCTGCATGGCACTTGAGAAATGGGAGCATATTATACTTTATCTTGGTGAACTTTTTTCTTTTTTTCCTGAAAAAAAAAAAAAAAATTCAACAACTTACAAATACATTTAAAACACTGTGTGGTCTTCACATTAAATTGTTTCATGTCAAAAATGTAATGTTAACGTTTATTTTAAGTGCATATGAATAAAATGAAATGTTGCTTTGCAACCACAGCTAAAAGATCCTTCAGGTGGACAAAACACTGTATTCAGACAACACAAAATCCTCTCAGGGTTGAAATACTGCATATTGTAGAATGTATGCGTTGTGTTTAGACTCATGGAAAGGTTCATCACTGACAATTTGTTTCTTTAAAGCACCTCAAAATACTGAACTATTGATGAACACGCTACAGTTCACTGTACTTCCACGCTGAATTGCTGAAGCACAATTTAACATATGTCTTATAGAAATCATGAGCCATTGTTAATTAATGGCATATGAGGTGATGGTTAATATACAATGGGTAAAACAAGTATTTAAGATATCAACTATTTTTCTCAGTGAATATATTGCTAAAGTGCTATTGATGAGAAATGTTTACCAGATGTCAGTACAACCCAATTAATACACAGATATAAAGAACACAAAACCAATAGGTACAGAAATTATCTTATGTGTAATACTGTGAAATGACACAAGAAAGAAATATGAACGATAAAGAGGAATGCAATAAGGCATGAAAAGCTAAGACACCCACTGAAATGTATCAGCAATTAGAAAGCAGTCCTGCCCTTGTTAGTGCAATTAATATCAGCTGGTTCAGTCCCACTGATGGCCTATGAAAAGGTGTTTCATTACCAAGATGTCAGATGACTAACATAACGTATTTGACCATGGGCACATGAAAATGCAGAGCAAATTTATAATCCATCAACATGCAAGATATGCAGTTGCATATTAGTGAAGCCCTCACAAATTATGAGGTGTTCCATCAACCACAAAATAATGTTAACATGTCTGGTGTGACACATGTTAAAACAGGTCAGACAAGTGAATAACAGCTATTAAAACCAAATGGCTTTGTTGTAATACTTGTGATTATTTTTGAAAATAATAAAATGCCATTGGGGTAACTTTACACTTCATTACAAAATTGAAAATCAAGGACATTTTTTATTATTTGGTGATCTCTCCAAAGCCCACAAGCAGTCTCTCCAAAGACCACCAGGCTGTGAACCTCACTGTGGGCATCATTGCTCTTGAGAATTTTATTGAGAATGTGTCACAGGTAGAAACAGTTGAACAGCTTAATGACATATTTTGAGAAAAAAAACTATTTATTTTTGTATATTTGTGTGTGTCAATGCAACACACAGCGACAAAAATACAGTATGCTGTCATTTCACACGATTCAATTTTGGGTGATTCTTTAACTACGGGCACTATTGGCCTTGTAAATGTAATTTCCACCACACCATTGCCTTACAATATAAAGCGCCTTGGTGCAACTGTTTGTTGTGATTTGGCGCTATATACATGTGCTCTGATGTCGCTGTTTATCTCCATAGAAATACCCAATCTTTCATACAAACTGTTTAAAGGGACATTACAGTGTTGTGGTGGAAATTACGGCAATAGTGTGGGACAACTACATTTGTTTAAAAAAATCACACAGTTGTATGACATTGAATAGCCCAATTATGTTTTTATTATTTACTGATATTTTATTCAGAGATATTTTAAAACATTAGAAAAAAAACTTTTCTTTACCATTCGTTTTTATCATTGAAGATCAAAAGTCTGGGTGTGGGACAAGCACAAAATGGCAATATTTGCATATAATGATGCTGAAAAAAGGTGAAAAAGTCATCATAGACTACTAGAACAATTTCTTAACACGCTTTCATTGTAAGGATAACTATAAAAGTGTGATTTCCCCTTTTTTATGTTTTTCATACAATATGATCAAAGGACATAATAAGTGCCCGTAGTCTAAGAATCACCCTTTTATGTTCTTGTGTGCAGAACATCGATGCTACACTACTGTGCAGTCCCTTGCTGCAGCTTTTCCAAATGCAATCTTGATGAAGATGAACTAATACCTGTCCACGATTAAATGTTTTCCCATTCATCTAATACAACTCCAGTTAAGGAAAAATTAAGCAATTATGGAAAAGGCGGTGGCACGGTGGGCTTGCTCACAGGGGGTCGTTTTGACCGTTGGGGTTTTACATAATTATTGTATGGCCTTGCCTTACAATATAAAGCGCCTTGGGGCAACTGTTTGTTGTGATTTGGCGCTATATAAAAAATTGATTGATTGATTGAAATTTGCAAACCAGTTATATCCCAGTTGTACTAAATAGTGAAAAGTTCCACTTAGCTTCCATTTGGAGCCCATGTTTTAATATGATTGTTGCCTTGATACTTACATGAATTTGCATACTAACTGTAATTTTTGAGTTGTGGCAATATTTCTGTAGTGCTTAGTGAAAGGTTTGGATTTTAAATATGAGATATCTCATAGAGAGTACATGTTGCAGTATAATTGGTAGGATATTTGCATAACATGGAATGAATGGTAATATCTTAATTTTTAATTTTGGGCACAGTGCTTAACAGAGAAGGTTGCTGTTTACACCATAGATACTTCGTGTACAGTACAAGTAGCACCATGGGTTTTGCATATACTGTAGGACAGAGGTGGGTAATCCTGGATTCAGTGAGTAAAAGTCTTACCACATATTTGTTCCATTCACCCAGCAAACTAGCTGATTTTAATTAGTTCAGCTCTTCAGGCAGGTAGATGAGTTAAAGATTGAAATCACCTGTTTTTGGTGCACAAGTAGGAACAATACATGATAGGACTTTTAATTACTGAAGCCAAGGTCTGCAATCTCTCTTGTAAGGGAACTTGGGCCGGTGGAGAGTGAAAAGTTGCTTACAGATGACCATTGCTGAGGTCTGCCGAGTCTCTGTCATCGATGTCAGTTGGGCAATGCTGATGTTCGTCATGGTCCCAGAAAAATTTCCAACATGTTTAAAATGTTTGACGTTCAGGCTTAAACAAGTCATGATCTCTGTTACTGCTACATCACCTCTGGTAGTATGCCGTTACTGCTCTGTTGCCCTCTGCCTGTCTCCGCTGGCCAACATCAGAGGCTTAACTAGATGCATCACCTCCTCTGGATTCCTTGCGCATGAAGAAATATGCAGAAATATGAAGAAACGTGAAGAAATGTGTAGAACATGTCCATACTCTCACGCACACCACTAGCTTAGCTTATGGCAAGCTAAAAGTGGACGCTCTCGTTTTGGCCGAACAACTATACAGTTTTTGTATATTCTGTGTTAGTACGCACCCGCAGCCGACGTGCTTGATGAATTCCTGTGCAAAAAGTAGTTCCCAAACAATGCTGTATTTGCGATGAGAGGTGTTTGTTTTCATGGGTAACAAAAACATGAGTATTTGGCACAAGAACTTGTGTATATCCGTCTTTTTACGCCTAAATAACCGTAAGTCTCCTCAAGTGGAGGAGTTTAAGTATCTTCGGGTCTTGTTCACGAGTGAGGGATGGATGGAGCGTGAGATCAATAGACGGATTGGTGCAGCATCTGCAGTGATGCGGTCGCTGTATCGGACCGTCGTGGTGAAGAGAGAGCTGGGGGGGGGGCGAAGCTCTCAATTTACCGATCGATCTACATTCTGATCCTCACCTATGGTCATGAGATTTGGCTCATGACCGAAAGAACGAGATCGTAAGTACAAGCAGCCGAGATGAGTTTCCTCCGCAGGGTGGCTGGGCACTCCCTTAGAGATAGGGTGAGGAGCTCGGTCACTCGGGAGGAGCTCGGAGTTGAGCCGCTGCTCCTCCAAGTCGAAAGGAGTCAGTTGAGGTGGCTCGGGCATCTTTTCGGATCTTTTCCCCCTGGAAGCCTCGCTGGAGAGGTGTTCCGAGCACGTCCCATTGGGAGGAGGCCCCGGGGAAGACCCAGGACACGCTGGAGGGACTACATCTCTCGGCTGGCTTGGGAACGCCTTGGGGTTACCCCGGAGGAGCTGGAGGAGGTGTGTGTGGATCGGGAGGTCTGGGCGGCTTTGCTTGAGCTGCTGCCCCTGCGACCCAACTCCGGATAAAGCGGAAGAAAACGGATGGATGGATGGATGATCGTAAGTCAATACTCACGCTCATCCAGCAGCATCTTCTCATGTCGGCAAATCAGCGCTGGTTCAGGCGAAAGTAGTCCGGCGAGCTATCCCACAATGCCAAAATAGCACAGATGTTAATCCGAGAGTGGCACGCTGAGCAGGGTGGAACCTGTCTCGACGACACCCTAATAGCAATCAGAGATTACGCTACCTCACGTCGTCTCAAACGCTGAGTCAACTATCACCTCTACCAAGCTACGCTACAGCTCCATGGAGTGTGTGACCAATGCACATGCCATCAATAACAAAGTTGAACTACGTCACCAAACATTGCGAGATTTTTGAGAACCTGCTACATCAGCCAGTGTCAGCACTTCAAGTCAGAATGCAAATGAACCCATAATGTTGGAGCTGTGCCTACAAAGGTGCAACACATAATGTTCCAAAAATTACGAGAACTACATTGCTCTCTAGTCTCAACCATTTTTTAAATGGTCTGTGGTGCAATTACATTCTATCATGACACTAGTGCAGGGGTAGGCAACCTGTTCCAGAAAGACCATGAGGGTGCAGGTTTTCTTTGCAGCCACTGACTCCACCAGGTGATTTCACTGATTATCAGCTGCAAAGAAAACCTGCACCCTCATGGCTCTTTCTGGAACAGGTTGCCTACCTCTGCACTAGTGCATCAACACCACCCCTTTGGGCGCCAACAGTGATTTGCAGCTGTATTTCATAAAATACATGTAGAAACCTGGAAATTTCTGTATTGAATTCTTCATGTCTGTCTCGATCCTGTACCTGATATTACCCTGTAAATACAGTCTACTGGACAACACATTGTATCAGACAATAAATCATGCCATGCAGAAATCAGAGATCTTCAAATCTACAGTTAAAAGATGTTATCTTGCCTTGGTGCCAAGTGGAAACAGATCATTTGCTTTGGTGACAATTTTTCCCACAACACATTACATGCATAATTAAACACAAGATCTTAAGACATGAAAGCCACAGTGGAGTACATGGAAAAGATACGACAAGTCCTTTCTTCAGAGTATTAGGCCTTAGGGCTGTCTTCTATAAATGTGGTGTGAATGTGGACACAGACAATAACGTAGACGACTTCTCTCCATTTTATTATGACTCCTCTCTTCAATTAAGCTTCCTACATTTTACAGCAATCGATACAGATGAGTCTATAAAAAATGTCAATACTTGAAGCATGGGCTGCAGCTCAAGAGAAGCTGGAGATAATGCAGCATCCCCCATGTGTGTTTGGCTAACAAGTACTCCCTTTGAACTTAAAGCAGGCTTCCTTTGTGAAATACCAAAACATTGATTAATCCATCTGTACTGATGTGAATTTCTCTGTTGTGTTGCATCCTCTTGAAATATTCAAAGCCGAGCTCTTGGAATACACATTATATGGACCTCTGCTCTTGTAGGGCAAGCAGTGAGAGTGGCTGCATACAAATTAAGTATCAGAAAAGCAAAGCGAGTACATGACTGAACCCACAGTGGCATCATCATGCATTACACAGTTGTTCTACATGCTGTTTAATTAAGAGACACAGATACAACTGCAAGTGTAATAAAAGCACTGCACAACTCACTGAAGCATTTGCAGGTATGGCAATCTAAAGAGAAACTCAAAGTACTGAATAAATAATTATATATTAATTTGTATACTTTCATTAATGGATTGCATGGCAGATATATTACAAAACATCATGCAATATAAATACAATATAGAAGATCAGGTGTGGGAAGTATATTATATGAATGCTGTATATTAGTAGGTAATAGAGTGCAGAAAAACAGCCGAAAAAATGTGCACATCCATGAATCCCAATAGGATGGGTGCAGGATAATAAAGACAACTCTGAAAAAAAGAGAAATCCACAAACCAAAAAAGCTTTCATGCAAAGCCTTTATTGGTGTTGCGTGACGTTGGAGCCTCAGGCTCTTCCTCAGACTGCTTTCAATTTCATACAGAAAGTCTCCAACATAAATACCCTCAATGCATCATAAATCCACCATGTGACACAAACAAAAAAGTTAGCAGCCCTGTAAAGGATACACATCAGTTAGAAAATGTGTTTCATAGAAAATATAATAAACAAACCAATAAATGATGTCTAAATATCACGCTGTCAGATGGAATAAAAAACCACCATGTGAATTTATTACAATACATGAAAATTTAATGATATATCACATCAGCTTCAAATACCTTTTTTTTTCAGGGCCCGTTAATTCATCTGGCTCAAAAATGTAGGACATACACACACACGCCATATTTTCAGAAATGTGCTGTTTTATATGGATTATTATGGATTATGGATTTATTACATAAAACCTCAGGTCAGAAAAAGGCCATAATTATCATAAAATAAAAAAAAATCAACAAACAAAAACAAAATCCAGTGATCCTTACATTTAATTTGATATCTATTTCATTGTGAACAGTATGAGCCCAATATTTCATGTTTAGTGTGGTCTACTTAATCTAATTTGTTAATATAGATGTATTACTGCATTTCAGGCCTACACCATATTCTGAAAAAAAAGAAAAAAAAAAAAAAGATAACCATCATGTCTGCTCTGCACTCTAAGAAATGAAACACGCGGGTTTTAAATGTAATAATACTATTACTTTCATATACTTGCAGTTGTGATTTTAGGGGATTTACGAGGTCTGTCCATAAAGTAATAGGTCCTTTTATTTTTTCATAAAACTATATGGATTTCATCATATGTTTTTACGTCAGACATGCTTGAACCCTCGTGCGCATGCGGTGAGTTTTTTCCACGCCTGTCGGTGACGTCATTCGCCTGTGAGCACCCTTGTGGGAGGAGTCGTCCAGCCCCTCGTCAGAATTCCTTTGTCTGAGAAGTTGCTGAGAGACTGGCTGCTTGTTTGATCAAAATTTTTTCTAAACCTGTGAGACACATCGAAGTGGACACGGTTCGAAAAAATGAAGGCTGGTTTTCGGTGAAAATTTAACGGCTGATGGAGGAGATTTTGAGTGATACTGTCGCTTTAAGGACTTCCCACGGTGCGAGAGACGTCGCGCAGTGCTCTCAGGCGCCGTCATCAGCCTGTTTCAAGCTGAAAACCTCCACATTTCAGGCTCTATTGATCCAGGACGTTGTGAGAGAACAGAGAAGTTTCAGAAGAAGTCGGTTTCAGCATTTATATCCGGATATCCACTGTTAAAGGAGATTTTTTAATGAAAGACGTGCGGGACGGGTCCGCAAACACCTCCGTGTGTTGATAACCAATTTGTAACATCCAGGCGGCTTTTGATGGCTTTCAGTGGAGTGAGTATATGAGAAATTGTTTAACAGCTGGACATGTTCCAACTTGTCCTTAAGGCTTCCACGGAGGTGTTTTTCCTGTGGCGGAGCGTCGCGGCGGCTGCGAGCCGATGCTGCAATCCACCCGCACGTCGTTCATTAAAAAAATCTCCTTTAACAGGTGGAATATCCGGATAAAATTGCTGAAACAGACTTCTTCTCCAGCGAGGCGTCCAGGGTGCATCTGAAAAGATGCCCGAGCCACCTCAGCTGGCTCCTTTCTATGTGGAGGAGCAGCGGCTCGACTCCGAGCTCCTCCCGAGTGACCAAGCTCCTCACCCTATCTCGAAGGGCGCGCACAGCCACTCTGCGGAGGAAACTCATCTCGGCCGCTTGTATTCGGAATGTTGTTCTTTTGGTCATGAGCCAAATCTCATGACCTTAGGTGAGGGTCGGAACGGAGATCGATTGGTAAATCGAGAGCTTTGCCCCCCTGCTCAGCTCTCTCTTCACCACGACGGTCTGATACGGCAACACCATCACTGCAGATGCTGCACCAATCCGTCTGTCGATCTCACGCTTCCGTCCGTCCCTCACTTGTGAACAAGACTCCGCGATACTTAAACTCCTCCACTTGAGGCAAAGACTCTCCACCGACCTGAAGAGAGCAAAGCACCTTTTTCCGGTCGAGAACCATGGCCTCGGACTTGGAGGTGCTGATTTTCATCCCGGACGCTTCACACTTGGCTACAAACTGCCCCAGTGCATGCTGAAGATCCTGATTTGACGAAGCCAACAAAACCACATTGTCCGTAAACAGCAGAGATAAGATTCTGTGGTTCTCAAACCAGACCCCCTCCTACACCCTGACTGTGCCTAGAAATTCTGTCAATCAATCAATCAATCAATCAACAATCAATCAATCAATCAATCAATCAATCAATCAATCAATCAATCAATCATCATTTTTTATATAGCGCCAAATCACAACAAACAGTTGCCCCAAGGCGCTTTATATTGTAAGGCAAGGCCATACAATAATTATGTAAAACCCCAACGGTCAAAACGACCCCCTGTGAGCAAGCACTTGGCTACAGTGGGAAGGAAAAACTCCCTTTTAAACAGGAGAAACCTCCAGCAGAACCAGCTCAGGGAGGGGCAGTCTTCTCCTGGGACTGGTTGGGCTGAGGGAGAGAACCAGAAAAAGACATGCTGTGGAGGGGAGCAGAGATCGATCACTAATGATAAATGCAGAGTGGTGCATACAGAGCAAAAAGAGAAAGAAACAGTGCATCATGGGAACCCCCCAGCAGTCTACGTCTATAGCAGCATAACTAAGGGATGGTTCAGGGTCACCTGATCCAGCCCTAACTATAAGCTTTAGCAAAAAGGAAAGTTTTAAGCCTAATCTTAAAAGTAGAGAGGGTGTCTGTCTCCCTGATCTGAATTGGGAGCTGGTTCCACAGGAGAGGAGCCTGAAAGCTGAAGGCTCTGCCTCCCATTCTACTCTTACAAACCCTAGGAACTACAAGTAAGCCTGCAGTCTGAGAGCGAAGCGCTCTATTGGGGTGATATGGTACTACGAGGTCCCTAAGATAAGATGGGACCTGATTATTCAAAACCTTATAAGTAAGAATAAGAATTTTAAATTCTATTCTAGAATTAACAGGAAGCCAATGAAGAGAGGCCAATATGGGTGAGATATGCTCTCTCCTTCTAGTCCCCGTCAGTACTCTAGCTGCAGCATTTTGAATTAACTGAAGGCTTTTTAGGGAACTTTTAGGACAACCTGATAATAATGAATTACAATAGTCCAGCCTAGAGGAAATAAATGCATGAATTAGTTTTCAGCATCACTCTGAGACAAGACCTTTCTGATTTTAGAGATATTGCGTAAATGCAAAAAAGCAGTCCTACATATTTGTTTAATATGCGCTTTGAATGACATATCCTGATCAAAAATGACTCCAAGATTTCTCACAGTATTACTAGAGGTCAGGGTAATGCCATCCAGAGTAAGGATCTGGTTAGACACCATGTTTCTAAGATTTGTGGGGCCAAGTACAATAACTTCAGTTTTATCTGAGTTTAAAAGCAGGAAATTAGAGGTCATCCATGTCTTTATGTCTGTAAGACAATCCTGCAGTTTAGCTAATTGGTGTGTGTCCTCTGGCTTCATGGATAGATAAAGCTGGGTATCATCTGCGTAACAATGAAAATTTAAGCAATACCGTCTAATAATACTGCCTAAGGAAGCATGTATAAAGTGAATAAAATTGGTCCTAGCACAGAACCTTGTGGAACTCCATAATTAACTTTAGTCTGTGAAGAAGAGTCCCCATTTACATGAACAAATTGTAATCTATTAGACAAATATGATTCAAACCACCTGCAGCGCAGTGCCTTTAATACCTATGGCATGCTCTAATCTCTGTAATAAAATTTTATGGTCAACAGTATCAAAAGCAGCACTGAGGTCTAACAGAACAAGCACAGAGATGAGTCCACTGTCCGAGGCCATAAGAAGATCATTTGTAACCTTCACTAATGCTGTTTCTGTACTATGATGAATTCTAAAACCTGACTGAAACTCTTCAAATAGACCATTCCTCTGCAGATGATCAGTTAGCTGTTTTACAACTACCCTTTCAAGAATTTTGAGAGAAAAGGAAGGTTGGAGATTGGCCTATAATTAGCTAAGATAGCTGGGTCAAGTGATGGCTTTTTAAGTAATGGTTTAATTACTGCCACCTTAAAAGCCTGTGGTACATAGCCAACTAACAAAGATAGATTGATCATATTTAAGATCGAAGCATTAAATAATGGTAGGGCTTCCTTGAGCAGCCTGGTAGGAATGGGGTCTAATAAACATGTTGATGGTTTGGATGAAGTAACTAATGAAAATAACTCAGACAGAACAATCGGAGAGAAAGAGTCTAACCAAATACCGGCATCACTGAAAGCAGCCAAAGATAACGATACGTCTTTGGGATGGTTATGAGTAATTTTTTCTCTAATAGTTAAAATTTTGTTAGCAAAGAAAGTCATGAAGTCATTACTAGTTAAAGTTATGGAATACTCAGCTCAATAGAGCTCTGACTCTTTGTCAGCCTGGCTACAGTGCTGAAAAGAAACCTGGGGTTTGTTCTTATTTTCTTCAATTAGTGATGAGTAGAAAGATGTCCTAGCTTTAACGGAGGGCTTTTTTATAGAGCAACAGACTCTTTTTCCAGGCTAAGTGAAGATCTTCTAAATTAGTGAGACGCCATTTCCTCTCCAACTTACGGGTTATCTGCTTTAAGCTACGAGTTTGTGAGTTATACCATGGAGTCAGACACTCTGATTAAAGCTCTCTTTTTCAGAGGAGCTACAGCATCCAAAGTTGTCTTCAATGAGGATGGTAAACTATTGACGAGATACTCTATCTCCCTTACAGAGTTTAGGTAGCTACTCTGCACTGTGTTGGTATATGGCATTAGAGAACATAAAGAAGGAATCATATCCTTAAACCTAGTTACAGCGCTTTCTGAAAGACTTCTAGTGTAATGAAACTTATTCCTCACTGCTGGGTAGTCCATCAGAGTAAATGTAAATGTTATTAAGAAAGGATCAGACAGAAGGGAGTTTTCAGGGAATACTGTTAAGTCTTCTATTTCCATACCATAAGTCAGAACAAGATCTAAGATATGATTAAAGTGGTGGGTGGACTCATTTACTTTTTGAGCAAGCCAATAGAGTCTAATAATAGATTAATGCAGTGTTGAGGCTGTCATTCTCAGCATCTGTGTGGATGTTAAAATCGCCCACTATAATTATCTTATCTGAGCTAAGCACTAAGTCAGACAAAAGGTCTGAAAATTCACAGAGAAAACTCACAGTAACGACCAGGTGGACGATAGATAATAACAAATAAAAACTGGTTTTTGGGACTTCCAATTTGGATGGACAAGACTAAGAGATCAAGCTTTCAAATGAATTAAAGCTCTGTCTGGGTTTTTGATTAATTAATAAGCTGGAATGGAAGATTGCTGCTAATTCCTCCGCCCCGGCCCGTGCTACGAGCATTCTGACAGTTAGTGGGACTCGGGGGTGTGACTCATTTAAACTAACATATTCATCCTGCTGTAACCAGGTTTCTGTAAGGCAGAATAAATCAATATGTTGATCAATTATTATATCATTTACCAACAGGGACTTAGAAGAGAGAGACCTAATGTTTAATAGACCACATTTAACTGTTTTAGTCTGTGGTGCAGTTGAAAGGTGCTATATTATTTTTCTTTTTGAATTTTTATGCTTAAATAGATTTTTGCTGGTTATTGGTAGTCTGGGAGCAGGCACCGTCTCTACGGGGATGGGGGTAATGAGGGGATGGCAGTGGATGAGAAGCTGCAGAGAGGTGTGTAAGACTACAACTCTGCTTCCTGGTCCCAACCCTGGATAGTCACGGTTTTGGAGGATTTAAGAAAATTGGCCAGATTTCTAGAAATGAGAGCTGCTCCATCCAAGTGGGATGGATGCCGTCTCTCCTAACAAGACCAGGTTTTCCCCAGAAGCTTTGCCATTATCTATGAAGCCCACCTCATTTTTGGACACCACTCAGACAGCCAGCAATTCAGGAGAACATGCGGCTAAACATGTCACTCCCCGGTCTGATTGGGGAGGGGCCCAGAGAAAACTACAGAGTCCGACATTGTTTTTGCAAAGTTACACACCGATTTAATGTTAATTTTAGTGACCTCCGATTGGGCGTAACCGAGTGTCATACTGCCGACGTGAATTACAATCTTACCAAATTTACGCTTAGCCTTAGCCAGCAGTTTCAAATTTCCTTCAATTGTCCCTGCTCTGGCCCCCGGAAGACAATTGACTATGGTTGCTGGTGTCGCTAACTTCCATTTCTCAAAACAGAGTCGCCAATAACAGAGTTTGATCCTCGGCGGGGTGTGTCGTTCGAGTGGGAAAAACGGTTTAGAGATGTGAAACGGGTTGGCGGTGTACACGGGGCTTCTGTTTAGGGCTACGCTTCCTCCTCACAGTCACCCAGTCAGCCTGCTTTCCCGGCTGCTCGGGATCTGCCAGGGGGTAACTAACGCGGCTAAGCTACCTTGGTCTGCACCGACTACAGGGGCCTGGCTAGCTGTAGAATTTTCCACGGTGCGGAGCCGAGTCTCCGATTCGCCAGCCTGGCCTCCAAAGCTACGAATAAGCTACACTTATTACAAGTACCGTTACTGCTAAAGGAGGCCGAGGAATAACTAAACATTTCACACCCAGAGCAGAAAAGTGCGGGAGAGACAGGAGAAGCCGCCATGCTAAATCGGCTAAGAGCTAGTAGCTACGCTAAGCTAGTGGATTCCTAAAAACACGCAAAGTGAATAATGTGTAAATAATTTAGAGGTGATTCAGCAGAAGGAGTGCTTTAGTTAAGGCACGTAAAGATTACACTGGGAAACAAATCATAATCTAGATAACTAGATCAATCTAACTGCGCAGATTAAACAGCTAACAGATACAGAAAAAACACAGCAGTGCTCCGGAACAGGAAGTGATACAATACGCAGTGAGAGCCAACCACCAGTAGAGGCAAGCAAGAGGGGATACCATAAAGGTAATGAACAGAACCGGTGACAAAGGGCAGCCCTGGCGGAGGCCAACGTGCACTGGAAACAGGCTTGACTTACTACCGGCAATGCAGACCAAGCTCCTGCTGCGGTCGTACAGGGACAGGATAGCCCTTAGCATAAGAACCCCGGACCCCGTACTCCCGGAGCACCCCCCACAGGGCGCCTCGAGGGACATGGTCGAATGCCTTCTCCAGATCACAAAATACATGTGGACTGGTTGAACCCTCGAGCACCCGATGGAGGGTGTAGAGCTGGTCCAGTGTGCCGCGACTAGGACGAAAAACACACTGCATTCTCCTGAATCCCAAAGTATTGGTCGAATTCTCCTCTCCAGTACTCTGGAATAGACCTTACGGGAGGCTGAGGAGTGTGATCCCCCTATAGTTGGACACACCCTCCGGTCCCCCTTCTTAAACAGAGGCACCATAACCCCGGTCTGCCAATACAGAGGCACTGTCCCCGACTGCCACGCGATGCTGCAGAGGCGTGTCAACTAAGACAGTCCCACAACATCCAGAGACTTAAGGTACTCAGGATGGTTTCAATCCACCCCAGGAGCCTTGCCACCAAGGAGCTTTCTGACCACCTCGGTGACTTCGGCCTGGGTGATGGATGAGTCCACCTCTGAGTCCCCAGTCTCTGCTTCCTCTTTGGAAGACATGACGATGGGATTGAGGAGGTCCTCGAAGTATTCCTTCCACACCCGACAACATCCCCAGTCAGGGTCAAATAAAAAAGCACTTTTGATACAGAAATATAGAACTTCTGAAAAGCATTTTAATTTATTTATTTATGCATTCAGGCATAACTCATGTGGCATGGAGATGATCAGTCTGTGGCACTGCTGGGTCATTATGGAAGCTCAGGTGGTGTTGATAGTGTTCTTCAGCTATCTGTATTACTGGGTCTGGTCTCTGTCATCTTCCTCTTGACAATACCCCATTGATTTCATGAAGCTTGTTAGTAGATGGAAGCGTGAAGTGCTCTAAAATCTCCTGGTATACAGTTGTGTTGACATTGCACTTGATAAAACACACTGGACCAACACCAGCATATGACATGGTCTTAGGGATCCACACCACTGAGCTCTTTTTCTCTTTAGCCCAGGTAAGACACTTATGCTGTTGTCTATGGTTAAGAGTGGCTTGATGCTAAGAATGAGACATTGTAGCCCATTTCCTGGACATGCCTGTGTGTTGTCCCACTTAGATAGCTGTTGTACCTGTTAAAGGCTTCAAAGGATGTTCTTCATTCTGATCCATACAGTGGAGGGATATTTGAATAAGAGTGGCAGAGGAGGGAAGTTTTGTTTATGTTTAGTGCTACGTCAAGGGGCAGAGAACTCTTTCAAAGCAAAGAAGTAGAGGAATCTCAATTAGTAAGTACCTTCAGCTTGTCTCTGTTTCACCCTTTTGCATCACCACAGCAAATCCAGATGATCTTCGTGATTTGTCACAGCTTTTACTCCAGATCCCCTTCCTGACCTCAAGTGAACATTACATGGAGAATGGGGCAGGGGGAAATCTGAACCAAGAACCTTCTGCTCTGGAAACAAGCACACTAATCACTGGTCACCACACTGCTCAATGAAGTGCAATCGCACCAATTTATTCCTGTTATGTCAACAAAACATGATAATGTTTCAACCTATTGAGATTTAGATACTTTTTCCTTTGTGTGTGTGTGTGTGTGTGTGTGCTTGCTACCATTTCTTTTTGAGATTCATCAGTGGATTTTTATGAGTTTGGTTTAACACCACAAACAAAATTATTAGGAAGATGCATCTTCTTAAAAAAAATCTCTCTTAAATCTCTTTCAGCGTACCTTTAACCAATGTCAGGTATGTAGCTCACATATCTCTCTGACTGTTTGTCAGATTGGCCTTAGCTTTCAGATATGGCTTGCACATGGCATGATGATGTGCATCCTTTATTATGAAAATTTGGGGCATAATTTTCAAAACCTTTATTTTGAAACCTTTTTTTTTTATAACAGGGTTAGGCCGCTAGGGAAATGCATTGCTTATCAAAACCTGCCCGTGAATAAAATCAAGTGCCACCCTCTCTTCTTCTATGTGTTTAGTTTACCAGTTTAATTGGCTAGCGTTATCTAGCCTTAGCTGAACAATCAATGGGTCCCATGATTTACCCACTGACTGCAATATGAGTAAATTAAGTAGTTTTATTTATGTTTTGGTGTTGTTTTTGTGGAATTTTGTAAATACGGAAATGTGCCCCGTTGTCAACCGTACTCCTGGAACAAATCAAGTGCACCTCTCTTCTTCTATGCGTTAACGGCAGCCAGCATCCTTATTGTTGCATTGCTGCCACCTTCTGCATCAGTCCGTTATAACAGTATTAATTCTCTCAATGAGTCCGGTGTCTTTCAAGTATTTAAAAAGCCAACACTTCCCCCTCCCACTCGACCTTATGTCTAAAATTGTCTGCAGATCACTTAACAAATTCATACTTATTACAATATTCCACCATTTAACTCAAAAAAGAAATCTAACCAGATTGAGCTTTCAAAACACTTTTAGAAATCATGGTGTTGCGTTAATGTTTTTGCTTTTACTCAGTGGCTAAACAAGCACACGCACTGGTAGTGGTACTTTCACATTCGATTGGGTTTAACTAACTACTTTGTCCTTGCTCAAAGTGAAACATAGGAAAACACATAGTTATCAATCAGTGCAAACATTTCACAATACAACTAAATGTCCCTGACTTACATTATCAATAACTACTGTATTCACATCCATATGTTTGTACTTCATGTACATTAACCATGTTTATCCCTTCCTATATCTCTATGTGTGTATGTCTGACCGTGTTGGATGAATGTCATTCTTTTTCCTTAATTTAACTGTATTTGCGTGTCTCTTTGTATGTCAGTGTTAACCAAGACGTAACAAACGAACTACGTAAGAGTAACTACACGTCTTTGTACATTCCACCTTCAAACACAGCCTCTTCCATGAAAAATCTACTTAACCTCCCAATTTTCTACAGGAATACAAAATTCCTACGGGCACTGCACTCGTATTCTTAAAACTGTAATTGTTTTTTTCAAGAATAAAAAAGACTGCAATGTTATGAAATTGCAAAAAACAAAATTCCAATTTAGAATCAAGCTCATGTTGTTTGATTCAGACTCTGTTGCCATAGTGATTACACTATGAAACCACTGAGCCCAAAAGGAGATTGTAGCTTTAAAGTTATAGGGCCACCCACATTTCGCTAAACTGACAAAATTATGTTCTACTGAAATCCAAGCATGGAATGAAATGTCTTGTAAAATTACAGCTCATTTTAATGAAGAGAACATATTTATCTGGGGAGAATTCCATAACAAATACTTCTTTTTCTTTTTAAAGGTGTCTATAGGAGGACGTCTGAGTGTGTGCACGTGTGTGTGTATGCATGAGCTTTTGAAAAGACCAAAGGTTAACTTGATGCAATGTGTGACGTTGACGACTGTGAGATGTTTTGTAAATCAGTTAAGAAGTGTTTAAAAAAACATTTTTTGCTTTAGAACTGTTTATTTCTTGCTAGTTTTGATGTAATATATGAGAAATATCTTAGATTTACACATAAACGCAGCAGTTTCTGAGCATTTTCTGCAATGTGTTGAGGAGGAGCCAGAGAGAGACGAGCCAGCATACGTCACTGTACCTCTCTATTCTTATTGGCTGCCACGGTGTGCTTCCCATAATGCTTCATGCAAGTCTGGGGAAGAAACCCACATGATCGATGACGTCAGTGTCGATCTCACCATTGCTGCCATACGTAGTTCAAGGCTTTCTGTTTTTTTTTTAAATTTACCCTTCTTGGGACGTTTTTACTAATTTTTGTCTGAACAACTTGAATTTTATCTATTGGTAATGTCATATTATGAATCCTGTTGTGTGGGCCGCTGAAGAGGAGGTACTGCTGCCCACCACCACAAGATGGCGCCCTGCTTGAAGTGCGGGCTTCAGCATGAGAGGGCGTCGGAGCGACCGGGAGTGACAGCTGTCACTAATCATCCGTACAGCTGTCACTCCTCCACTACACATCACCACCACCATAAAGGCCGGACTGCAACTCCACCTCCCCACCGAGAAATCAGCTACCATTCAGTGTAACTTCTCTGCTGAATCTGAAAACCTTGTGTAATAGTCTGATCTCATTTGCAGCCGTTTTCCTGTGAAGGTGTCCTTATCTGCGGTATTGGCGTTTGGTGTGGACTGCGACGGCTTCGCCTCACACCCCAAACCAGATAAGTGGTTTCACAGGAGCTGTACGAGTGTGTGATTGGAGGTGGAGGTGCTCCCTCCTAACTAAACACTGACTGTGGGATTACTGAGTGTGCGAACTCACACTCATCATTACTGTCTCTGTTTCTCTGCAGCAGCAGTACCGGATCTGACTGCTGAAGACAGTGGCCACCTGGGCGCAGGACTTGGCGGCTCCGGTGTTCTTCAGATCCATTGGTGGTGGAAGCTGTGTGGGATCCGGCTCTTCTCTCGCCAGACGTCTTCTATCTTCGAGCCTGCCACACGTCACCTTGTGTATAATTGACATTCCACCATATTGTTATTGTCTGTACTTCGTTGTGCGATTCACAACATTAAATTGTTACTTTTGGCTTATCCATTGTCCGTTCATTAACGCCCCCTGTTGTGGGTCCGTGTCACGACACTTTCACAACAAATCCCCTACTTAAAGGCTAATAAATAAGATTACAGTGGTGCCAATGAAAATTATTTTTATGCATTAAATATTAAAAGATCAGTGGATCTGTACTGTTAAGTAACCGCTGCCTCACTTGTACATATATTGACAAGTCACGTGGTTTGTCTGCAAGTCACGTGGTTAAAAATCTATTTGAAAATCAAAAATAAGTGAGCCTCTATAAATTTTGAAAAAAATATGGCAATCAGTTTGCAGTTTGTCAGTTTTCAACCTAAGACATAGGTGACGCTGGATCTCCAGTGTCCGTCAGGGTGATGAATCTCCCCAGACACTGTCCTGTTACCTCAGGCAGCCACAGCAAATTCTCTAATTTGGCCCCAAAACATGCAGCAGTGTTAAAGTCTCGGCTGTTATCAGCATGTCTGGCTGTCTCTGTGCAGGAATGCAAGGTGTGCTTCTTAAGAGATACTGCTACAGGGTTAGGTGTGTCAGCTGGCCTCACAGCGTTATCTCTGGCACACTACTACTGTGATACAGTGTTCTGCAAGCCGCTGGTTGCTTCACATTAGAGGCTGCTGCACTTGTGGCACAGTAGGGCAAATTAATGGTTACAGCCAACCACTGACTGTCTCACAGGAGGCTGCAATCATTTTAGGAACGGTCACAGTGATAGTCAGTCACTTTCTGTAGATGTCTTGTGCATTGTAGTAGTTAGAATCAATTTGTACTTCACTTTCACCACACGTTATGAACATTTTCACTCACACTGTACTTGCCAGGTTGGCTTGCTTTTATCTGAATGTTATCCTGCTGAGGGAAAATCATCCCTGGATGACTGATAATGGGGAAAAATGGCATTAGTGATGGCACACAACCTGTTTTTATGCTTAAAGGTCACAGCTAAAAACAGTGTCAACCCTTTGAAGCAGAACTTCCGCAGTAGGATGTTTTGCTTCATCACACTAAAGCTATGAGACCACATGAGTTACGTCACTGATGCGAATACTTGGCTGAATTACCTATAACCCACAAGGCTTGTGGTGCTGGTTATTATCTGCAATCCATTTCATCCTGCAGGATTGTTTCAGAGCAGTGATTTTCATGCATACAGCTATGAATGACTACTGAGATAGGTTTCAGCCCCCCCCAACTGGAATAAGCGGGTTTAGGAAATGAAATGTCCATCAATGGATGGACAGTTGTGAGCAGAAATCTACATACATGATCAGCCATAGCATTTTGATCACTTGCCAAATATTGCATACGTCCTCCGTTTGCCACCAAAACAGCCTTAGCCATTGAGGCGTGGACTCCACTAGACCTCTAAAGATGGGCTGTGGTATCTGGCACCAAGTTGTTAACAGCAGATCCTTTAAAATTCTGCAGTGGCAAGGTGGAGCATCTATGGATAGGACTTGTTTGTCCAGCACATCCTACAAGATCTTGTTGCCGGTTCACCGGTATTCCTACCTTGGACCACGTTTGGTAGGTGCTGACCACTACTAACCAGGAACATCCCACAAGAGCTGCAGTTTTGGAGATGCTCTGGCCCATCACAATTTCACCCTTGTTAAAGTCACTCAAATCTTTATGCTTCCCCATTTCCCCATTTTTCCTGCTTTGAAAACATTAACAGTGAAGATAAAATGTTGTTGCCTAATATATTTTACCCACTGTCAGGTACAATAGTAATGAGAAAATCAATGTTATTCACTTTACACACAAAAAACCCAACATGGGTGTTGTTGGTTTTTATGGTACATGTAGCTTCTACAATATAAAATCAAGTTTTATGGGTGAACATATTCAAATCATGTAGTTTTAACATAACATGCAACTTAAAATGTTACTTGCTCAGTGAACATAATAACATTATGGAAAGTTTTTCCACCCAAGTAAAATGCACTAATGCAGCCAGAAACAATTTTGCTGAGTGACCTAAATGTAAATTGGTTGGGTCAACATGATGGATTTGGGTTACTGTTACTTAATTACCATGGTTTACACTTCGGCCACTCAGCAAAATTGTTTCTGGCTAAATTAATGCATTTTACTTGGGTGGAAATACCTTATATAATTTTATTATATTCACTGAGCAACTTATTTTTTGAGTGTACCTGTCAGTGGTCACAATGTTATGGCTGACTGGTGTCCATCTTTATGAGAAACAACTAATAATTTAGTGAAAAAGTTGTAATCCTGAAATCATTCCTAGACAGGTTCAAAATTATCCTTACAGGGTCAAAAAGAGACATGCCCAGTTTGATATCAGAGTTGTTGAAAGCTGGAAGCCTCTTATTTTACTATGAGTAATTATGATTGACTACAGCTTGCAGCGGCTATCACCAAAAGCACACGTTACATTGATGCGTCACGTTGACGTGTCACATCTGATGTGACGTGCACTTCTCAGTAAACAGCTGCTAAAGCAATCTGCAGTCCAGTTACTGTTATGATGACAACTGGAAACTCACTTGCATTAACTCACTAACAAGCTGGCACTATGGTGGACAAAAGAAGGAAAAAAAAAAATAAATGTACCCTTTATCACACTCTCTATACAGTGTGCATTCAATTTGCATTTTTTTTTCCTGTGCGTTATGTATGTGCTGTATTTTCTTTTCCCTTCTCTGTGCCCTACAGCACCTGCTTTGAAAGCACATGGAACGTTTTAACCCTCTGGGGCTGACGCCGTCGTATACGATGGCTGAGTACAAGTTTCACTAAATTATAAATAACTTTTTAATGATATGAGATAGAAACTTACTTTGTTTTGCAGAAAAGTTAACTCCATGGACTTTTTCAGCCAGCCATCCACCAAGTTTGTACTCCTCACAGAAGCTGTGCGATGACGTTCACAATGTGAGTGTCCAATCGGAATTGGTTCACCAGCACATGGTTTTCCAATATCCAATTGTAGGGCAGAGCAGTCTCACATGGTATGCCAAAGATTGTTAGGAGCAGCGATGTGTTACTCTTTGGCATGTGAATGTTGTTTGAATAGCCCTCTGGCTGCTGGCTCCATGCATAAAAGCGCAGTGTTGCACATATAAATGGAAGTGATCAGCATAAGAGGGCCTCATACAACCTATGTGGTGAACCAAAAAGTGTCGGTAGGAGAGATGATTCACTACTTGGCCAGTGAATATTGTTGAAGAAGCCTCTCTCGCTCTCACTCGTAAAGTGCCGTTTATGCATATGAATGGGGGGGGGGGGGGGTGTTAACAGGGCCTCAAACTGTGAAGATAGGTTGTTTACAGTACAGAACACATTTCAAGAGGGACTTAACTCCATGGAATTAAAAGGTTTGAGGTTTGGTTGAGATGTAGCATGAAGACAAACAAAATGCAGAGACCATTTTGTATATATTGTTCAAAATTTGCATTTGTGTTTATTGTTAGAACCTTTATTTTGTACATTCTTTTGTACATGAATCCAAGGTACCTTTCTAAAGTGTCAAAATAGTTGTTTATTATAGTTTGCTGTGTTTTGAATAAATGTTTGTGAAAATTATTTTCTGCTTTATTTTTTCCTTTCTTATTTCTGATTGTAAACCTTTATTACACTTATAAAACACCACTATAGCATATATATTCTGAAAGTACAGGTTGTCCTGAAAAAAGAGACATACCACTTGATTGTGGGATGCAGGGTGAGCTTTTAACAGCAATAATAAAACATTTATGCCAGGCGAGTGAACTGTCCAAAAAATGCCCTCGGACCCAGGAGGGTTAATATGTTAACTTACAAATGTTAATAGGTACATTAAGTTCACGGAGACTCACCATCAGCTTTCTCCTTTCCCAAAATTTGTATAATCCAGAGTTTGAGTCCACGTGAGGTGCTTTCAGGCAGATGCAGTTGGACACACAGCAGTGGAAAAAGGCACACATGCACACAAGAAAAATCCAAACTGAATGCCCGCTGTATTCACCTTATTCAGTCCCGCCCACTTTTACAACAGTCATTCCATGGGTAGTAACAAAAACCTTTTTGAAAAGCTTGAAGGGAATGACTCTGGCTCACTCACAGGTCATAACAGAGTTGGAAGATGACATGAAAAAGTGGCCCTCGATTATTTTTTACTACTTTGTGTTGTCACTTGGCGTGGACAGTTTGGTTACGAGGAACTATGAGCTTCGCGCCACACAAGCTCGTATAAAAGCACAATCAAGTTAAAATACTACTCGACAAGTAGTACTACCATAATGCCAAGATTATGTAACATTAATATATGCATGGTGTTATTTCACACAGTGCTTGGTTGTATCAAACGCCAGAAAATGAGCAAATTAGATAGCAGTTAATGCTACAAACACAGCTTACCCATTTGTCTCGCTAGCATCCGCCGTGGCTTCTTCAATGGAGCATTGTAGCCCCACCATTTCTCTGGGTAAAGATCCAGTGGTGTGGGTTTTTTCTCCACAAAATGAAAAGAACAGACATAGAGATGTTTGGGTGGGTTTTTCAAATTCAGCGCCTTTAGCGAGCACCGGAGATCCACATCTTTTGATGGAGGAGGGAACAAGTTAAATGCTCATCCACAGCACTCAGATCTCTCCTTTCCATGTTTAAAACATCGTTTTGAAAGTGATAGTTTCCTCTTCTTCCAGTTGTTGTGGCACCCAAGAACTGAACAACTGATGCTGCTCATGTTTGGACACGTCTAGCGTACTGTGTTTCCACGTAGCTAATCATCAGACTCAGTGGCAAACCGGACGTTGCTTGACAAAATGGAGCTGTCCATTTTCACCATAAGGTGAATAAAGAGCATGGTAAAGGATAAATTTAATATTTCTCTCGTTATGACCACCATGGTGCCAGCTTGTTAGTAAGTTAATGCTAATTAATTACTGATTGTCATCATAACAGTAATTGGGGTATAGATTACTTTAGTGGCACTTTAGTGACAAGTGCAAGTCCAATGCATTGGACGTGACATGTCAATGTGACACGTCAACGTAACAAGCGCTTTCGGTGACAGCATCTGGTAGCTTTTCTGTTCAAGGGCATGAATTAGTTGTTGCCTATTAATTAGGAAATGTTAGATAAGACAAATGTCAGCTTTAGCTAGCTAACATCAGTTAGTCAAACCACAACTAAAGGAAAAGTTTAAAAAAAGCTTGACGCTTGGCACAATCTTTCAGAACCTCTGATGGAAAGACAGTAAAGTTTATTAAACAAGCTCAATAGCTACTTGCATTAACCTACTACAGTATCCTTTGACTTGCACAATGCAATGGCCCAAAACAACAAAAATGATCTATTACAATGATCAGAGTGAGGAAGGCAGATGAGATGTTTAACTGACATTAACAAACAGTATAGTCCACTTTCATAGTATCGGGAATTATATTACAAGACTATAACATTGCTCGTGCGGATCCATGGGCTCTAGCTTGGGTAGTGTTTATAAAATAGGTAGCTAACATTTTTCAAGGGTGGTAATAAATTATGCAAAGTTTCTGATTTGGAATGATTTGGAATGGCGTGTGAGTCCAGAATATAATTATCAACATCGATTGTTCATTGCTGTTAGCTAATATCTGTAATTTCCCCAAAATGATTTGTCCTATCTTTCCATTTTTGCTGCGTTCAACCTTGACTCAAAATACATAAACATACCAAACGGCAAATGTCAGCACGCACATACACAGAGACCACTTGGCTTTTAATATATAGATTCTTGCATGCATGAATATGGGAAATATATTGTAATATTTACAAGAATCATCCTTAAATTCATGACCCCCCCCCCCCCCCCCCCCCCCCCCCCAAAAAAGTGTTATTTTACCCTATTCTGGGGAGTCTAAGTCTTATTTTCAGCCAGATCCCTGTAACATTGATCCATATGGCAATACAAAAAGGTTTTGGCAGCAGTGGTTGCACTGACCCGACCACAGTACAATGATAAAGTCCAAGAAGGAGGATTTACATAAGTCAGGAATGACTATAAATAGTCTGTATATGGCTGGCTAGCAAGCCATTATCTGCCCTTTGCTTGAGAAGAGATGGTTTAAGTCATTTTAAGTAGGCTAGGATGTGGTTTAATCTATGACCCAGTTCAGCAGCTTCATGACTGCAGAGTCTGATATCTACTGCAGAATGTGGTGAAAGGTGGAAAGATATTAATAATTTTAGGCTATGAGCATCCAAGAAATTCTAAACCAATCTACTGCACATGCCAACCTATGTTTTAATAAAATGAGACAGGTACAGTCAGGTCCATAAATAGCTGGACTGCAACACAATTGTAATTTTGCCTCTCTGCAGAGAGGCAGAATTATTATTATTTCAAAGAGTTCAACAACAACAACAACAAATATATATATATATATTACAGTAACCATTTAGGATTTACAGCCATTCATATTTACAGTCCCGCTATTTTCACAGTCCATAACTGGAAAAACTAGATATAAGGATTACATTTAATAGAAGACACCGGTTTTACAGATGTTTTCTTACAGGTCACTGGATGGATGCATGAACACAAGGCTGTCATCTATCTAAAACCCACAAACAACAACAGCAACTACAAAAAGGGTCTGAAAAAAATACTCATCAATCATTTAAAATGCACTCTGTGAATTATATAATGTATATATTAAAATAGGTAATTCTAAAAGTAATTAATATTTGAACAAAAAGAAATCCAAGCTCTCAACAGTGGCTGCTTCGGTTCTCATTAAATTCTAATTATCTTTAACGCATCACCATATCACGCTTGGCATAGGTACACACATGGCCTGAAGTATGCATGAGGTGCACACATTCTCATTGCATACTCAGCCCTCATAAATAGCATTTGTGTGAAGAAAAAAAGAGTATGTGTGGCTTTTGTGCATGGACATCATTTACACATATTGCCACAGGTGTCCTAAAAACACATTTTGAAGTTTGTACACATTACATTTTTACAGAGTAAAATGGACTTTGCATTGATTACTTTTGTTCTCACTCCAAATTAAGGTTAATAAACTATATCATAGAGTGAAATCAAGTCCATCATTGTGCTCGCTTTCATACTCTCATTAGGGTTTAACAACTTGAATTACCTGTAATGCTGTGAGTCTGATGGAGACTAGCAAATTTGCAGTGCATTATTATACAAATAATGAATGTTTATGAGTTCAATGGTATGAATATTTCATGAGATGAAAGATGGAATGTAGCATTCAATGAGGCAATGGTATGTTTTGTCTTTGAACAAATTAAATATTCGTCCCATTGAAAGAATGAAAAACATTCATTATTTGTTTTCTATAATGCCAAAAATACATCCTTGTCATTTGATATTTTATTAATTTATAAACAACAGAAAAGGGACCGATATTTTGGTTTTTGTCACTGGTGCCTTGATGCCAACAGTCACTTTAAATAGGAGTCCAAAATTGTTCTCAGTCAACATACAAAAACCAATCTTGACGATGCAGTCCGTGATGCCATTGTTGCGCCGTATTCAGTACAGACTGCCATCTGCTTTTCTCATTCCAGCAAAACCGGTGTCAGAAATTTGTCCAGCTTTTCATCCCATCTTCATCCTCTTCATCCAAACAGCTCTTCATGCCTCCACATGGATTACGGCGTAGTGGATTTGTTTTTTTTGTGTTAGAAGATTTAGCATTGTCAATTAGCTCCTTCAGATCATCCTCCGCCAGCAAAACAAACTTGCCATGTTTAGCTAAACACCACCCCCCATAGTGTGAGCATGTGCAGTGGATGGGGCGTGCAATGGCACATTTTATGTAGCATGCTAAAAAGAACTATTGCACGGTCATTGAAACACAATGGCTAATGGCAAGAATAATCCATGTCACGTGACATACAACCCACCAATCAAATGACAAGGATCCACTCAGCCATTTTATAATAGTCAGTAGGCCTCACTCTCTCGACAGCTAATGGAAACTCTGGCCACTCAGGTTAGAACCTGGATTTTTAGGCAGCTAGTCAGAGCATCCGCTTCCTATGCCAGGGATCATGCGTCCAGAGGGGAGTGAGTGGAAGGAGTTATAACAGTAACACAGCGCAGATGAAAGTGCGTGAGCACAAACTGGGACCCAAATGAGATGAGATGAGATGATGAGAAATGAGATGAGATTTATTGTCATTGTCATTACACAAGTGCAACAACAATGAAATTTAAATTGAAATGGTTTACACTTCAATTACCTCAGACAAGATACAGCAATTTATCCACAGTTATTACTTGTTTACTGTAATAATGGCACACATCAGAATTAAAGACAACACATATACATTTGACATTGTTTATGTGCACTAAACTTGAAGCAGTCCGTCATCCAAATTGAGGTAAAGTGGGTGAAGGCTGCAGCAGGAGGGGCCCGCGCCACCCAGCTTTGGGAGTTGAAGGTTGCAGCAGTAAAAACAGTGCTGCCTTTGAGGTGGCAGGGAGGAAGCCAGGGTGAGGGGAGTGGAGAGACATGGGGGTAATTAGGGATGGAGGGAGGGAGACATGCGTCATGTACAGATGAGTTAAGTTTGTCAGTTTCTGTCCGTGTGTGTGTAAAGTCTGATGTTGCTAGGCAACACATCATGCGACAAATGCATAGAATGACACAGAATGAGGAAATGGCCAAAAAGCAGACTCTTTACTTGTGGCAATATCTAGATACCAGAATCTGTTGACAGTATCTGAGAGTGTACGGCAAAATCCAAAGCAACAATCAGGCAAGGGATTTCAACATACTGTTAAATAGTCAAAGCAGATGTAACTGCAATGCAAGGCAAAACACACAGGTAATTATCAGGAGAGATCGAGAGAAACAGGAAACACAAGGAGTGAAAATACAAGCCAACTATGTAGCAGTACTACATTGACAGTTTGGTATGTGGGATGTGAAAAATGTGCTTTAAATACACCAGAAAACCCAATGGAAAGAGCAGGGGCAATGAGGGAAAGGAGAAACAGGTTTGGTGAGTCAAGATGGGGAAGCAGGAAGTGAAATGGAAAGAAACAACCTATCAAAATAAAACAGGAAACAAAACATACCATATTAACAGAATCATGGCATGGATACTACAGCAGATCTGATTTAGCAGGACGATAGTGTTTATGTAACTCTATTAGTGTTAAATCAGGTGATGAAGACTTCATCTCTGTGCCCAGCTGTAAGTGGGTGCCAGCCTTGTCTGCTGAATTAATCTGTGATATGTGTCCAGGGGGAGTCCTAAACTCTCATTTACCTCTCTCTACACCATTGAGAGATAAGCAACAGACTGAAGGGACCTCAGGGTCTATATAGGACATTTGGCTTGGGACCAAATGTAGTCCCGACAGTATCTATATGCTCTGCAAAAATTATCATGTCGCAGATAAATGCCCATAGACACTGAGGTGACATGTCCTAAAAAAACTTTCAGGTCTGTTTTCATTCTGTGCTGTAATTGTTTCCTATTGTGAGCAGGCGTCTCCTTTATTTTTCCCTAGACAACATCTGGGTGCACCACACAGAGAAAGCACAACATACTGGCGTCTGTTATGTATGGCACTAAAGCCTTAAGCCTTAATTTACAGTAGGGATTCACCCATACCACGTTTTTCCACTGTACAGAGTACAAATATTTGAGTATTCGTTGATACAGAGTACTGATACGAATATTTAATGATAACAGTTTTATGATGACTCTGAAAACATGTTTTATTCATCAGTTGTTTCTTACTTTTTGACTGTAACTGCTACCAATATCATTAGCTTTGTTTATATTTACAAACATTTCACTTAAATCATGTAACTTAATTTTTTGACTACAATAAATTGTCCTTTAACATTAATTGTGTGTTTCTTAAAGCCCCGTTTACACATAGACGGTTTTGTCGGCGGGTAGTATGTAGACCGAAGTTTGCGGTAGTTCCGGCTATTTTCGTGGTGGAAAGGGGCGGAGCATTTTGCCGGCGTTTTGACCACTGTACTAGCTGTAAATACGCGGATAAAACGCAGCTAAATCCGCCGAATAAAGCGGCGTTTTGACGCCGTAGCATCCGGCACACTTCAGGCAACGGGGGTTAATACCCAGTTCTATCCTTTACAATCGCAGGTTAAGACGAGCGTGAGAGCGGCGGTGTTCTGCTGCCACCGATAATGCCCTGTGTACTGCTGGTTTTAGTCAGGCAAATCCTGCATTACTCCAGGAACTTTTGCATATAGGCACCGCCCCCAGAGTATAATAGGCTGAAGCAACAGGAATACATGCCTCTGTCACTGCAGGGGGAGGGAGATCATCCTCAGCCTTTTCTTCTCCTTCCTTTCCCCCTCCTCAACGTGTTGCTCCGTCTCCACCACAGGCCTCCCTCTGCTTCTGAACCAGACCTCTTGGTAAGTCCTTGCTGCTGCCAATTTTCTTTTAGGAGGCATACTGGAGCTTCTCTGCAAAAATATCTGGAGCTGGCCACGAGTGAGAGGCCTGCATGCAGCGCGCTAGCCTTTTTATACTGACCGCCGCCTATCAGCCGTTTGGAACGCCGTTAACTGGGAGGTGGCGTTTAGAACAGAGTACTGTCCGCTAGCACCACCATTTTGTCTGCCTCTGTCGCCGGATAAAATGCCCTTGAGGACGCCGATGTGGGTTCTATCGTCGTTTTACACGCCGTTGATTAGGGATACAATGCCGGCCGCCAATTATGGCGGTGTAAACTGCGGCACTACAGGAAGGGGCAGGATGAAACGGCGATTAAAAAGTATCAAACGCCGTTGTTCGCGTTGTCTCCGTTGTCACGCGAATTCTCTGTGAGCGCTCCCGGAATTATTCAACATGTTGAATAATTTTTTCGACGATTCCCAGTAAAGCTGGAACTAAGCCACGCCCCCTAGTGCCGGCGTTAACAACAGCGTTTGATTCTTAAGACGGCCAAAAACTCTTCCGGGACTCTTCCGGGAGCTCTTACCATCTATGTGTAAACGGGGCTTAACAAACATGACACTGCCAGACATCTCACTTAAATATAACCTATGGAATTCAGCACTACAAAATACACAACACCAATAACTGAACCGGGTGCTCGAGCTCGGAGGTCAGGTGAGAGAGGCAACCAGCAACCATGCGCTCCTTGTGGTTGCCCTTCCTTGGTGGGCAGTAGGCGCGGTCAGCTGGGGGCTGGGGTCCAGCATGGGATGATTTCATTCTAATCCTTGCTGTCAAAGCACAGAGAGAAAAAAGTAATCAGCCAGATTGTTGATTTATGACATGAGTTTTCTATTGACAGGAGCTCGACTTTACGCTCCATTCCCAGCTTTATAGGGAGATACGATCAACAGTTATGATAAATCTGACTTCAGAAATCAAATCTACATATCTGAATTGATGTAAGCACACATTTTCACATCTTAAATGTAAATAACGACAGAGAAGTCGGCTAGAGAATCGACAGAGATTACAAGCGCAGCGGATGCATTTTCCACTGACAGCGCAAGACCGCTGCAGCGCTTCAACCTTTCAAGATGGCGGTACCGTGATCTGCTCAGGGGGGAAATAATAAATAATAATAATAATAATATACGAGGTCTGTCAATAAAGTATAGGTCCTTTTTATTTTTTTCAAAAACTATATGGATTTCATTCATATGTTTTTACGTCAGACATGCTTGAACCCTCGTGCGCATGCGTGAGTTTTTCCACGCTTGTCGGTCACGTCATTCGCCTGTGAGCACTCCTTGTGGGAGGAGTCGTCCAGCCCCTCGTCGGAATTCCTTTGTCTGAGAAGTTGCTGAGAGACTGGCGCTTTGTTTGATCAAAATTTTTTCTAAACCTGTGAGACACATCGAAGTGGACACGGTTCGAAAAATTAAGCTGGTTTTCAGTGAAAATTTTAACGGCTGATGAAAGATTTTGAGGTGATACTGTCGCTTTAAGGACTTCCCACGGAGCGAGACGTCGTGCATCGCTCTCAGGCGCCATCGTCGGCCTGTTTCAAGCTGAAAACCTCCACATTTCAGGCTCTATTGATCCAGGACGTCGTGAGAGAACAGAGAAGTTTCAGAAGAAGTCGGTTTCAGCATTTTATCCGGATATTTTAATGAAAGTCGTGCGGACGGATTGCAGCGTCGGCTCGCAGCCGCCGTGACGCTCCGCCACAGGAAAAACACCTCTGTTGGAAGCCTTAAGGACAAGTTGGAACATGTCCAGCTGTTAAACAATTTCTCATATACTCACTCCACTGAAAGCCATCAAAAGCCGCCTGGATTTTACAAATGGTTATCAACACAGAGGTGTTTTTCCTGTGCTGTGATGGTGGTGCGTGACTTTTTTGACTTTTTGGATTTTTTGACAGCCAGAAACATGCTCCACGAAAATCACGAATATCATGCACCAAGATGCACTATTAAAAAACATATTCAGATGCATTAAGTCACATTAAGAATGTCAGGAATGTGCCAAGAATGACGCAAATATGACATTCATAACGTGTGCTGCCTATGAGTAAACGCAGCATTAGCGTACATTAAAGTGATGGATTTAGAGTTTTGCAAACAAGCTGAAGGTGGAGATATGAGGTTTTGCAGCCAAATCTATTAAAGGTTGCTAATTAACACATTTCTGAATAAAGGTTAATTTTTGAGATTCTGCTATTTTGTTCAGTGCACCATAACAATTTCATAAGAAGAAAGAATGATTCATGGACATGTACAACTTCCATCAGGTAAATATCCTTATTTAAAACAAGAGTGGTCTTGTGGTGATACAGTGCCTCACACACACAGTCAGGTGTGTCTAAACTCTGGACCAAATACAAACAACATGGGAAGGTTGTTAAAGGCAAACATACTGGTAGACCAAGGAAGACATCAAAGCATCAAGACAGAAAACTTAAAGCAATATGTCTCAAAAATCGAAAATGCACAACAAAACAAATGAGGAACGAATGGGAGGAAACTGGAGTCAACGTCTGTGACCGAACTGTAAGAAACCACCTAAAGGAAATGGGATTTACATACAGAAAAGCTAAACGAAAGGCATCATTAACACCTAAACAGAAAAAAACAAGGTTACAATGGGCTAAGGAAAAGCAATTGTGGACTGTGGATGACTGGATGAAAGTCATATTCAGTGATGAATCTCGAATCTGCATTGGGCAAGGTGATGATGCTGGAACTTTTGTTTGGTGCCGTTCCAATGAGATTTATAAAGATGACTGCCTGAAGAGAACATGTAAATTTCCACAGTCATTGATGATATGGGGCTGCATGTCAGGTAAAGGCACTGGGGAGATGGCTGTCATTACATCATCAATAAATGCACAAGTTTATGTTGATATTTTGGACAATTGAAAGGATGTTTGGGGATGATGAAATCATTTTTCAAGATGATAATGCATCTTGCCATAGAGCAAAAACATTCCTTGCAAAAAGACACATAGGGTCAATGTCATGGCATAGGGTCAGTGTCAATGAGCAGATCTGATTTGATGCAGGTGTTAATTTGGGGGATGAAAATTTACAGGGTGATTCCATAATTTTTTCCTCAGAATTGAGTGATTCCATATTTTTTTCCTCTGCTTGGTCTAAAAAAGTAACCATTACTGACTGCCACAATCTTTTTTTCTTGATTTCTTATAGTGTTTCTTAAAGCCAGAAAGTTGCCATTTGAAATGACTTTAGTTCTGTGTCATGTGTGTGATCTGCTTTTTTTCTACAAAATTAAACAACTGAATGAACATCCTCCGAGGCCGGTGATTCCATAATTTTTGCCAGGGGTTGTATATATATATATATATATATATATATATATATATATAAAGTTAGTTAAGTTATATAAGATATATAAGAATTCAGGCACAAAACCCTGTATCTCCACCAGCTCTCTCTCTCTCTCTCTCTCTCTCTCTCTCTCTCTCTCTCTCTCTCTCTCTCTCTCTCTCTCTCTCTCTCTCTATATATATATATATAATTCTAAAATGAAGCCATTTAAAGTCACAGACTCTGTGAAAACTGAGTTCAGCCATCCCCTGACCTGTCTGAAGAAAGCTGGCTATAAAAGTGATAATGTACTTGTGTTACATTCAAGGGTGCCATTACAAAATTTTGGCATTATATCTTTATTTCATTTGTGTCATCTTGTAATGATTAGATTTCATTGAGATTAAAGGGCATCATTTGTATTCTGTTATATAGAAGCCTGATAACTATTATTATTATTCAATTTGATGTCATTCCA
The DNA here is from genome assembly GCF_902500255.1 of Thalassophryne amazonica. Classification (NCBI taxonomy): domain Eukaryota; kingdom Metazoa; phylum Chordata; class Actinopteri; order Batrachoidiformes; family Batrachoididae; genus Thalassophryne; species Thalassophryne amazonica. The sequence continues at coordinate 15,487,708 of NC_047118.1, forward strand.
ACATTCAGAGTTGTAACAACTCAAGGGTTCACAAACTTTCGAGCACCACTGTACCTGACATTGTGAGCTCTGCTTCACATTGGGCAAAATTAGCGGTAAGCTGGTTTTAAAAATGTGAAGGAGCAAAAATTCAGCTTCACGTTGTATCTCAGTTCTGTTATCCTCAGATGTTAACACAAAGGGATAATAAGCAAGTGTGATTATTATATTGATAAAACTATGTTCCAAGGATTCTAATTAAATCCTTTAATGAGCTTTTTAATGTCTCAGTTGACACAGAGCAAATAATATGAGTTACTGTGCTGCACAACCTTAGGAGCCTCGAGAGGCAGTGGTGGTTGCACGATGAAATGCTAATGAGCATGTTCATTCTCGTCCACATACGAGAGAGAAGATTGGAAAAACTGCTTTCAGGTGCAATTATTTTAGCTGCAGGAGGTCAGAATGGCCCATACAAAAACCACTGTGCACACTATTTTTATTTAGTTATTTATTTAATCAAGGAGGACAAATTTTTCTCAGAATATTTAATACAGAAGATTTCATACTTAGTTTTCTTTGCAAAAAAATATCCCACCTGAGAAAACATCATAACATAAAACCCAGATGCTGCTATACTTCAGACAGGCCCAAACAAATTCTTCATAACATAAAGCAGAATATAGCCAAGAGATCCACAAGCACTAGAACTTCAATTTGTTCTCATTATTTTGTAGTTGTCCTCTCAGCTGCATGGCATACTTGAGAAATGGGAGCATATTATACTTTATCTTGGTGAACTTTTTTCTTTTTTTCCTGAAAAAAAAAAAAAAAATTCAACAACTTACAAATACATTTAAAACACTGTGTGGTCTTCACATTAAAATTGTTTCATGTCAAAAATGTAATGTTAACGTTTATTTTAAGTGCATATGAATAAAATGAAATGTTGCTTTGCAACCACAGCTAAAAGATCCTTCAGGTGGACAAAAACACTGTATTCAGACAACACAAAATCCTCTCAGGGTTGAAATACTGCATATTGTAGAATGTATGCGTTGTGTTTAGACTCATGGAAAGGTTCATCACTGACAATTTGTTTCTTTAAAGCACCTCAAAATACTGAACTATTGATGAACACGCTACAGTTCACTGTAACTTCCACGCTGAATTGCTGAAGCACAATTTAACATATGTCTTATAGAAATCATGAGCCATTGTTAATTAATGGCATATGAGGTGATGGTTAATATACAATGGGTAAAACAAGTATTTAAGATATCAACTATTTTTCTCAGTGAATATATTGCTAAAGTGCTATTGATGAGAAATGTTTACCAGATGTCAGTAACAACCCAATTAATACACAGATATAAAGAACACAAAACCAATAGGTACAGAAATTATCTTATGTGTAATACTGTGAAATGACACAAGAAAGAAATATTGAACGATAAAAGAGGAATGCAATAAGGCATGAAAAGCTAAGACACCCACTGAAATGTATCAGCAATTAGAAAGCAGTCCTGCCCCTTGTTAGTGCAAATTAATATCAGCTGGTTCAGTCCCAACTGATGGCCTATGAAAAGGTGTTTCATTACCAAGATGTCAGATGACTAACATAACTGTATTTGACCATGGGCACATGAAAATGCAGAGCAAATTTATAATCCATCAACATGCAAGATATGCAGTTGCATATTAGTGAAGCCCTCACAAATTATGAGGTGTTCCATCAACCACAAAATAATGTTAACATGTCTGGTGTGACACATGTTAAAACAGGTCAGACAAGTGAATAACAGCTATTAAAAACCAAATGGCTTTGTTGTAATACTTGTGATTATATTTTTGAAAATAATAAAATGCCATTGGGGTAACTTTACACTTCATTACAAAATTGAAAATCAAGGACATTTTTTATTATTTGGTGATCTCTCCAAAGCCCACAAGCAGTCTCTCCAAAGACCACCAGGCTGTGAACCTCACTGTGGGCATCATTGCTCTTGAGAATTTTATTGAGAATGTGTCACAGGTAGAAACAGTTGAACAGCTTAATGACATATTTTGAGAAAAAAAAACTATTTATTTATTGTATATTTGTGTGTGTCAATGCAACACACAGCGACAAAAATATACAGTATGCTGTCATTTCACACGATTCAATTTTGGGTGATTCTTTAACTACGGGCACTATTGGCCTTGTAAATGTAATTTCCACCACACCATTGCCTTACAATATAAAGCGCCTTGGTGCAACTGTTTGTTGTGATTTGGCGCTATATACATGTGCTCTGATGTCGCTGTTTATCTCCATAGAAACTACCCAATCTTTCATACAAACTGTTTAAAGGGACATTACAGTGTTGTGGTGGAAATTACGGCAATAGTGTGGGACAACTACATTTTGTTTAAAAAAATCACAACAGTTGTATGACATTGAATAGCCCAATTATGTTTTGATTATTTTACTGATATTTTATTCAGAGATATTTTAAAACATTAGAAAAAAAAACTTTTCTTTACCATTCGTTTTTATCATTGAAGATCAAAAGTCTGGGTGTGGGACAAGCACAAAATGGCAATATTTGCATATAATGATGCTGAAAAAAGGTGAAAAAGTCATCATAGACTACTAGAACAAATTTCTTAACACGCTTTCATTGTAAGGATAACTATAAAAGTGTGAAATTTCCCCTTTTTTATGTTTTTCATACAATATGATCAAAGGACATAATAAGTGCCCGTAGTCTAAGAATCACCCTTTTATGTTCTTGTGTGCAGAACATCGATGCTACACTACTGTGCAGTCCCTTGCTGCAGCTTTTCCAAATGCAATCTTGATGAAGATGAACTAATACCTGTCCACGATTAAATGTTTTCCCATTCATCTAATACAACTCCAGTTAAGGAAAAATTAAGCAATTATGGAAAAGGCGGTGGCACGGTGGATTAGTGGTTAGCACTGTTGCCTCACAGCGAGAAGGTCATGGGTTCAATTTCCGCCTGTGACCTTTCTCTGTGGAGTTTGCATGTTCTCCCCGTGTTTGCATGGGTTTCCTCTGGGTGCTCTGGTTTCTTCCCACATCCAGAGACCTGCGGGTTAGGTGGATTGGAATTTTTAAATTGTCCGTAGGTGTGTGAGTGGATGTGAATGTGTCTGTTTGTCAGTTTGTGGCACTGTGACAGACTGGCGTCCTGTCACAGGCGGGTGTACCCCACCTTGCGCTCTGTGACTGCTGGGATAGGCTCCAGGCCCCCGCGACCCTTGATTGGACTAAGTGGTTGAAGATGGGTGTGTGTGTGTGTGTGTGTGTGTGTGTGTGTGTGTGTGTGTGTGTGTGTGTGTGTGTGTGTGTGTGTGTGTGTGTGTGTGTGTGTGTGTGTGTGTGGAAAAGGCGAACTTAAATTGCTGGGGTGGTAAACAAGTGGTTAGTGCACTTGGTTTCAGTATTCTCCATGTAATGTGGAGTTGTATCCGGCGTATTACCTCTGCCAATTCAACATACAGATCCACCTTGGACCTGCTGCGGTGACCCCGAGTGCAAACAAGGGAGCATTTGAAGGAGCTTACAAAATAAATGAAGCTGGTCACACAAAACATGAAATATCTTGGGTTTGTACAATTAAACAGAAGTAAATGTAAGAATTACTGCCTCACCTTTTTTTTTGGTATTTTCCATATCGTCCCAACTTTTTCTGATTTGATCTCACATAAGCTATGCAAAACTCTTTGTAAACAAAAGTCAAGTTGTTGGATTGATGGTGGCTCTTGTGGAGCAGCATTTGCAACACACATCCTGTTTTGGCTGTTTGTTATATCAGACATACAGTATCAAAGAGCCACGTCAAGCCTGAAGCCAAAGCTTCCCATCATGCTGTGAGGAAATTAGCAGTGTGGTGATTCTTCCACAGGAGTCCACCTAATTAATAAGCTTTTACCAAACAGGCTGAGATGTTTACCCTGTAATAGAATGACATTGTTTTTGAATAGCTTGCGGTTATACAGTATAATGTCATGTTTGCATGATTGTTTACTGCAGAATTGAAATGTAATATTTGTGTTTCAAAATGCTGAAATACTGGTTTAAGAAAAAAACGTTTTCTTTTGTCATGCAAATGACAGCTGGTCACTTTGACATGACTCATGCAGCTCCCGATCAGGTCTCTAAAGGCCCCCTGCATGACTCGTCTCAAACTTATTGTAAACCGGTGTAAATTGTGCACAGCTTCATGCCCGTGCGCAAAGAAAATTTTGCAATGTTCAAAATCTCCATCACGCATTAATTACGTGAACTTCACATGAACATTATGCAAACAATTCAAAAACACAGCGTGAGTGCGAGTGATTACGTCAGTGCACCACATCAGAGCACAGCTTGTCTGAACGATTATAACGAGATGTTAAATCTATCATAAACATACTTTTACAGCTGTACACAAGAAGGAATGAACATGCAACTGTTTTACCAAGCTTTTACAATCTAAACATGACAAATAATTACCTTTTAGACGGTTCAAAATACTTTCTCCACCTCATTAAGTGCATGAGAGAGAGAGAGAGAGAAAGAGAGTGAGACAGAGAGAGAGAGAGAGAGATAAGCTGCAGCTGGATCAGTCCTCTGTGATTCCAGAAGCAATTAGAGGTGTTTTCAAAAGCAAACTCAGAGAAAATGATTAATCCACTAAGAAACAATTATTTTATATATGCAGCATCGAGCACGCAATGCATGGCAGCCAGTGGAACAAAGCACAGCATCCAGCTAGGAACACAGCGTGTGGGATCGTCACGACGATGTGCATGAAAGTGCGAGGATCAAAGTTGTGCAAGTGTCAGGGCACCTTTAATAACTGTTCATTTGGCAAAGGCATTCCAGAGGTACCCCAGTCACTTTAGGTCACTGGTTAGTATCCAAGTCTCACAACCGCACAGTAATAAGACAGGAAACACCAGGACGTGAAAGTCTTGGACCTTCACAGTCTCCTGCAAAGATATCAGCATCTCTGAAAAACTCTGCCCAGTGGCCTCATGGCTACATAACCTCTTCCCAGTTGTCTCTTGATCTCAAATGCTGAGGACCAAGAGACATGCATGTAAATGTCGAGATGAGTGAATGTCTGTACTAGTTCAACACTTTCACTGCATTCAGATATATTTTGATGGCAGGAAGTGATTAAAGCCTGGATCTTCATCATCATGGACAGATGTAGGATCCAGCCATACAGACTGGAGACTCCCTGCCAACAACCTGTAGTAGAAGATGGATGGTGCCCTCCCAGCGCATGCCAGGTCACCCGTCTCAGGAATACATGAACCAGACAGATCTTGGACAGTGAACAGAACAGAAATTAAGAATAAGAAATACAAATGTACTCAAACATTCATATGAAATCCAATATATAGAGTGGCTTGCAAAAGTATTCAGCCCCTTGGCATTTCACACATTTTAATTTGTTTATGCCATTTTAAATACAAAACGTAAATCATGCTTCTCAACATAAAAAAAATCTAAAATTATCTTCCTCAAACTCAAAGCAAATCTCTACAACTTGATATAAATTAATTACAAATAAAGAAGCCAAGATGATGGGTTGCATAAGTAATCGGCCCCTTTGGTATAATACCTGTAAATAATCAGTTTTATTGCCAGTTTTCTTCAGACATGTCAGGGGATGGATACATAAACATTTTCAAGTCACTGAATATGTCTTGGACTTTATTTACTTCAATTATGAAGAAACACAAACAGTATGGTACTCTATGGTAAATCTGTGGAGTAGACAGTTCTCAAAAACTGAGTGACTATGCAAGAAGTAGAAGAGTGAGGAAAGCCACCAAGACACCCAGACAACCCATGAGAAGTGGCTGTGACTGGAGAAATTGTGCATAGTGCATGTTTTGCATTTTGTATCCCCAGTTATACAGCTTCAGGATGTAGAGGTATAGAGGAGAATTTTCCTAAAAAGAAGATTTGAAAGTTCAGTAACAATTTGCCAGGTGGTACATCTGAGATACAAGTCTAGATAGCCTCACTCTTCTCCTTCTTGCACCGTCACTCAGTTTTTGAGAACAGCCTACTGCACACAGATTTACCATAGAGAGCCATACTGTTTGTATTTCTTCCTAATGTAAGTAATGTCCAAAACATATTCAGTGACTTGGAAATGTTCATGTATCCATCCCCTGACTTGAAGAATACTGGCAATAAAACAAATTATTTACAGGTATTATACCAAACTGGCCCATTGCTTATGCAACCATCATCTTGACTTTTATATTTTTAATTAATTTATATCAAGGTGTAGAGATTTGCTTTGCATTTCAGTTTAAGGAAAATAATTTTAGAAATGTTTATATTGAGAAGCCTGATTTGCTTTTTGTATTTGAAATGGCATAAATACCAAGATTCTGAATACTTTTGCAAGCTATTGTATCTATTTAAAATAGTTACAACCTTGAGGTCTGTGGTGAGCCTGAATAATTCACTTTTCTGTTTACAGAAGGATGAAGTTTAGATGTTCACTTGTCATTGGGTGTGAAATGACAATGAAAAAAAATCGTCCCTTCTTTCTTCTCACAATATGTTCTTCTCCTGCCGAGGAATGTTGTGGATGGCAGCCGTGGGGCGACATTTTGGAGATACAAGTCAAAGTGAAATATTTAATTGAACATCCTCCTGCTTCAGTGATCACAGCAACATATCAAATCTAGCTTGTCCTGCCTGCCTTGCTACAGTGCACAGTACAACTTGACACCTTGTGAGACCTGGGATTTAAAAGCTGTCTTCTTTAAATGCAATCAGCCTTTTAAGTAGTGTTAAATGGGAATACATTTATCTCAGGAATATTTGGCTTTTCAACTATTGTGCAATATGGTGACTAGCTATTAAAATCTTAGATAAGTTCATTTTTTTCTCTTACTGTGTCAGTCATTTGGAACATTAGCAAACAAGCCTCTGACTGCTCTATTCAACGTTTAACAATTATATTGTACGAGAGAAATTCCATTTTGCACAAATAACTGAAAAGGAAGTATTCAAAGGGGCATCAAAGGGGCACCTGCTGTTGCCATTTCTTCACACAATACGTGATGATTTGGCATTGAGTATACCAAGCGATGAAATGCTTCAAGTGTTATTTTTTCTCCATTTTTTTTTCTGCAAACACATCTGAAGGTGTGCAACAGTGTGGATCCAGCATCATTGCTCTTTTTGTTTCAAAATTCTCCACATATTCTCTATTGGGGACAGGTCAGGACTACAGGCAGGCCAGTCCAGTACCTCTTTGTAATGTGTGCAGAATGTGGGGTTTGTTCTTGTTTACACACACACACATATATATATATATATATATATATATATATATATATATATATATATATATATATATATATATATATATATATATATATATATATATATATATATATATATATATATACATACTGTTTTCATTTCCTGTAATCCTACCAAGGAAATGGCTGCCTTAAGGCAACTAAGGCAATTATCTGTCACTGCAGCAACGGTTACAGCTGCTTTTTCATTTTGAGTCAACTAAAAAATGGAAAGCAGATATTAATGCAGAGAAAAATATAGAACCTCTTCAGCTAAACATTGCATCTTGCATGCTGATAATTTATTGTTTACTGGCAATAAAACCTTATTTGTTTTAATCCTGTGCTCATACTTGATTTTCATTTTTGCAACCAGCTAGAAGCATTACATAGTGGTTGGTTACTCATCAGTGGTTTGCTCACCTGTGTTGCCAGAAAAGGTTTTGCAGGTCACAGAAAATCAAAATAAACTGGAAGGAGTATTCAGAGAGCATAACACTTGCACCATACTTGTTTGACACTCCATCCATCCATCCATCCATTTTCTTCCGCTTTATCCGGAGTCGGGTCGCAGGGGCAGCAGCTCAAGCAAAGCCGCCCGAGACCTCCCGATCAATCAATCAATCAATCAATTTTTTTATATAGCGCCAAATCACAACAAACAGTTGCCCCAAGGCGCTTTATATTGTAAGGCAAGGCCATACAATAATTATGTAAAACCCCAACGGTCAAAACGACCCCCTGTGAGCAAGCACTGACTGAAACTCTTCAAATAGACCATTCCTCTGCAGATGATCAGTTAGCTGTTTTACAACTACCCTTTCAAGAATTTTTGAGAGAAAAGGAAGGTTGGAGATTGGCCTATAATTAGCTAAGATAGCTGGGTCAAGTGATGGCTTTTTAAGTAATGGTTTAATTACTGCCACCTTAAAAGCCTGTGGTACATAGCCAACTAACAAAGATAGATTGATCATATTTAAGATCGAAGCATTAAATAATGGTAGGGCTTCCTTGAGCAGCCTGGTAGGAATGGGGTCTAATAAACATGTTGACGGTTTGGATGAAGTAACTAATGAAAATAACTCAGACAGAACAATCGGAGCGAAAGAGTCTAACCAAATACCGGCATCACTGAAAGCAGCCAAAGATAACGATACGTCTTTGGGATGGTTATGAGTAATTTTTTCTCTAATAGTTAAACTTTTGTTAGCAAAGAAAGTCATGAAGTCATTACTAGTTAAAGTTAATGGAATACTCAGCTCAATAGAGCTCTGACTCTTTGTCAGCCTGGCTACAGTGCTGAAAAGAAACCTGGGGTTGTTCTTATTTTCTTCAATTAGTGATGAATAGAAAGATGTCCTAGCTTTACGGAGGGCTTTTTTATAGAGCAACAGACTCTTTTTCCAGGCTAAGTGAAGATCTTCTAAATTAGTGAGACGCCATTTCCTCTCCAACTTACGGGTTATCTGCTTTAAGCTACGAGTTTGCGAGTTATACCACGGAGTCAGACACTTCTGATTTAAAGCTCTCTTTTTCAGAGGAGCTACAGCATCCAAAGTTGTCTTCAATGAGGATGTAAAACTATTGACGAGATACTCTATCTCCCTTACAGAGTTTAGGTAGCTACTCTGCACTGTGTTGGTATATGGCATTAGAGAACATAAAGAAGGAATCATATCCTTAAACCTAGTTACAGCGCTTTCTGAAAGACTTCTAGTGTAATGAAACTTATTCCCTACTGCTGGGTAGTCCATCAGAGTAAATGTAAATGTTATTAAGAAATGATCAGACAGAAGGGAGTTTTCAGGGAATACTGTTAAGTCTTCTATTTCCATACCATAAGTCAGAACAAGATCTAAGATATGATTAAAGTGGTGGGTGGACTCATTTACTTTTTGAGCAAAGCCAATAGAGTCTAATAATAGATTAAATGCAGTGTTGAGGCTGTCATTCTCAGCATCTGTGTGGATGTTAAAATCGCCCACTATAATTATCTTATTTGAGCTAAGCACTAAGTCAGACAAAAGGTCTGAAAATTCACAGAGAAACTCACAGTAACGACCAGGTGGACGATAGATAATAACAAATAAAACTGGTTTTTGGGACTTCCAATTTTGATGGACAAGATTAAGAGACAAGCTTTCAAATGAATTAAAGCTCTGTCTGGGTTTTTGATGAATTAATAAGCTGGAATGGAAGATTGCTGCTAATCCTCCGCCCCGGCCCGTGCTACGAGCATTCTGACAGTTAGTGTGACTTGGGGGTGTTGACTCATTTAAACTAACATATTCATCCTGCTGTAACCAGCTCCTCCGGGGGAACCCCAAGGCATTCCCAAGCTAGCTGAGAGCTTTGCCCCCCTACTCAGCTCTCTCTTCACCACGACGGTCCGATACAGCGACCGCATCACTGCAGACACTGCACCGATCCGTCTATCAATCTCACGCTCCATCCGTCCCTCACTCGTGAATAAGACCCCGAGACCCCCGACTTTAGGCAAGGACATTCCACCGACCTGAAGAGGGCAAAGCACCTTTTTCCGGTCGAGAACCATGGCCTCGGATTTGGAGGTGCTGATTTTCATCTGGGACGCCTCACACTTGGCTGCAAACTGCCCCAGTGCACACTGAAGGTCCTGATTTGACGAAGCCAACAGAACCACATCGTCCGCAAACAGCAGAGACGAGATTCCTTGGTTCCCAAACCAGACCCCCTCTACACCCTGGCTGCGCCTAGAAATTCTGTCCATAAAAATAATGAACAGAATTGGTGACAAAGGGCAGCCCTGGAGGAGGCCAACGTGCACTGGAAACAGGTTTGACTTACTACCGGCAATGCGAACCAAGCTCCTGCTGCGGTCGTACAGGGACTGGATAGCCCTTAACAAAGGACCCCAGACCCCTTACTTCCGGAGAACTCCCCACAGGGTGCCCCGAGGGACACGGTCGAACGCCTTCTCCAGATCCACAAAACACATGTTTTTTTGTTTGACACTGATTTACACAAATTAGTTCTTTAAGATTCAGTGATGTCATAATACTGTATATATGGCTCTGTGTGCACAAAAGTGAACCACTTCATCAATACGTAACGCATAAACCTTACACCAGTTTAAATCCATAATGGCTACAAGCTGTTGGCTACACACACATATATACAGAAACAACAAAACCACATTCTGCGATTGCTGATTGATGAATTTTCAATCATCCATCTGTTCACACCGAACCAATTAACAGAAAGGGGATTTATTAATTCTAACTTAACTTTTTCCTGTTCTGACATTTATTATATAAATATCTATGGTGCATCCAGAAAGTATTCAAAGTGCTGCATTTTTTCCACATTTTTTTTAATGTTACAGTGTTATTCCAAAATTTATGAAATTAATTTTTTCCCCTCAAATGGCTACACACAATACCCCTTAATGACAATGTGAAAAAAGTTTTTGTTTGAGATTTTTGCAAATTTATTAAAATTAATAGTAATAATACTAAAACTAAGAAATCACATGTACATATGTATTCACAGCTTTTGCCATGAAACTCAAAATTGAGCTCAGGTGCATCCTGTTTCCACTGATCATCCTTGAGATTTTTCTAAAGTGTAACTGGAGTCCACCTGGAGTAAATTCAATTGATTGGACATGATGTGAAAAGGCACACACCTGTCTACATATAAGGTCCCACAGTTGACAGTGCATGTCAGAGCACAAACCAAACATGAAGTCAAAGGAACTGTCTGTAACCTCAGAGACAGGATTGTCTTGCGGCACAAATCTACAAAAGGGTACAGAAGCATTTCTGCTGCTATGAAGGTCTGAATGAGCACAGTGGCCTCCATCATCTGTAAATAGAAGTTTGGATCCATCAGGACTCTTCCTAGAGCTGGCCACCCGTTTAAACTGAGTGATCAGGGGAGAACAGCCTTTGCCAGGAAGGTGACCAACAACCCGATGGACACTCTGTCAGATCTCCAGCATTCCTTTATGAAGAGAGGAGAACCCACACTTTCACGAGTGCCACTAGCTTAGCTTATGACAAGCTAAAACTAAAAGTGGACACTCTCATTATGGCCGAACAACTCTCCAGTTTCTGGGGATTCTGTGTTAGTACGCACCGCGGCCGACATGCTTGATGAATTCCTGTGCAAAAAGTAGTTCCCAGATAATTGTGATATATTCTTGAGATAATGAGTATATCTCATTTAAATTAATTCTAAAATTTACCAGTAATAAAATTATAAAGATAACTTAAGTTTTAAGAGTGGCCGTAATAAATATTTAAGAAACTTAAAGTTCATGAGCAACTTCACCTGTTATTGCTCAAGCACATTGTAAACATTGACACGATGGAGTTTGATGTGGAAGAGTTCCGAAAGTTCAGAATGGTGTGATTACCATTTACAGTTGGCGATGAAAGACTTGGGTGTTAACGTCATGTTGAAGTCAGAACAAGAAGCTGCACTGAAAGAGATCTATCTGGGAAGAGGCACATTCTGTATGTTGTCGCTCCAACGAGAGCAGCACGCTGAGCAGGGTGGCGAAAGTAGTCCGGCGAGCTCAATCTGTGGGTGAGCTATCCCACAGTTCCATAATAGCAGAGATGCTGGTCTGATGAGAGTGGCACTCTGAGCAGGATGAGGAGAACCTTCCAGAAGGACAACCATTTCTGCAGCAATCAAAGCAAAAAGTGGCCAAACAGAAGCCACTCCTTAGTTAAAGGCACATGGCAGCCAACCTGGAGTTTGCCAAAAGGCACCTGAAGGGCTCTCAGATCATGAGAAACAAAATTCTCTGGTTTAATGAGACAAAGATTGAACTCTTTGGTGTGAATGACAATTGCCATGTTTGGAGAAAACCAGGCACCATCCCTACAGTGAAGCATGGTGGTGGCAGCATCATGCTGTGGGGATGTTTTTCAACAGCAGGAACTGGGAGACTAGTCAGGATTGAGGGAAAGATGAATCCAGCAATGTACAGACAGATGAAGACCTGGTCCAGAACGCTCTTGACCTCAGACTGGGGTGATGGTTCATTTTTCAGTGGGACAATGACCCTAAGCACACAGCCAAGATACCAAAGGAGTGGCCTCAGGATAACTCTGTGAATGTCCTTGAGTGGCCCAGCCAGAGCCCAGACCTCAATCTGATTGAACATCTCTGGAGAGATCTGAAAATGTCTGTGCACCGATGCTCCCAATCCAACCTGATGGAGCTTGAGAAGTGATGCAAAGAGGAATGGGCAAAACTGTCAACAAAGTATGGGTGTTGTGTGTACATGTGATTTCTTTTTATTTTCATAAATTTGCAAAAAAAAAAAAAAAAAAACATTTTCATGTTGTCATTATGGGGTGTTACGAGTAGTTTTGAGGGGGAAAATGAACTTATTCCATGTTGGAATGAGGCTATGACATAAGATAACATAAAAAATGTGAATTGTGTCAATACATTCCGGATGCACTGTGCATATTTTTCAATGCACATTGTAAACCCAAATAAGTTCATAGAAAAAAAAAAAAAAAAAACTGAGATAACTGAGTACCTCAGGTTTTTAAGTTTATGTTCTTGAACACAAATGTAATGACTGAAGCACAACTGGGGAACCCACAGCAGAGAAACACACAATGGAGTGAGTGTAACCATGTTTATTTGGGGTGTTTGTGCAGGTGAAGTTTGGTAAAAACAAGTCCACATAACAACAGCGTCCATGAGGAAGTGAGAAGAGAAGCAGTCCAGTCACACAGGATATAAATAAAAGGATCAATAAATGGAATAGTTTTGACTGTGTTGAATGCTTTGTCACCAAAGTAAAGGTCCAACAAGGTCAACATCCATTGAATTCTATGACATGTGACATACTCGTATGTTACCCTGTAACATGATAACTAAGCATGACAGATGGTGCAAACTATTCCTTTTTAGAAGCCTATTAACCCAAACAATAATTTGCATAATTTTCTTTTTTACTGAAATTGGAGCAACTTTAATATTTGACCCCTCTACAAACCGAAATTGACCTTTGTTACCATTTTTGCCATTTTGACCCTATAACTCCAGAACAGTCCGTCATAGATAGTCCAAACTATAGCTTTTTGGAATCGTTATGATCAGACAAGTAATGTGATATAGTTTTCAACATTATTGGAGCATTTTTAAAGTTTGACCTCTGTGTAATTCTTCATTGATCCCTACCTGGCTACAGCTACCACCCTGGGATGGCTATCATACATTTTTGTGTAGGCCATGATACACTGAGACTGGATTCTAAGTGCTGTTTTTCCTCTTAAGTGGTACTGAAAACTTGCTTGGCCCATGGACTATAATAAGAAGTAGCTGTATATGTAGCTGCAGTGCAAATGAAAACAAAATGCATCCATGCAATATTTATTTGAGTTGGGGCTACATATATTTATTGGCTATAAAACTTACCTGGAATTGAATTTGAGTTAATATAACGAGTTTGTTTTTATGTATTTTATTATTATATTTGGAATTTAGTTTGAATTAACACAACAGTGTCATACTGTCACACAGTTTGTGTGGGTATTTTGGCTGCAAGCTTTAATATCTGTTTTTAGAACCCCTGTGACCTTTTTAGCTTGCTGAACTGTATATTGTGATGCCTTTTAAACTTTTTACAGCCTCAATTTAGAGAAGTGCTCTTTGCAATGATTTACTCACTTAGAAAAAATGGTTTCAAAGTCATCATTTAGTGAGAAGGGCAAACATAATTGTGGAAGAGGTGGACATTGTAAAAATAAATGTCATCCAAAGGTAGCAGGTTTATAAAAAGGCTCAGTTAGCAAAGAAAGACGCACACACACACACACACACATCAAGGCAAAGAAGAGCTAGACTTCAAATGTGACTGATAAATGATGAGATTATGAAGTGAAATTTACAGTAAAACAGGTTGTGAATTTCGCATTTGGAAGATCTTTTAATTAAAAGTGACTGACAGCCACATTATGATGGAAAGAGCTTCCACACAAGGTGCAGAGCAAGAATTGGTTAACTGAGATAGTTCTCTGTACCTTGTCTTTAAAGGATCTCTCATTCCACCAATTGAACTGATGGTTGCGCTCTTCTTTGGGTGCTATCTTGACAATAAAGTCCTCAGCAGTGGATCAGGCGGAGTAGGTGATGGCTTGTCACTCAGTGATGGCTTACCACTCAGTGGTCTCCAGGGTCATCTTCTACACTGTAATGTGCTGGGACAGCAGGCTGAAGGCAGCTGATATGAACAAACTCAACAAGCTCATCAGGAGGGCTGGCTCTGTCCTGGGGGTGGCGCTGGAGTCTGTGGTGGAGGTGTAAGAGAGGAGGATGTTGAGGAAACTGCTCACAACACCTCCCACCACCTACATGCCACAACGATGTCCTGTCAGAGCACCTTCAGTAAAAGACTGAGGCCACCAAGGTGCACCACAGAATGCCAAAGGAGGTCCTTCCTACCTGTGGTAATCAGACTATATAACTCCTCCCCCTTCTGCAGAATGAAACCTCACATACCCTGATATATACTGTATGTACATGTCTGATACTTCCTTGTATTCAAAACAAGTCTGATTGATGTACATAATGTTTCAGAAAGTGTTATGAAAGTTGCATATCAATGATGCATTTAATACTATTGTTGGCATAGCACATTTAAGTCCAGCTTCCAAATTTCCTTTAAAACTGGAAAATTCTGGTTGATTTCCTGCCAGAGTATCTGCCAGGTGGCAGCTTTTTGTATCACTGCCAAAGATTCAGTGGCATTTGTGTTTTTTTTTCTGGCTACTGTTAATCTGTCACCCCAAATGTGAAGCTGAAATGCTGCTCTTTAAGCAATGGAAAGCGTCTAATTACAAAAAGCTTTCTGTTTAGTAATGATGCTGATTAGATCACTGCTTGTTTGCACTTACAGTATATTGGTAATGAAAGAAAAATAAGAAAAACAGAATTCTTTCACAAAACATGACTGAAATACATTTAAAAACTAGAGCCCCGCGCTTGTAAAGTGCAAACCTCCCCCAACACTAGTTTCCATTTTCACATATTTTTACCTTGAGAAAAAAAAAATTTCAAGGTCAGAAGTTCTGTTTAAAGGGGCTTTTCATAAGATAAATTACATGTGATCAAATGTAAGAAATAATTATTTAGTTGAATCAAAGTTTTTTTGTGGTGTTGTCAGGATTTTTTTTTCAACTTTTTCAGTTTCTGCATTCTTTTTCAGATAATTTTCACAAATCCATAACAAAAAATAAGAGTGATTGAGGCACTTTTGATTGAGATACAATGCAAAACTAATGAGTTGCCCCTGGTAATCCATGTGCTCTAGATTGGGTAAATGGACTGCATTTATATAGCGCTTTTATCAGGCGCTCAAAGCACTTTACAAATAATGCCTCACATTCACCCCAATGTCAGGGTGCTGCCATACAAGGCGCTCACTACATTTGAACCGAGGATCCTCTGGTCTCAAGCCCAACGCTTTAACCATTAGACCATCACCTCCCCCAAAGGTAGTGTTTAGAAAATAGGTAGCTGATGTTTTTCAAGGGTGCTAACAAAAAAGCTTGTGCAATGAGTTGGAATGGCATATGAGTCCAGAATATTTTAATAACATTAGAACTCAATTTTTAGAAGGGGAACTCACCCCTTTTATTTCCTGTTAATTATGTATTTCTTTTAATGTTAATTCCCTGTTTTAATGTATTTATAAATTGTTTACATTCTTGTTACACATTATTATTATTATTATTATTATTATTATTATTATTATTATTGTTATCATTATTATTATTATATTTTATTCTTACTTCTATTTTGTCATTTGATTTTTAAATGGATCACAATGGGAATACGTGTTTTCACTTTCTTGTGTCATCCATATATTTTTCATGAATTTACCATCATATTATGTACTTACATTGAACTTACTAAATAAAATCATGCACTCATGCTTTTAATGTAAAGATGATTTACCACCCCCTGGTGGAATGGCGTGTTAGTCCTGAATGTAATTAGCAAAGTTAGCTAATATTCTTATTTTCTCAAAAAAAAAAAAAAAAGTCAGAAATGATAAAAGGACTGTATTTATATAGCTCTTTTCCATCTGCATCAAACATTCAGTTTGGGCGGCATTCATCCTTGACCCACCAAAAATACCGAAACATACCAAACTGCAAATGTCAGCGCTCCACTGTTTGTGCGTGATCAAAATTGCACGCACTCACGCACACATGCACAGCTTTTTGACTTTTCTGCATTCTGCTGTAAGCAGGTGCTTTTAATTTGACAAAAGAGACTCTGGTGGAATACATTGAAAGCACTACACATTTCACTCATGGTGCCAACGTGACACTGAACTCACTCATGGTGACAGCAACATATGTAAACATAACTAAAGTGACTGAACCAATTGAACTACAAAAACACAATAAATCAATAACACTAACAACACTGTTAAACTAACATGAACCACAATAAGAACATTTAAAACCCCAAACTCTCATGTAAGTCCCTTGGGCTACTCCCTTGTATTTTATTCCCCACTTGTAACTGCCACATCAGATTCAAAGTGGGTCTGCATATTGAATTGGCACAAGTTTTATGCCAGATGCCCTTCCTCATGCAACTACATCTTACATGGAAAAATGTGGCAGGGGTGGGGTTTGAAGTGTGAACCTTCCACATAACCACTTGTCCAGAACCACATAATGCTGTTGAATATGAAAGAAATTATATATTTTTGAGTTATGACTTTTTGAAAATTTGTTCTATGTTAAAGGATAGGGATTTTTCCAATTTTCCAAGATTTTTCCTGATTTTGACCTTTGACCTATGCCCTTGAAAATTGAATCAGTTTTTGCCTGTCAGGATATGGACCATCTGTAAAAATGTCATAATGATATATGCAAAATTGTGGCTTACAGGCTGTTCACGAATAGACAAACAAATAAACAGAGGTGAAAAAGTAACCTCTGCCCAACTTCCCTGGTGGGGTAAAAAACACCCCAAATGCCAACTTGTGCAATTGGCATTGGTGAAGAAACTACCCAAACAATCTTTCATACAAACTGTTTAGGGACATTACAGTGTTGTGGTGGAAATTACGGCAATAGTGTGGGACAACTACATTTTGTTTAAAGAAATCACAACAGTTGTATGACATTGAATACCCCAATTAATTTTGATTATTTTACTGATATTTTATTCAGAGATATTTTAAAACATTAGAAAAAACGTTTCTTTACCATTCATTTTTATCATTGAAGATCAAAAGTCTGGGTGTGGGACAAGCACAAAACGGCAATATTTGCATATAATGATGCTGAAAAAAGGTGAAAAAGTCATCATAGACTACTAGAACAAATTTCTTAACACACTTTCATTGTAAAGATAACTATAAAAGTGTGAAATTTCCCCTTTTTTCTGTATTTCATACAATATGATCAAAGGACATAATAAGTGCCTGTAATCTAAGAATCACCCTTGTATAGTTAGCCCGTGATCTGATCCTGGATAAGCTGTTGAAGATGTAAGTATGTATGTATGTATGTATGTATGAATGTATTTGCATAGTTATGTAATAAGTACATAATGATTAAAATATGTAATGATCATATTCTTATTTATTGCATATTTATATGAAGTAGGTCAAATAACACTTTGAGCATCTTGATATGGCACACCTGTGAGGTGGGATGGATTATCTCAGCAAAGGAGAAGTGCTCACTATCACAGATTTAGACTGGTTTGTGAACAATATTTGAGGGAAATGGTGATATTGTGTATGTGGAAAAAGTTTTAGATCTTTGAGTTCATCTCATACAAAATGGGAGCAAAACCAAAAGTGTTGCGTTTATATTTTTGTTGAGTGTAACTGCTGTTTACCACAGTATTTGCATTAAACTGCTGTTCCTTATTCCAAATCACCTCAAGCTATAAACTACGCAAACATGAAAAAAGCTAATCCTTAAGATGTTTTAAATATCACCCATTTATGTTTCTTTTGTAACAATAACTGTTTTTAACCTTGTTTCTTTTTAAGATTATGTTTGGCTTATTTTGCATATTCCATGTTAAAAAAATTAAAATCAAAGTCTTCCTTATCCTCCCTTAGAGTAGTAGTTTTTTTTTTTTATGTGTGGCTACTTTAACCACTGCCTTTAAGATGTATTTAATAAAGATCAGTAGTGCATAGAATTGTGGAGACAAATTACTGCTGTACTGAGTTGGGGCCGAGAGGCTTCACCCGCTCACATCAGCGGGGCAGTGGAGCAGACCCACCAGGGAGGAGAAAAGGAAATACTGGTCTTGGCAATGCTAAATTAGGGACTGCAACAGTAGAATATTTGACATAAATTATGGTGCATTTGGAAAGTATTCAGTGCTTCACTTTTTTCACATTTTTAATGTTATAGCCTGATTCCAAAATGGATAAAAAAAAAATAAATTTCCACAAACTCCCACTACACACAATCACCCACGATGACAATGTGAAAAAGTTTTTTTTTTTTTTTTTTTACATTTTTGCAAATGTATTAAAAATAAAAATCTAAGAAATCACAAGTACGTAAATATTCACACCCTTTGCTCCTTACTTTGTTGATGCACCTTTGGCAGCAATAACATCCTCAAGTCTTCTTGAATATGATGCCACAAGCTTTACTGCACTACATTACTGCATTGGTTAGACTTTACTCGTGTCAAGCGCCTTGAGGTAGCTTTGTTGTGATTTGGGGCTATATAAAATGAAATAATTGAAAAATAAAATTGCATTCATCCTTTCCTCCATCAGTGACTACTCTCCCAGTTCCTCACAAGATGATGCTGCCACCACTATGTTTTACTGAGGAGTTGCTTCCACTTTCTTCAAGAAGACTTGAGGCTATTGCTGCCAATGGTGCATTAACAAAGAGTGCAAAAAAACAAACAAAAAGTTTTTTTCATGTTATCATTATGGGGTGTTGTGACTAGAATTTTGAGGGGAAAAGTGAATTTACTCCATTGTGGAATAAGGCTGTAACATAACAAAATGTGAAAAAAAGTGAAGCGCTGTGAATGCTTTCCACTGTATACCGCAGTGCAGCCCATCTAGGTTGCAGACAGTCTGGACAGCAAAAAACAATTCTGCTCACTACGTGCAATTGAGGTGTGAACTTTGTGTAAACTTTGTGTCAAAGTTAATGAAAGTTGTATTGATTAAATATCAAAGTTATCCTGAAAAATGTGAGCAGAAACAAATGCTATTAAACATGTTTGTCATGTCAGCTGTTCCAGTTTGAAAATATCTGTGGGTCACCTTCTTATAAGACACAATAATTTATTTCCCAGCCAAGCTTTCTCTTCAAACATTAGATCATTAAAAACAAAAACAAAATAATTGAATAAAAATTAAATTGAGACTGGATGGCACATGATCATGTACCGTAGGACTATCTCATGATCTGATTTTATTATTTCAGATATGACTCAGAAATACGTCAGATGCATCTGCTGCTCACTGCATCATATTTGGATTCCTCGCCCTTGCAACCGGCAAAGATGATGTGTTGATTTCATGTGAAAAATGCCACATTCGTTGAAAAATGCATGAGCTTTTTATTACATAGTAATACTAGACAGTCCATTATACAAATGACAAACACATTTATGTCTTTATACTGCATTCACCTCGGGTCATATATGGTTGTACCCTCTCACAGTAAAGAGCGGTGATGTAGGGCGCTATACAAAGCAGTTATTTTTATTCAGCAGGTGAAGGCTTCTGATGCACAGGACATGAGCCCTTTTGGAAAATTTCATGTTATTAACACCAGAGGCCCTATTCTACACCTGGTGCAAAGCAGTGCACAGCCCAGCAAATGTGTCAGTACTTATTTGCTCAGTTGTTCTTTTTTCAAGCTTAGAAACTGAGTCATCTAAACAACAATACTACTTTTGGTGTGTGCTTGGACATGCCCTAAATGAGTTTGTGTCATCTGTGCAAGTTCATTTTATGCCATCTGTCAAGGGGACCAAATATCATTTAACTTTCCAAAATCAGTGATGGGCACATTTCAGATAATCCAATAACAGAATTATCGAAGCTAAAGTTTTTACTAGCAGATTAGCTTTTCAGATAAGTTTTAAAACCATCATTGGACCAATTATCGTCCGATAAATTTAGTTCCGATAACTTTCAGTCCGCTAACATTTTTTTTGCTGGTAAAGTGAGCAAAGTTTAACTGTCAAAAATATTTGTAAACCCTAAAATTAAACATTTTAGTCCATCTGTTGTGTACTTGTGGCAGATTGGCTGCCTGTCGCTTGCTGATGACATCATCATTAAAGGGTCCCTGCCACGCCATGATGTTTTTACATATTCTTGAAGAATAAAAAAAGCTTTTTCCACATGTTGTCTTTGTTTTTTTGCAATAAAATTACACTGAACAAGGATTTAGATGTTTCGTTACCCATCTGAGAATTTGTATTTACCGCCTCCGAGTTGACCTACTTTATCGCTGCGACGGATGTGACGTCATGCGAGTAAATGTGTTGAAGCGCGGCCATGTTTACCAATATGGCAGACACGGACAATGAAGGCATAGTCAGCGATTATAGCGAAAATTTAAGTGACATATTGATTGTTTTTGAAAAAGATGAGGAAGTTTCTGATGAACGAAGCAACGGTGAAAATAATGAGGGGCTCCAACCGTATATTTTCAAGCTGTACGCCACAGAAGACGAGGATAAAGGGCAGCTGTCAGGGGATGACAACAACAACGCTGTCGGATATAAGCTGCTTACTAAACACAGAATGGTTTGTTCACCTACCACCTTTTCTTATAAATGATCATTTATTCCGGGCACAGTGAGTTTGTGTATGAAAAAAATATTTCAGCATCACAGCATACTTAAATTCAGGCGTTTGTTCTAACATTTCTGTACATTCTGTATATATTTATTCATTTATAAGTCAGTTTCTTGTGATTGCTAATTCTTCACATTTTATTCAAAGCAAATTATTGCAAATCTTTATCTGAAAAGCTGTAGACCCACATGGGATGGGGGAAAAGATTTCTAAATAAAAGAAAATTTTACTTCTATATCTGTTGTCAAATTTTATCAGGCATAACATTGTGGAAAAATGTTTATGCTTCAGCACGGCATTGCTTTGCGCCATGCGACGCGCGAAGCCTCCGCTCCTCTTTCCATGACAAAAACTCCTGTAACAGTGGAATGTGCCGTTCATTTCCAAACTGGACACTGTGTTTTATCCGGGATGTCATCTGGCTAGCACAGGAATTGTGAAAAGACGTGGACATCAGCACTTTTTTGGCACATTGAGACAGACGTACCGAGGAATTTCACACGTCGCGGTGGTGCCGCATGGCACAAAGCAACGCCATGATGAAGCCTCACAGGACATGTTCTGGCATGTCCAGGCACATCCACAATTTCTCGGATAATCACTCGATGGAAAAACCACCGACAGCTGTCTGAACGCCATCTCAAAGCTGTCCTGTGAGACCAAAACGGAGGTGGTTTTGTCTCGCTCCAGTAGCGAATCCATCGTGACGCGCGAAGCCTCCGCTCGGCTTTCCATGTCAAAATCTCTTGTTAAAAGTGAAATCTGCTGGAAAATGGTTGATGTCCAGCTCTTGTGATAACCAGAGAAATTGCACACAATGGTCACGGATCCATACAGCCATCCGTTTAGAAATGAAATGGTCGCTCAGCCTGTTGATGGCGGCTTCGGAGCACAGCGCACCACCAGTCGCTCTGGACCGTCCTTAAAGTGACAGTAACACTCCGTAATCTCTTTGAAGCCCATAAAATTTTCACCAAAAACCATGTGAATTTCTCGAATCGTGTCCAATTTGATGTCCCTCACAGTTTCTGAAAAAATTTTGATCAAGCAAAGCAGCAGTCTCTGAGCCATTCCTAAACAATCAAAAAAATGACGAGAGAGGTGGACCACTCCTCACTCAAAGCCTGCTCACAGGCAAATGACGCAACCGACAGGCGTGAAAAAAACTCATGCATGCGCACTAAGGTTCAAGCTTGGCTGACGCAATCGCACGTGATTCAAATCCATATGTTTTTTGAAAAAAATAATAAGGTTGGATACTTTTCTAATAGACCTCGTACACATACAGAACATCTGTAATCAAATTGTATCACATCTAATCTACTTTGAATGAACAGAAGTCTGAACAAAAATCAGGCTGTTCAGTTTACATGAATATGTATATTTGGAAAACACAAAAATGTCAATATTCTGTTTTTTTGCAGGTGCTCATCAATCAATCAATCAATTTTTTTATATAGCGCCAAATCACAACAAACAGTTGCCCCAAGGCGCTTTATATTGTAAGGCAAGGCCATACAATAATTATGTAAAACCCCAACGGTCAAAACGACCCCCTGTGAGCAAGCACTTGGCTACAGTGGGAAGGAAAAACTCCCTCTTAACAGGAAGAAACCTCCAGCAGAACCAGGCTCAGGGAGGGGCAGTCTTCTGCTGGGACTGGTTGGGGCTGAGGGAGAGAACCAGGAAAAAGACATGCTGTGGAGGGGAGCAGAGATCGATCGCTAATGATTAAATGCAGAGTGGTGCATACAGAGCAAAAAGAGAAAGAAACAGTGCATCATGGGAACCCCCCAGCAGTCTACGTCTATAGCAGCATAACTAAGGGATGGTTCAGGGTCACCTGATCCAGCCCTAACTATAAGCTTTAGCAAAAAGGAAAGTTTTAAGCCTAATCTTAAAAGTAGAGAGGGTGTCTGTCTCCCTGATCTGAATTGGGAGCTGGTTCCACAGGAGAGGAGCCTGAAAGCTGAAGGCTCTGCCTCCCATTCTACTCTTACAAACCCTAGGAACTACAAGTAAGCCTGCAGTCTGAGAGCGAAGCGCTCTATTGGGGTGATATGGTACTACGAGGTCCCTAAGATAAGATGGGACCTGATTATTCAAAACCTTATAAGTAAGAATAAGAATTTTAAATTCTATTCTAGAATTAACAGGAAGCCAATGAAGAGAGGCCAATATGGGTGAGATATGCTCTCTCCTTCTAGTCCCCGTCAGTACTCTAGCTGCAGCATTTTGAATTAACTGAAGGCTTTTTAGGGAACTTTTAGGACAACCTGATAATAATGAATTACAATAGTCCAGCCTAGAGGAAATAAATGCATGAATTAGTTTTTCAGCATCACTCTGAGACAAGACCTTTCTGATTTTAGAGATATTGCGTAAGTGCAAAAAAGCAGTCCTACATATTTGTTTAATATGCGCTTTGAATGACATATCCTGATCAAAAATGACTCCAAGATTTCTCACAGTATTACTAGAGGTCAGGGTAATGCCATCCAGAGTAAGGATCTGGTTAGACACCATGTTTCTAAGATTTGTGGGGCCAAGTACAATAACTTCAGTTTTATCTGAGTTTAAAAGCAGGAAATTAGAGGTCATCCATGTCTTTATGTCTGTAAGACAATCCTGCAGTTTAGCTAATTGGTGTGTGTCCTCTGGCTTCATGGATAGATAAAGCTGGGTATCATCTGCGTAACAATGAAAATTTAAGCAATACCGTCTAATAATACTGCCTAAGGGAAGCATGTATAAAGTGAATAAAATTGGTCCTAGCACAGAACCTTGTGGAACTCCATAATTAACTTTAGTCTGTGAAGAAGATTCCCCATTTACATGAACAAATTGTAATCTATTAGACAAATATGATTCAAACCACCGCAGCGCAGTGCCTTTAATACCTATGGCATGCTCTAATCTCTGTAATAAAATTTTATGGTCAACAGTATCAAAAGCAGCACTGAGGTCTAACAGAACAAGCACAGAGATGAGTCCACTGTCCGAGGCCATAAGAAGATCATTTGTAACCTTCACTAATGCTGTTTCTGTACTATGATGAATTCTAAAACCTGACTGAAACTCTTCAAATAGACCATTCCTCTGCAGATGATCAGTTAGCTGTTTTACAACTACCCTTTCAAGAATTTTTGAGAGAAAAGGAAGGTTGGAGATTGGCCTATAATTAGCTAAGATAGCTGGGTCAAGTGATGGCTTTTTAAGTAATGGTTTAATTACTGCCACCTTAAAAGCCTGTGGTACATAGCCAACTAACAAAGATAGATTGATCATATTTAAGATCGAAGCATTAAATAATGGTAGGGCTTCCTTGAGCAGCCTGGTAGGAATGGGGTCTAATAAACATGTTGATGGTTTGGATGAAGTAACTAATGAGAATAACTCAGACAGAACAATCGGAGAGAAAGAGTCTAACCAAATACCGGCATCACTGAAAGCAGCCAAAGATAACGATACGTCTTTGGGATGGTTATGAGTAATTTTTTCTCTAATAGTTAAAATTTTGTTAGCAAAGAAAGTCATGAAGTCATTACTAGTTAAAGTTAATGGAATACTCAGCTCAATAGAGCTCTGACTCTTGTCAGCCTGGCTACAGTGCTGAAAAGAAACCTGGGGTTGTTCTTATTTTCTTCAATTAGTGATGAGTAGAAAGATGTCCTAGCTTTACGGAGGGCTTTTTTTATAGAGCAACAGACTCTTTTTCCAGGCTAAGTGAAGATCTTCTAAATTAGTGAGACGCCATTTCCTCTCCAACTTACGGGTTATCTGCTTTAAGCTACGAGTTTGTGAGTTATACCACGGAGTCAGACACTTCTGATTTAAAGCTCTCTTTTTCAGAGGAGCTACAGCATCCAAAGTTGTCTTCAATGAGGATGTAAAACTATTGACAAGATACTCTATCTCCCTTACAGAGTTTAGGTAGCTACTCTGCACTGTGTTGGTATATGGCATTAGAGAACATAAAGAAGGAATCATATCCTTAAACCTAGTTACAGCGCTTTCTGAAAGACTTCTAGTGTAATGAAACTTATTCCCCACTGCTGGGTAGTCCATCAGAGTAAATGTAAATGTTATTAAGAAATGATCAGACAGAAGGGAGTTTTCAGGGAATACTGTTAATCTTCTATTTCCATACCATAAGTCAGAACAAGATCTAAGATATGATTAAAGTGGTGGGTGGACTCATTTACTTTTTGAGCAAAGCCAATAGAGTCTAATAATAGATTAAATGCAGTGTTGAGGCTGTCATTCTCAGCATCTGTGTGGATGTTAAAATCGCCCACTATAATTATCTTATCTGAGCTAAGCACTAAGTCAGACAAAAGGTCTGAAAATTCACAGAGAAACTCACAGTAACGACCAGGTGGACGATAGATAATAACAAATAAAACTGTTTTTTGGGACTTCCAATTTGGATGGACAAGACTAAGAGACAAGCTTTCAAATGAATTAAAGCTCTGTCTGGGTTTTGATTAATTAATAAGCTGGAATGGAAGATTGCTGCTAATCCTCCGCCCCGGCCCGTGCTACGAGCATTCTGACAGTTAGTGTGACTCGGGGGTGTTGACTCATTTAAACTAACATATTCATCCTGCTGTAACCAGGTTTCTGTTAGGCAGAATAAATCAATATGTTGATCAATTATTATATCATTTACCATATGAACACAAATACAGGAACGAGATAACTGCTCTACACTCAACTGGCTCCATGATGCGACTTTGCTTTACTTGAGCACCTGCAGCAAAGGAGCGAATATGAGTTCTGAGCTGAAAATTGTCACGTTACCTCTTGATATACGCATTATTATGCATGTGCAATTTCAGACTCCTGCAGTAACCAGAAGTGGGTCAGGGGAAATCTTTAATGAACCCCCCTCGTACGTCCAAATCAATACTAAAAGTTATCGGTTATCTGTAATAAAGATAATTTTTTTTAGCAGTTTATCTGTTTAGCGTCATAAAATATAGCTTTTCAGTTATTGATGGTTATCACCACTGTCCAAAATGCTGCTTGGCCACAATCACATGTCTGATTCACAGGAGTCAAACAAGGTGAGCACCAATGACAAGCTGTTCTTGTGCAAATTTTGTAATCTCCAGTAATGATCATGATGACAGTTCAAAACTTGGCTTGTTCTCAGTTATTCAAGAAGCTTGTTAAAAGTGTGTATAAAAGGCATCATTAAATATTGCTGTAAAGTGCAAGCTGTGAAAAGATGATGAGAAACCAGAGCTCACCAGGGATTCATTTCAGGTCCCTTTTAGTTCTCTTTAAATGAAGAATAAATCTGGATTTTTTTTATTGCACTGAGACAATGCAGATCAAGTACCTTGTCCAAGGACACAAACAGAAGTGGGATTCAAACCTGGGTCTACATATTGCTGGCAGGACCTGCTCTGCCACCTCTGTAGGACAGAAATTGCTCATAATTTCTTTTTGCATGCTTTTATTTTGGAATACTTTGCTGTTTTTGCCACACCTCTAACCCTGATCATACAGCCCAGTCTCATGTTTTTATTCTTGGGATACCGACATAAAATATATTACATTTTTGTCATGCAGTCCCCCTTTGCTCACTAATTTTAACCTTAACATAACTATAACCCCCCCCCCCCCCCACCCTAGTCGTCATCTCAAATTTTGTGACATCACAAAAATTTTTCACAACTCCATCGCTAAAATTGACTCCATTTCACAATGATATCATGAGCTAATAGATTAGCGATCGGGTTTGACTATCACACCTGTCCACACTAACTCCCTTACCAGACTGTGATGTGTTTTCCCCCCATATTGTACAAGCTTTGTACTCTCCTATCAATAATTTAATTGTGTTTGTCTTTACATTTTTGCACTTTAGGCCTGTCAGCTGCCTGATCACAGCCAGTTTTTGGGATTCTGCACCTTTTATTCGATTAAATGTCTAAGCTGCATCCAAGTGCTGCCTGTACATTCAGTAATGTGTCAGGTTTTTATTTTCAGACGTTCTTATAGACATCCTGCATATATTTATAACACGTGTGGCCTCAAGTGAGTTGTGTTATTGTTCAGAATTAAACTGCAGCTAAAATCGAACATTTCATACAGCAAAAATTGAAATAATATTATTCTACAAGTTCAGCCTCAGTTTAGTCAGATGTGAAGAAGTGTGAGGTTTCAATCTATCCCCAATTTTAAATGAGTCAATACATTCTATCTCTTATCACAATACTATATCTGCGCGTATGTGGAACTACCCGACATTAAGCAAACATGAGCCGTGAAATGGCTCATTTTAGATGGCACACAGCACTGTGCAAAAAATAATGTGGGCACCTTAGAATTTTGACAACAAAACTCTGTGTGTATGTGTTCACCTCCATCAGTTGGCAGACAGAAAGTCACATTTTAAATATCTAAACATTTCTATTGGAATGAGAATAAAATATGATTTTTACACAAATATGCTTTCTATATAACAAAATAAATGAGTCAGTTCCAGCATATTTTTGAAATAAGGTACAATGGTTTAAAAAAACACATTTGTTTGTTGTGTGCAAATGAGAACACAGTTATGTTATTCATGAACAAAAAAATTTTAAATTCAAACTATCTTATATATATATATATATATATATATATATATATATATATATATATATATATATATATATATATATATAATATAAGATATAAGATATAAGAACCCTGCCTCCTGCCCTATGATTCCTGGGATAGGCTCCAGTCA
The DNA here is from genome assembly GCF_902500255.1 of Thalassophryne amazonica. NCBI lineage: Eukaryota > Metazoa > Chordata > Actinopteri > Batrachoidiformes > Batrachoididae > Thalassophryne > Thalassophryne amazonica. Next base: position 15,515,608 of record NC_047118.1, read on the forward strand.
CCTCCATGACCCTTAATTCAAGTAAGCAGTTGTGACTTGTTCAAACCTGAGCTCCTGGTTTCAGTGACACTTCTGTGACTTTTGCTTTCTTCTTTTTTTTCCTATTTTTTTCTCTTAAGATTTTGTCGCCTGAGTGTTTATGGGATATTACTGTCGGCAAATTTCAGTGTCTGTTTTTTTTAAAACACCCAGAGACGTATTCTCAGTTGTTGAAAGGTGAATAAACATCTTAAGAAAGGTTCTACATGTCTTTATATCATCTACTATGTGAAAATATATGACTTAGTTAATCATGTATGGCTTTAGGAGAGAAAACTGGAAAATCCACAGTGCACTGGTCCTTGAGTACCAGTATTGAGAACTGGTGAACTGGAACAATGATGCACTCATATTTCACCTCCTTTATCCTCCTTGTTCAGGCTACTTATTTGTTGTAAAATAGGTTTTACGTTTTTATCATCACATTTAAGTACCTCACTTTGCACTTCGTTTATTATTCATTATGAACATCCAAACATTGCCTGTATGTGCGGCAGTGCCACATGCACAGGATGATTCCAGGTGCTCTTGCATTCCTCTGCACGTCTCCGCTTTGGCTACAGTGAGAATGAGTTCATTCGTTTGAACGAGGTCAATATGAAGACAATTTTAGCCAATGATATATCCTCAGTGCTGCGGCCAAGCATTTCTCAACTGTCATCACCATCCTGGCTCAATAACTTTGAAGAATTGTCTGGGACAAGGTCAGTCCTCAGTCAGCGTGTCCCACAAGTTTCCAGCCGATCTTCCTGCAATCACAGCAAGCCAAAAGCAGCCACGGCTGCCGAAATAATCCAACATGCACTCTGAGCATGTTCACAGCAAGCAAACATGAGTGTGACAAACAGCGGAATTCTGCCGAGTGATCAGTATGCTGAGATAATTGTCTGTTAGAGGATGAACAATAAACCAAACAGAGGATATGACTTACACACTCAGGAGAGATTTAATATTTCATGAGACTATAATTGTAGCTGTAATGATGAGCTCTTAAGAGTTGTTGGCAAACTCAGTCATGATTTTAAAAGCTGATGTACCTCTGTATGTTTGCAAACTGTTTGTATTTAATGTAAGCGTGCTGAAATGGCAGGTCAGCAAATGCCACAGCCAGAAAAAGGAGCTAAAAAGACAGATTCATGCTGAGCTTACAGGCTGAAAACTGTTCAGTTTCTACTCAGACGGTGTCATTTCTGTGCGGCACATACTACAGTCTGCACTAACAGGCATTCTGTCTCTTTTAAGTGGGAATGAAAAGAAGACATTGCCAATTGTTATATGAAGTGCTACAGTGTGGCATCGAGATGACAAAATGAAAAGTAGAGACTTTATAAGAGAAAAGTGTATCTGAAATAATGATATCCAGTAAATTACATCATGTGATTTCTTTGTTCTTTTACGACATGCTAAAATATTTTTCGGCTTTCAATAACTTGGTGCTCAGTTCACTTCCTGTCTAAATGTCACCCATTTTTTTGTATAGTGGAGAGTTGTGGTGCACAGAGCCAAAATTATACAAATTGTGTCACTGTTCGATACTGTATGGACCTGATGATAGGTGAAGGAATGCCCTCGATGATTGCATTTATAAAATAAGTTTTGTGGTACAACTCTGAACATTACAAAATACTTGCTCTTTCATACAGATTTTAACAAGCTGAATCCAAACTTACTTGTTAGGTTTCATGGAATTCTGTACTTCATTCAAAAATGAACTATATAAACTTGCAGCACGTATACAGTTATTGCTCCAAGTATCTCGGGGTCTTGTTCACAAGTGGGGATAAGTTGGAGGGTGAGAGCAACAGACGGATTGGGGCAGCATCTGGTGATTCACAGACTCCGTATCGGACTGTCATAATAATAATATAATAATAATGACTTGGATTTCTACAGCGCCTTTCATGATACCAAGGTCACTTCACAAGAGTGGGAGGAGGGAGGTAGAGAGCGGGGGGAGGGGGGTTTACGGACGATAGGCAAGAGAGGAGAGATGTGTTTTAAGGTGGTTTTGAAACTGTGTCAGAGAAGTGGCAGAATGGATGAGAGGGGCAGGCTGAGGGTAAGGGCAATTACACAGAAAGCCCTATCTCCAAAAGTTCTGAGTCTGGTGCAAGGAGTGGAGAGCAGGTCCTTGCTGGTGGAGCACAGGGACTGTGACTGGGAGTAGGGGTGAAGAAGGTCAGTGATATACTTGGATGCCAGTGAATGGAGCAATTTGTAGGTATGGAGGAGGATTTTGTAGTTGATGCATTCCTTGACTGGGAGCCAGTGAAGTTTCTTGAGGATGGGAGTGATGTGCTGTGAGTTAGCACCCTGGCAGCTGACATACTGCAATCTGTCTAGGGCCTTGTTAGGTAGCCAAGACAGGATGCCATTGCAGTAGTCCAGACAGGAGGTGATGAAGGCATGGATGAGTGTTTCGGTGACTGAGTCGGTAAGTGACAGCTGGAGTCTTGAAATGTTGCGCAACTGGAAGAAGGCAGATTTGGTGATGCTCTTGATATAGGAACTGAATGAGAGTGTTGAGTCCAGAATGACATCCATATTGAAGAGGTGGTGCAGCCATCAATGACCAGGGTGAGGTCTCCAACCTTCTTGAGCAGTGGTGCTGGGGCCACCACCATGAGCTCTGTCTTGTTGGTGTTAGGTTTCAGTAGGTTGGTGGTCATCCACGTTTTGATATCCTGCAGACAGTTGTTGAGTTGTATTGGTGGGAGTTGTGAGGAGGGCTTGGTCCTGATATACAATTGGGTGTCATCAGCATAACAGTGAAAACTAAGTGAAGAATGGTGAAGAAGTGAAAACTAAGTGAAGAATAGTGGTTGGAACTCATGGTGAAGAAGTTGCTGAGCTGGAAGGTGAGACTCTCAATTTATGCTCCTGTCCTCACCTATGGTCATGAACTTTGGGTAATAACTGGTAGAATAAGATTGCGGATACAAGTGGCAGAAATGAGGTTCCTCCATCAGGTATCTGGGTTTACACTCTGGCACAAAGAGAAAAGCTTGACTATCTGGGAGTGACTAGGAGTACTACCGCTATTTCTTCACATCGAAAGGATCCAGCTGAGGTGGTTCGGGCATCTGGTGAGGATGCCCCCTGCTAATCTCCTTAGGGATGTCTTCCATGCATGTCCAACCAGGAGGAGGCCCCACGGAAGACCCAGAACATGCTGGAGAGATTATATTTCCCAGATGACTTGGGAACACCTTGGGATCCCCCAGGAAGTGTTACAGGACTTGGCCAAGGATAGGAAAATGTTGGATGAGCTGCTTCCTCTTCCACCACCATGACCCAGATCTGGATAAGTGGCTGAAAATAAATGAACTGGACAAACAGTGACATTTCTACTGAGCCAGTGAATACATGCAGAATGGAAACATTATTCATTGTAGAAAAACACGTCAGTTTCCACGGACAGCAAATCTGACTGACTCTAATTGCGATGTTCATAACTTTTGTCTCTTTTGAGCCTTGGAATGTGTGCTACAGTAAGTTCCCAGCACCTTAAAATGATCAGGTAAGTATATTTACTGAAACAAGTTGGGTGAAAGTATTTGAGCCTATAAATTAGTCATATTCAGGCCCAGGCTCTCTTGTGCAGAAAAAAGCATGAGAGATTCATATTTGAATACAATGGCCTACCAAGATACGATGAATAATTTTTGATAATGGATAACTGGGTGGTCCTGGAAGCATATCCCAGTAGTCATAGGGCATGAGACATGGTTCACCCTGGAGAGGGTGCTAGTTTATCTTATGGGCACATACAGACAAGCAAACACATTCACACCCACACACACACTTAGGCACCAATGCTAACCACTAAACTACCGTGCTGTCTATTTTCATGGAAGTAATATCCAAATCTGTATTACAAAGACCTTAGCCAGTACAGTTTATGTTTCAAGTCCATTTCTTGCTTCCACTATGCTTCGAGAATGACTAAGCTTATTACCATCTGGGAGCTAAATATTTGTATGTGATGTCTGGGTACATGCCAATATTTCTTAAGATTCATTATGTGGGTGCCAAGCCATCTTAATAGCAGAAACGTGCTGGACCAGCTAACTGCAAAATACTTTCAACACAAAATGACTGCCATCTGTGCAGGTTACATTATTCACTTAACGTGTCTAATATGCAACTTTAAAGATGCCCACTATAATTTCACACAGCATAAAGCAACATCTTCAGATTAACTGCTCAATGATCAGAGCAAAATTGAAAAATATTCCATGCCCTCTGACAAAACAGTTAAAAAAAAATCCTTCCGTTAAACACACCTTTTTGCCTATAGATCATCAAAATAATTCATTTTTCTGTTTTTGTACTGATCCTTTCAACAGTGGTTTTGCTGCAGTGCACGCAGTAGATCAGGTTGTTACCATTAACGGATATTACTGAATATTTTAATGCCCAACCCAAACATTTTTTTTTTTTGAGTGGTGGGGGGTTGCAGTGATGTTCTTCATCATTCTTTCTCAATTTAAACACTTCATCTTTGACTTTTATTTCAATCTTCCACATGAGCTCCTTAAAACAGATTCTATGTGGAAGCAGTGCGATCATCAGGGTCTCATCCACCGTGCTATGCACACTTCACAAACACATCTATCATCAGTGCTGCTTCTAAACATCACCAGAAAGAGAAATCAGACACTGGTCCGCCCACGCCTGCTGAGGAGCTGGCAGAAGTGATTACCTTCGGGTTCAGAAGGTCAGCGGAAACTAAGAAGAGCAGAAAGTTGTGCTTCCACCACTTGGTTGTTCATACTTCGTGCATCAGGTATACGAGGTCTGTGATGAAAAAAGCGGTCCTTTTAATTTTTTTCAAAAAATAAATGGATTTGATTCATATGTTTTTACATCAGACAAGCTTGAACCCTCGTGCGCATGCGTGAGTTTTTTCACGCGTCGGTGACGTCATTCGCCTGTGGGCAACCCTTGAGTGAGGAGTGCTCCACCCCGCCCGTTGGAATCTCTTTGTCTGAATAGCCGTTGCAGACGGCGCGTGTTGCTTTATTAACATATTTTCTGGACCTGTGAGGGATATCCGAGTGGACACTATTCAAGAAATTAAGCTGGTTTTCAGTGAAAAGTTTAACGGCTGATGAGAGATTATGGGGTGTTTCTGTCGCTGTAAGGACTTCCCACGGAGCGGGACGTCGCGCATCGCTTCCAGGCACCGTCGTCGGCCTGTTTCGACCTGAAAACATTCTAATTTAAGGCTTAATTCACCCAGGACGTCGTGAGAGAACAGAGAAGATTCAGAACAGTCCGGCATGAGGACTTAATGCGGACATTGTTAAGGATTTTATATATATATATATATGTTATCACTGTTAAACATTTGTACCTTTGTCTTCTTTCTTATGAGAACGGTGTTGTGCTGTTTTGCACCTAACCCTGAGAATGTACGTGTTATTCAACCTTGTTTTAGCATGCTGGGGTCAATCTGAACTGGGAATGAAGAGCTGGATGTACTTATTATTATTATACAACTTTGTTTTTGTAGCCGCTAACGACTGGGAGTGAAGCATGACGGGGTCAGGCTGAACTGGGAGTAAAAGAACTGAAGGTTGTTTGACTGTTGTGATGTGATGCTTAGTGTGAAGACCAGGACACTCCAGGCAGATGCACAACAGCTGATAACTGCAACAGACGAACGGGATGTGCTGACCTTCGACGATAAGAGTAAAAGAAAGAAACAGTTTTTCCTTACAGCTGCACTTATTGACGTATGTGTTTATGTTACGGGAAGAAACTTGTCTTGCGTCGCCCCCCCCCCCCTTAGGACAAGTTTTTTTTTATGTGATGAGGGCTTCTCTAATAAAAAGAGCGGGAGAGCAGGCCAGACTTTAGTGTAGCCTTGGTGTACAGCCTGACTGCACTCCGCGCGAGATAAATTTGACTTTCTGTCTCACTGGTGTTTCTTGACTCTGTTTGTCTTATCAAGGTTTTAAGAATGTTTGGAGGAGAAAATACCCAACATTGACTGGGGGCTACGTCCGGGATCTCAACGATACCGGAGGTGTCCAGCGGAGGTCGTCAAGTCCAGATGTAAATCCTTGGCCAAGGTCCGATCGATTGATCGTGTCTGCAATTGTCGACCGCCGTTGGCATCGTCTGGTTGACGAGATTTTCCCGAAGAAGACAGACAGGAGGTCGAGTCAGTGAGTAGAATTTCTTTGTACCAGTACTGAGTGAGTGGTGATCAGATCACATAAAACAATTAAACTCCGTAAGCGATGGCGTGGAATCGTCTGTTAATGTAAAGCAGTTAAAATCCGCGAGGAGGGCGGACTCCTCTACGGTTGCGAGGGACGCACGTAGTTAAATTCCGAAGGAGGGTACGGACTCCTCTGTTTTAATACGTAAAGGAAATCCCGGGTAGAAATACGTGCACTGTAAAAAGGCAGTTAAATCTGGCAGGGACGGCGGAGTCCCCTAATGCAGGAATTAAATTTCACGGGAGGGCAAGCTCCCCTGGCCTAAGAATACGCGTACGGTTATTAAAAGTGTTTTTATGTGTAAATAGTGTTTTGTGTAAGTGTAAATAGAATAACTGTGTGAAAGTGTAATACTTTGGACAACGTCAGTGACAACCGTGTGTATGGATGCAGAGGCAAGTGATTCCGCTTCCTACGGGGAGGTGAAAGGAATCAACCACACGACGGCAAATTAATTGTCACGTCCAAAGAAAGTGAAAACTTCAGATTTAGAACACCCTAGGTGTGCCCCTGTCTGAAGTCCAAATTATAACAAGGGATAATAAAAATGGGGGGTAAGGCGTCTGAAAATAAGGAAAATTTATCCACTGACGACTGGAAATTTATGGAAGCAAAAAATCCAAAAGCAACAAGGAAATTGGAGACCTGGTTAAATAAACATGACTTTGACGGACGACTGAACCTGATCAGTATACAGAAGCTAAAGAAGGAGTTAGGAACATAAAGGTGATGAGAAAAAGATGCAGAAAGTAGGGGCCGATTTAGTGGCATTTTGGGAGGAGGAAGCAGAGAACAGACGGAAGGGAGCAGAGAAGCGACGATTAGAGAAAGCAAGGAAAAAGAAAGCTGTAGGTAAGGCAGAAGAAGATGTGATAATTCAGCACAGAGAATCAGAACAGCCTCAACAACCACCGCCGGCTGGATCGTCGGTGACAACAACACCTTTATATCCTTCTCTACCAGAGGATGACGATGTACCGCCACCACAGTATGATTTGGCAGTAAAACCTAAGGTAAAAAGTGAAAAACCAGAAAAACCACAAACACGCAGTCAAGCGAAAGTGCCTACAGCCCCTCCCATGGTGGAACACAGTGACCAGGGAGATGCCTATCCTATGATAGAAGTACCAAATCCTCGTGCAGGAACAGCAGGACATCGATCAACCATGCTCGTATATCGAACATGGAATGCTGATGATATCTAAGCAGCAGTCGACATGATACCATCGCCACATGTCGATATTGAGGGGTTTATGCAGGATATAGAAAACATTAGAAGTTCTTACCACCTTAATGGACCTGAAGTCCAACAGGTGTGGATGAAAGCATGTGGCCCTAAATGGAGTCAGATACGCGGAGACTGGAATCCTGCAGACCAGGATGGCGTACCGTTGCCACATGATGATCCAGTCTTGCAAACACGAGTGAAAGCTATGATTACACGAGCAAAAGGTGTGTTAGGACCAAAAATAAATTACACTGAACTTACCAGGACAACACAGAAAGAAGGAGAACCATGGACAGAGTTTAGATGCAGATTTGAGAGTGTATTTAGGGTCCACAGTGGCATATTGCCAGGAACACCAGTGTATGAACAACAATTGAAAAACGCTCTGATCCAACATTCCAACAAGGATATAAAAGCTTGGATACAGAAACATTGGATTGGACTGCCAACAGGCACATTGGAAGAAACACACACCCACTGTTGTCATGCAGAAGAAGTCTTAAAGCAGAAAAAGACAGGAAACAGCGACAAAGGAGTGTATGTGGCACAAGGAGATGATGAAATATATTACCAACAGGGTAACTTAAGACAGCAGAAGCAGTGGAAACGCCCCCAAAAGCCATGGCAAAACAGACAAGGTGGACAGCCACAACGTCAAGGACCATGGCAACCGCGGCAGCAGCACAGACAGGGAGGGCCACCATGTGGTCCCCTGATTTGTTGGAACTGTGGGAGAGAGGGACATATGTATAGAAATTGTCCGAATCCACCTACTGATGGAGCAGCAGGAGGAATTCCACAACGGAACAATCCTCCGCAGCCACAGTATCCACAATGACTAGAATCCATAATCTATGATTCCACATCAGATAGGCAGTCTGATTGTGATATGGATCTGTGTGCCTTACTGGGAAATCCGGTACCAAAACCAGAAGTGACTTTGTTGGTAAATGGACGACCAGTGACATTCCTTTGTGATACAGGAGCATGTAGAACCACATGCAATGACAACATACCTGTCCATAAATTAAGCAACGACATTTTTAGGGTTCGCTCTGCAAATGGACAAACATCAGACGTCCCTATCACTAAACCCATAACGTTGACAGATCCATTTGGCCTGACCTGTACTATGTCAGTGTTGAACATGCCACAATGTCCAGTTAACCTCTTAGGACGAGACGGATTGACTGCATTGGGCTTGTCCATAATTGTGGAACAAGGGAAATTAGTTGTTGAGCGCACAGGAGGCGTTAACATGGTAAGAGAAGAAAGCGATGACCCCACATTCCACTATTACTATACATTTGACATTTCAGAAGAAGATGCTGCAGGATGGGGTAAAGATGTCGTCTTGCCTTGTTTAAGGACATTTACTGCCGAATAATTTTGATCTTCCACAGGACGGCCTTCCAGTAGTCTAGCCAGGAGACTGGGTGTTCATCAGAGTGATTAAGAGGAAGAACTGGTCCAGTCCTCGTTGGGAAGGTCCATACCAAGTGCTGTTAACAACACCAACTGCAGTAAAGATAGCGGAGAGATCAACGTGGATACATCACTGTAAGATACAGCGTGTATTGGCTGCCTCCACAGTGTAAGGGGAAGTCTGGCTACAAAGGGAGTCTATTTAATTAGCAATAGATTGTCTCAATGCCAGTGAAGCAGGGAGATCCTTGCACTATTAGGTGAGGTGGTTAACAACACTGTATCCTAGCAATCATGACTGAACTACAGCAGACCCCGGAGCGGCGTGCTCAGCGCCGCCGCTGCCGGACTGTTGGTAGGGCAGCCGGTTGCGTTGTGATCTTAGTGTGTTTCGTGCTCCTCGGATTCCTGGCCTGGTGGTTGACCCAAGAATTGCAGCTCACTGTGGACTGAGCCAGAGAACAACGCAAGCAACGTCAGAAGAGGTTTATTCATAATGTGAATGAGACAGATGGACACCCTCATATATACCATACTAATTTGTGGTACAGAGATGTTCATTTATTGGCTATGGAATTACGTTACTAATTGTTATGTTTGTTCGCAAATACCTATATCCTCAACACACCCAGCTCTGACGGCTAAACCGTACCCTGCTAGGGTGACAGAATGTCTTATCATACGGATGCATAATCAAACTGTATTTCGGGGGCAGTTCTAACACCACTTGCCTCAGTGCAACCACTTATATGATAGGGATTTCAACAGAGGACGTACAAGCGTGCCCAAGTGCTGCTCCATTGACTAGACTGAAGGGAAACACAAAAATATCATCACGTTAAATTGTCATCACAACGGCCATTCCCGATTTGCTTTTACGGGACAGGGAATAAAACTGTAGGTAAAATTAAGAAACGTCTGTGTACCCAAATGTATGTTTTATCAAATAATTTAAGCCTAACCAAAACATAATATGTGGATGGTACTTATCTTCATCACATTGGACGGGGATGTAATTATACAGGCTCCTGTCCATGGGGAACGGATGAATCATGTGCTTATGTTAGTAAGTTTTTGCTACCACCTGTAAATGGTACTCCGGTGTATGATGACATCTATTGGCTTTGTGGTTCCAGACTGTACATGAGTCTCCCACCAAATTGGGGTGGTGTGTGTGCACCTACCCAGGTGACTGACCATACATATGTGGTAGTGCCAAGGACCTCCACAGAGAAGAATGGCAGCACCAGACGGAGGAGATTGATATACCCAGATGTGTTACCACATGATCACATGTGGGGCTCGGATGTACCAAAGGACCAAAAATTGTGGTCTGTAGGAGATAAAATAGCACATTCATTGTTCCCCTGGATAGGAGTGGGAAAAAAATTCATTAATGATTGAAACACTGAATTATCGATTGGGTCTGTTCATGAATGTAACTGAAAAAATAGTAGCAGCTCAAAACACTGAAATAGATGCTTTACGTACCATGATGAACCTCTTAGTGAAAATCTCAAGAAAGAAGTGCTAAGCTAGGTGATAACTACTACTATATGTTTAACAGGCGATAAACAGGTGGGAAATGTTAAGGATTTTATATATATATATATGTTATCACTGTTAAACATTTGTACCTTTGTCTTCTTTCTTATGAGAACGGTGTTGTGCTGTTTTGCACCTAACCCTGAGAATGTACGTGTTATTCAACCTTGTTTTAGCATGCTGGGGTCAATCTGAACTGGGAATGAAGAGCTGGATGTACTTATTATTATTATACAACTTTGTTTTTGTAGCCGCTAACGACTGGGAGTGAAGCATGACGGGGTCAGGCTGAACTGGGAGTAAAAGAACTGAAGGTTGTTTTGACTGTTGTGATGTGATGCTTAGTGTGAAGGCCAGGACACTCCAGGCAGATGCACAACAGCTGATAACTGCAACAGACGAACGGGATGTGCTGACCTTCAACGATAAGAGTAAAAGAAAGAAACTGTTTTTCCTTACAGCTGCGCTTATTGACGTATGTGTTTATGTTACGGGAAGAAACTTGTCTTGCGTCGCCCCCCCCCCCCTTAGGACAAGTTTTTTTTTATGTGATGAGGGCTTCTCTAATAAAAAGAGCGGGAGAGCAGGCCAGACTTTAGTGTAGCCTTGGTGTACAGCCTGACTGCACTCCGCGCAAGATAAATTTGACTTTCTGTCTCACTGGTGTTTCTTGACTCTGTTTGTCTTATCAAGGTTTTAAGAATGTTTGGAGGAGAAAATACCCAACAGACATTCCACTGTTTAAGGACATTTTGTAATGAAAGACGTGCGCGCAAATTCGCCGAGTCGTTTCCGTGACGACTCGGCGAATCTGTGTGCGCCCCGACAGGAAAAACACCTCCGTGTTGAAAACCATTTGTAAAATTCAGGCGGCTTTTGATGGCTTTCAACAAGTGAGTAACTGAGAAACTGTTTAACAGCTTGGGCATGTTCCAACTTGCCCGTTAAGGTTTCCAATGGAGGTGTTTTTCCTACCAGGCTGCTCAAGGAAGCCCTACCATTATTTAATGCTTCGATCTTAAATATGATCAATCTATCTTTGTTAGTTGGCTATGTACCACAGGCTTTTAAGGTGGCAGTAATTAAACCATTACTTAAAAAGCCATCACTTGACCCAGCTATCTTAGCTAATTATAGGCCAATCTCCAACCTTCCTTTTCTCTCAAAAATTCTTGAAAGGGTAGTTGTAAAACAGCTAACTGATCATCTGCAGAGGAATGGTCTATTTGAAGAGTTTCAGTCAGGTTTTAGAATTCATCATAGTACAGAAACAGCATTAGTGAAGGTTACAAATGATCTTCTTATGGCCTCGGACAGTGGACTCATCTCTGTGCTTGTTCTGTTAGACCTCAGTGCTGCTTTTGATACTGTTGACCATAAAATTTTATTACAGAGATTAGAGCATGCCATAGGTATTAAAGGCACTGCGCTGCGGTGGTTTGAATCATATTTGTCTAATAGATTACAATTTGTTCATGTAAATGGGGAATCTTCTTCACAGACTAAAGTTAATTATGGAGTTCCACAAGGTTCTGTGCTAGGACCAATTTTATTCACTTTATACATGCTTCCCTTAGGCAGTATTATTAGACGGTATTGCTTAAATTTTCATTGTTACGCAGATGATACCCAGCTTTATCTATCCATGAAGCCAGAGGACACACACCAATTAGCTAAACTGCAGGATTGTCTTACAGACATAAAGACATGGATGACCTCTAATTTCCTGCTTTTAAACTCAGATAAAACTGAAGTTATTGTACTTGGCCCCACAAATCTTAGAAACATGGTGTCTAACCAGATCCTTACTCTGGATGGCATTACCCTGACCTCTAGTAATACTGTGAGAAATCTTGGAGTCATTTTTGATCAGGATATGTCATTCAAAGCGCATATTAAACAAATATGTAGGACTGCTTTTTTGCATTTACGCAATATCTCTAAAATCAGAAAGGTCTTGTCTCAGAGTGATGCTGAAAAACTAATTCATGCATTTATTTCCTCTAGGCTGGACTATTGTAATTCATTATTATCAGGTTGTCCTAAAAGTTCCCTAAAAAGCCTTCAGTTAATTCAAAATGCTGCAGCTAGAGTACTGACGGGGACTAGAAGGAGAGAGCATATCTCACCCATATTGGCCTCTCTTCATTGGCTTCCTGTTAATTCTAGAATAGAATTTAAAATTCTTCTTCTTACTTATAAGGTTTTGAATAATCAGGTCCCATCTTATCTTAGGGACCTCGTAGTACCATATCACCCCAATAGAGCGCTTCGCTCTCAGACTGCAGGCTTACTTGTAGTTCCTAGGGTTTGTAAGAGTAGAATGGGAGGCAGAGCCTTCAGCTTTCAGGCTCCTCTCCTGTGGAACCAGCTCTCAATTCAGATCAGGGAGACAGACACCCTCTCTACTTTTAAGATTAGACTTAAAACTTTCCTTTTTGCTAAAGCTTATAGTTAGGGCTGGATCAGGTGATCCTGAACCATCCCTTAGTTATGCTGCTATAGACGTAGACTGCTGGGGGGTTCCCATGATGCACTGTTTCTTTCTCTTTTTGCTCTGTATGCACCACTCTGCATTTAATCATTAGTGATCGATCTCTGCTCCCCTCCACAGCATGTCTTTTTCCTGGTTCTCTCCCTCAGCCCCAACCAGTCCCAGCAGAAGACTGCCCCTCCCTGAGCCTGGTTCTGCTGGAGGTTTCTTCCTGTTAAAAGGGAGTTTTTCCTTCCCACTGTAGCCAAGTGCTTGCTCACAGGGGGTCGTTTTGACCGTTGGGGTTTTACATAATTATTGTATGGCCTTGCCTTACAATATAAAGCGCCTTGGGGCAACTGTTTGTTGTGATTTGGCGCTATATAAAAAAATTGATTGATTGATTGATTGATTGTCGCGACCCCCCACGGTCGGGTCCGGCCCGACATGCAACTCTGCCCGCACGTTCTTTCATTACAAAATCTCCTTTAACAGTGGAATGTCCGCATAAACTCCTCATGCCGACCTCTTCTGAAACTGCGCTGTTCTCTGACGACAACCTTGGTGAAAAGAGCCTGAAATGTGGAAGTGTTCAGCTTGAAACAGCGAGATGACGCCGCCTCGGAGCGCAGATCGCCGTCAGGCACCGTGGGCCGTCCTTAAAGTGACACTTACACACCAAAATCATCAGCCATTAAAATTTTTTACCGAAAACCAGCTGAATTTATCGAATGGTGTCCACTCAGTTGTGCCTTACAGTTTTTGAAAAAATTTTTATCAAACAAAGCAACAGTCTCTGAGCCATTCCTAAACAATGAAAAAACGACGAGAGGGTGGGCCACTCCTCACTGAAAGACTGCCCACAGGCAAATGACGTAACCGACAGGCGTGAAAAAACTCTAGCATGCCCACGAGGGTTCAAGCATGTCTGATGTAATCACACGTGATTCAAATCCATATGGTTTTTGAAAAAAATAATAAGGTCGGATACGTTTCTAAAAGACCTCGTAAATTGGTCAAAATCAATGGTATTTCCTTTAACTGAGGATTCATGGAATCCTGCACCCCAAGATCCACACTACACCTGAATGTGAAACAAAATCTTGACAGGCAACAACACAATTAATCTACAACCTCATCATGAGATGACACTAAATACTACACACTATGGCATTAAAATGATATATACATCTTATCCGAGAAGCTTTTCATGTTCTGGCTTCTCCCTTGTTTTCACTCAGGATAACCACAGCAGATCCGAAGTGGATCTGCATGTTGATTTGGCACAATTTCTATGACAGATGGCCTTAATAAGGTCCCCTTCACACATAGTATGAATAAGTACAAATGAACCACACCTACACAGGTACGTGTTGTGTGGAGCGAAACCACGCACACATGCTTTGGTTGAATGCCAGTAGATGCCATCTACTGCCAGTAGATGGCAGTGTTCATGCCAGCTGTTATATAATATACAAATAATGAATGCTTATAAGTTCAATGGTTTGAATATTTCATGAGATGGCAGATGGAATGTTCCATTCAATTTGGCTTGGCCTCGTTGAATGGAACGTTCCAGCTTTCACTGAATTAAATATTATTTCCACTGAAAGAATGAAAAAAACTTATTTGTTTTATATAATGGGTAAAATAGATCCTTGTCATTTGAAATTTTATTTATTTATGAATAACACAAAAGGGACTCACATTTTGGTGTTCATCACTGGTGCTTTGATGTCAACAGTCCAACACAAACTTTAAATAGGAGTCCAAAATTCTCAGTCAACTTTGAAAAACAGTTCGATAGTAAGATAGTGGGACTTCTTTGTGTTCCCAGGGTGAATAAAAAGTCCGCTGGGTAAGGAGCCTTTTCCTATCATGTCAATGCCCTGTGGAACGATCTTCTGCTGTACATACGGCAGTCGGGCACTGTGGAGACTTTTAAATTTAAACTTAAGACCCACTTGTTTTTCCTGTTTTATCATTAGTATTTTATGTATGTTATTATGCATTTTATAATTTTTTATGGATTGTTTTATATCATGTTTTAATCTTAAAATTTTTGTTGTGTTTTTATATGTCGTGTGAAGCGCCTTGCGGCAATATGGTCATGAGCTGGTGCTATATAAATTAATACATTTGAATTTGATAGTTCAAAAATAATTATGACAGTGTAGCCTGTGATGTCTTGCACTGACTTTATGTACTTCCAAAAAAAAAAAAAAAAAACCTCCGCCATGTTTAGCTAAATATCGCCCCCACTAGTGTGTGCGTGGGCGGTGATCACAGCGTGGAATGGCACAAAACGTATGGAACCAAACTGCATGGTAAATGAAACCAAATTTGCATGCTATAAGTAATGAAACACAAATGGTACGAATAATCCATGTCACGTGACACAAAGCACCAATCAAATGACAAAGATCCACTCAGCTGTTATATAACATTTGCTAATATATTCATGTATGAATGATCACAGGCAAACAAATATTGCTGAATTCTTCTGTGTTCATGATGTGAACCTTTAATTTTCTCAGTATTTTCATTCTGTTATAATATTCAATACGGATCTAAGAAAAAATCTAAGAAACACTTTCTATCGGGCAAACAAGGTCAGAAACATTACCTGATGACAGGTTTAATGGTACAGCAAAGGAGAGCCTCTATGTGAAATGTGATCGTGAGCCATCACACAGACTGAAAGTTCTGTTATATAATATGTCAAACTACAGGCAAGCTTTCAAGTTTGACATATTACTTTAGACTGTTTAGAAAGATCTGAAAAATGCAACAAAAAAGGTGGATTTGATGTGAATTTCATTTATAAACAGTGGATTGGTGTAGATGCCATTATGCTCCGTTTTGTTCGTGTGTGCTTATGTTACGCCTAACAGCTGTGATGTATGGATTTAGTACATCTATTAAGCCCAGTGACCTGGACAGCCAGAGCACACAGCACATCAATAAAGCTGAATATATTTGTCAATACTGTTTTACTGTAGTGTTCCTGTTTATATTGCACTCGTGTTCCCCGTATGAGTTCTGCTCACCCTTTGGCAATCTATTCATCAATACCCAAACTGTGCCACACAGAAATGGTTATTTGAAACAGAGAGATATTCACTGGTCCTGAAGATAACTATATATATATACATATATATATATATATATATATATATATATATATATATATATATATATATATATATATATATATATATATATATATATATATATATATATATACTTATTTGCAACAGTAACATGCAAATAAATTATAAAAAAAAATCAAAATCATACATTGTGATTTCCGGATCTTTTTTTTTTTTTTTTTGATTATGTCTCTCACAGTGGACATGCACCTAAGATGAAAATTTCATCTCCATCATTTCTAAGTGGGAGAATTTGCAAAATCGCAGGGTGTTCAAATACTTGTTTTCCTCACTGTACTTTCATTCCTGCATTTCAGGCCTGCAATACATTCCAAAACACTTAAACAACATTTTGACATTGAGGATGCCAAGAGATAAAGGTTTTATTTTGTCCAAATTCTTCCTGCAAAGTTAAATTTATTTATTTATTATTTTAAATTCTACATACATTCTCCACTTGTTACACTTCAAAACAAAGGCAAGCCAATCCAGTACCCTTACTCTCTTCTTCCACAGCCATGCCTTCATAATGTGAGCATAATGTGATGTTGTATCATCTTATTGAAAAATGCATGGGTATTTCTGCAAAAACATATAATCTTGAAGGCAGCATATGCTGCTTTCAAAGTGCTTTTCTGTATTAATGCTGCCATCACAGAAGCGGAAATTACCTTTGCCAAGTGTGCTGACATAACCTCATACTATGACAAATCCTGGCTTTTGGATTTGATGCTGGTAACAATCTTTGTCCAGAGCACATGGTGTCCATTCCTTCCAAAAAAAGGTCCAAAATAAAGATTTGTCTGACCACAATACACATTTTCCCTGTGGGATAATCCAACCCAGATGCTTCCTGTCCCAAAGAAGTTGCCACTGTTTCTGGACAAGATTAACATAAGGCTTGATTTTTTTGCACAGCAAAGTTTTAAGTGGCATTTCTGAATGTATCCTCACATTGCAGGACTTAACAAAGGTTTCCCAAAGTAATCCCTTGCCTATGTGATTATATCAGCTATTTGCAAAACAACTGTATGCAGCAACAGTGTTGTAGTTAGTAGTTATGATGATACAATAAAGTTCTTCGCCTCGAACCTAATCTCCAGTGGAATGAATGCAGCAAGCATTCTTAATTTCACCCTCTCATACAAATAGCTCTCCAAATTATGCAAGTGCTGTGTGCTTAATAATTGCTCATCTAATCGCTGCCTATCTGTGAACATCCCCTGACTGGCAGGTCAAAGTTATGCTAAATGGGGGAAAGAAAATCATGTATTTCATGTTCGTATTTTTAAATTAATTTTGAAAAAAAATTCTTTTGTCTTTGTTTGAATACAATTTGTGATAATGTGTCTGTCATAAACTGATATCGGTGTTGTCTCATGGGTGTAAGAGCATAAATTGTCACTAAGTACGTATATCCTGTATATCCTGTATATCCTGAGCATGCTCCGTGACAATATATGCTATAAAAGAAGCCACCAAAATACCCATGACAACTCTGTACTCGTAATATGGCATTCTGTTGCTGTTTTGTCTATGATTCCAAAAATTTAAAGCTTCATTTGTGGAGTTGCACAGCAAAGAATTATCTTAAATTGAAGATGTTAATTTCAACCTGTTTGCCAGAAGGCATGTGCGAGACCTGAAGCGAGATTTGATCTATTTTGCGTTATTTATTTATTTATTGTTATAATCCTTCTCTGCTCCATTCCTCTATGAAGTTATGACTTAAAGCTTTAAATCTTATCAAGTATACTTCTGTAATTTCCAGTCAAAATATCTTTTTAAACATAATATAAAGCACATCAGAAGTAATATTTCATTGACATATCAGGACTTGTTTACAGTGCATTTTAAATATCATGTTAAGTGAAAGTCTTGAAAAACAAGCTTTTTGAAATGCCATGAGATTTTTAAGCTGCTGTCATATTAGTATAAAATGAAGCCTTCCTAAAATTCTTCAAATACAGCAAATTTATAGCTAAATTTAAGATATTTTTTAAAGAAATCTTAATTTTTCACTTCTTCTGGCAGATCCATCCCCTCCCCCCATTACTGATGAAGCAAGAAGCTTGAGGTGCATTCTCTAAAACTAAGTTCTTATACACATACATATTTTACTTGTTCATAGATTATGTAATTAGATATTTTGACTAAAAATTAGACAAAAAATAAAGATTTTGAGTTTTTGCAAAGTGATGCAACTGGCAAAAAAGTGCATTATCCACAAATTTCTCAAATCAAAACTTCAAACTTTGTGACTTCACAGTGCTGGTTTTCAGGGCCTCTTCACACATAGTGTGAAGTTTTGTCAAATACAGGCAAACAGCGAGAAACAGTTCGAATTAGCTCACCATGAAACATTGCGTGGACGGGCAGGCATGCACGATCCCAGTGCGAGAGTTTGTGCATGCAACGGTGTCTTTCGAGCAGGAACAGTACGAGGTGCACCACATCGCAGAGCTTATGTGGAATAAATAAAAAATAAAAACCAGTCGGTACCTGCGGGACCACATCGTGCCGCTTATGTGGAATAAATAAAAAATCAAAACCAGTCGGTACCTGAGGGACCACATTGTGCCGCTTATGTGGAATAAATAAAAACTAAAAACCAGCCGGTACCTGAGGGACCACATCATGCTGCTTATGTGGAATAAATAAAAACTAAAAACCAGCCAGTACCTGAGGGACCACATCACATTGCTTATGTGGGGGAAAAAAAAAATCCCACGGGACTCGAACCCACGCCTTCCAAAAGCTCTGATTGCCAGTCAGAAACTTTACCACTGAACTACAGAGGTGTCCTTTGAAAGCTGTGGGAATCTCCCTCATATTAGGAAGGACATGGAAGTATTACAAAAAAAAATAAAAAAATAAAAATCACACACCATATAAAAACACTGCATTTATCAAGCAAGCAATACAAATATGATGCATCTGTTCCTCTGGTGATGACCCATGGCCACTGACATACAGTCATGAAATGACATGAATGAGAAGCAGTGGGCTCTGATCATGGCCACATCTACTGGTCCGGTGCATCCAGTCACCCCGCGTGCGTGTTCTGCCCAACACGTGTTTTGTGGACCGCGCACCACAGCACAGACACCACATCATGTGGAACAGAGCTCACATGGGTGATGTGATAATCAGATTGTCCGCTGCGTGTTCTGATCTGATAGTCTGTTTCAACCTGGCAGGCTGTCAATGTCCACTCCATGCGTGCGCTTGCTTACTGCAGCTTGTCACCATGGCAATATATGTTTTTTTTTTTTAAATATTTATTTCATTCATTTAAAAGAAAAACAGAAAAGCAAAAAACAAAAGCACCACAATACCAGAATGAAAAGGAGCAGAAAGAAGGACAAGTCTTATGATTTCTGCCCCTTTCAACAATACAATCTTTCAATATACAGCATCATAGTCAACATTATTTAACAGATTGCATTTCTTTAACTTCAATCATCAACTTGTCACATACCACTGACCCATTTCATAATTATGACCATTAATTAATAGATTACATCACTGACAGGTTACATTTAAACTTAAGAGACTCCAAACATTATTAACAGTTTACTTTTTTTTTTTTTTTACTTTCTTGCAGCCCACTGACTTACTTCATAGTTTCATACTTACTTAATACATCTAATTTAATATGTTTTTTAAATAATTTAAGCGACCTTAATTCTTTAATTTCTTTATTAAGATTGTTCCATAATTTGACACCATTTACTGCAATACTCCTTTCCTTTACTTTGGTTCTAAATCTTGGTTTTTTTAAAGACTTCTATTCCTTTCAATTTATAACTACTTACTCTTTTTTCAAACATATTTTGAATGTTTGTTGGTAAAGTATTTTTATTAACTTGGTACATCGTTTGTAATATTTTCAAATCGACTAAATCATGAAATTTAAGTACCCTATACTTAATAAACAATGGATTAGATGGATCTCTAAAACCACTGTTACTAATCACTTTTAAAGCTCTTTTCTGCAAAATAAATAAAGGTTGTATATAGGTTGTATATGTTGATCCCCAGATTTCTACACAGTAAGTTAAATATGGGACAATCAATGAATTGTACAATGTTAATAAACCATAACTATTTAATGAATATTTTACTTTATGCAAAACAGCAATGGCTTTCGCTATTTTTCCTTTTATGCAATTTATGTGTGACTTCCATGTAAGATCTTCATCAATCATGACTCCTAAAAATTTCATTTCTTTTACCCTTTGTATATCCATTCCATCTATTTGTAATGACACATTATTTTTTTTCGATCTATCATTAAACAATATGAAATTTGTCTTATTAATATTTAGTGACAATCTGTTTATATCAAACCAATGTTTAACTTTTTCCAACTCTGTATTTATCACTTGTGCTACTTCCTGTATATCTGATCCAGAGTAAAACAGCGCTGTATCATCAGCAAATAAAATGCTGCCAAGCACATTGGATACATTCACAAAATCATTGATTTACAAAATAAACAGTTTGGGTCCAAGTACCGATCCTTGTGGTACTCCATAAATAATGTTACACAATTCTGATTTGGTATTATTTATCTGAACAAACTGTTTTCTATTTTCTAAGTATCTTTTTACCCACTGATATGCAACACCTCTTATTCCATATTGTTGTAACTTGTGGAGCAATCTTGAGTGGTCTATAACATCAAAAGCCTTTTTCAGGTCAATAAAAATACTTACAAAATAATCCTTATTATCTATTGTTGTTGATATTTTCTCTATTAGTTCCATAATTGCCATAGCTGTCGAATGTTTTGTTCTGAATCCATACTGAGCATTATTTAAAATATGATGTTTCTCAATAAATTTATCCAATCTTGTTACAAAAACTTTTTCCATAATTTTAGAAAACTGTGGAAGCAATGATACTGGCCTGTAATTAGAAAAATTATGTTTGTCTCCATTTTTATATAATGGGACTACCTTAGCAATTTTCATTTCATCTGGAAAAACCCCAGTTGACAGAGACAGATTACAAATATAAGTAAATGGTTCAATAACAATTTCTATTATACTTTTTACAGTCATCATGTCTAAATCTTCATGGTCAGTTGATCTTTTGCTTACACAGTTTTTTACAATATTTCTTATTTCATCTTTTTCCACATTGTCCAGGAAAATACTATTGACCGTATTTATTTATGTCCACGTAAGTACAGCAATCAGACACATGCGCCTCATAGTAGACAGTTGTTAGTCCACATCTGTCCAAACACCTACTGTGTTTGGACAGATGTGGTGTCACCTGGAATTTGGCCGACACCTGCCGTGAGAGGGTACTATGGGTTCGCACAGCGCACACTCTGTCTTTCAGCCACTGGTGTGAGCAAATAGTTGTAACAACAGGTGTACGAGGCTTTAGAGGCAGGTATGATTCTACACGTTTTGCATACAATTCCTGCTTTGTGCGCACTTCAACCAAACTTCGCACTATGTGTGAAGGGGCCCTCAAATTTGAGCAAAATGTTTGATTTGAATCACATTCACAAAGGGATGGTTTTTACCTTGCTGGTGGTAAACAGTTTAAACCATAGATTGTCTGTTTGTATGCTATAAAGCACCAGTGTCCCTCTGTGTGGCTTCCTATGGTGTGAGTGAGGACACTCTTGGGATGAGCAGTGGTGATTTCAAGCATATTGCAAGTTGTTTTTTTCTTGACATTGTGGGGAAAATGCAGGTGCATTCATTATCCTGTAATTACCCTGCTGTTAGTCTTCCAGTATATTATTTATTACATGCATTCCTCATGCAGTGTTCTGACAGCAAAGGTAAAATGAATGTTTGCCATAGATAGGATCCTCTACACCAATGTGCACACACCCATCATTAATACTGTGCACCAGCCAAAAACAAACAAACCAAAAATCTGGAAAAAAAAAACCCCTTCTGCTTTCAAGGCTACTGTCAAGTGACCACTAAAATGCATGCACGTGCACACACATTCACAATCACTTGTCAGTTTTGTACAGAAAAGTTCAGGAATAGAAGCTATAATATTAGGTTGCAAAAAAAAAAGAAAAAAGAAATTTCCTGAATCTCTTGTTGGCATCCCGTCGATAAGATGAACAACTGTGAGTGCAGGTGGTACTTCATTTTTGGAAGTTTTTCATTTTTGTGCAGGACGGCGCCAACAGCTGGAAAATGTACTGCTTCCGTAAATGATGCTCCGTGCTTGATGGGGAACACAATGCTCTGTGAATGATAATGGTTCTGGGGTTGAAAACAGGCCAACTTGGAAGGATTTGGGAGGATGTAAGATAGAGGCGGTACAGTGAATCACTCTGTAGGGATTGCTGCACGAAACAAGCAGCTCCAACCTAAAAGGGAGCGAAGCAAAGGAAGGTGGGTTTCTGTGAACCATGCAAAATTGAACTGGGATTGTATTGATCCACCGATTCTCCCAATAGGGAAGAGAGCCAACACATCAGCACTCATCAGCAGTGCAGATTTGACAAATCATTACATAGGAAGGAAAGACAGAGACGGTATAACTGCAAATGTGTCGAGGAAAATGTGATACGCTGTTGCAGACTATGAAAAATCATAAAAGCATTCTCTTACATTTACATAGACGACACGTGTAATCTGACTACAGTGGCATTTCATAAAAATGGTAATCATTTGCTTGCATTACCTCTGTCCTGTCAAGTGAATTCCTTCAGCTGGGGCTGTGTCACTTCCAGTTAGTTGGTGGCAAAGCAAAGGCTGCCATTTATTTTTCTTATCATTTTGGATAAAATCTGTAGAATTTACACTGTGATGTGACACCACAATGGTGTATGATTATGAAGAGGCTTTGGATGTGCCCACAAAAAAGATATAACAACAAATTAGATCTAGTTGGAGTGACCTTATGATCTTCCAGCTGATACCTGGATGAATGTTCCAGCTGAATGACCTAACACTGAGTATGGTGAAATGTTTGACTGAGACTACATGTGGGCATTGAAAATAGTTTTTTCTTAGTTCAGATGAATAAATGGAGTCAATCTTGTATATCACTCTATAGGGCAGGGGTGGCCAAGTTCGGTCCTCAAGAGCCACCTTCCTGACACTCTTAGTTGTCTCCCTGCTCCAACACACCTGAATCCAATGAAAGACTCGTTAGCAGACTTTTGATAAGCCTTTCATTGGATTCAGGTGTGTTGGAGCAGGGAGACAACTAAGACTGTCAGGAAGGTGGCTCTCGAGGACCGAACTTGGCCACCCCTGCTATAGGGTATCACAATCCAACCCCTCATCCGTGTCATGACACCTGGGTATCAGATCAAGTAGAGGATTGCCTGTTGGGGAGAAATACGGTGGGGACCTTCTGTGCCCAGTCGCTGCTTAGTAACCATGAAACCACCAACAGGAACCCTGAACACAAGACTGCTAATGGGGTTCTGGTGAAACAAGTAGTCCTTAACGGCAGATCAGGTGGAGGAGGTGACTACTTGTCACCCAATGGCCAGGCTAAGGATCGGTCAAGGACCATGTGTTATACTTCATACCGATAAAGTGAGGAATCTTGGGGTAATTTTCGATCCTACGTTGTCTTTTGACCTCCACATTAGAGACGTTACGAGGACTGCTTTCTTCCATTTGCAAAATATAGCGAAGATTCATCCCATCCTGTCTACGGCTGATGCTGAGACTTTGATTCATGCATTTGTCTCATCTAGATTGGACTATTGTAATGCTCTATTTTCTGGTTTACCGCAGTCCGGTATTAGGTTTCGTCAACTGGTTCAAAATGCTGCTGCCAGACTTTTGACAAAAAGCAGAAAGTTTGACCACATCACGCCCATTTTGGCATCCATACACTGGCTTCCAGTCACTGCAAGATCTGATTTTAAGGTACTGTTATTAGCTTATAAAACTGTTCATGAACTTGCACCTCCCTATGTGGCTGACCTGGTAAGGCTCTATGTACCAGCTCAGGCCCTGCGTTCGCAGGGTGCAGGACCTTTATGTGTTGCCAGGGTGAATAAAAAGTGCGCTGGTCACAGAGCTTTCTCCTATTGTGCACCAGCTTTGTGGAACGATCTCCCGGCACACGTACAACAGTCGGATACTGTGGAGACTTTTAAATCACATTTAAAGACTCATTTGTTTTCCTTGTTTTATCATTAGTTTTATTGTGTTATGATATGTTTTTATTATTGTGTTCTTTTATGGTTTTGTCTTTTTATTGTGTTTTTAAGATTTTAATTCAGTTTTCTCTGTTTTTATTATGCCGTGTGAAGTGCCTTGAGGCGATCTCATCATGAATTGGTGCTATATAAATTAATACATTTGAATTTGAATTTGTGTGATTGTGTTTGTTGGCATGCAACAATATTCCCATGTGAAACAAACCCACGTACAGGCATCTCTAGTTCAACCCTGAATGTAGATATCTCATACTGTAATCGATCAGGAGATGATTTTCCTTGCCACCGAGGGACTGCCACGATACCACTCAATCTCAGGGCTTGAAATTTTTGTTTCAAAAATCTCAGTTTGCTAGCTGGCAGATCCATGACTAATCTCAAGGTTTTATTTGAAAATCATGGCATATTATTGAGTGAACAACATTAATTCTGCTGCCCAGAAGAAATAAACAAAATAAAAATATTTTTTGATAAGGCAGTCGTTGTAGATTTACTGTTAATTTTGTCTGAGATTTTAGGATATTCATTCACTTTTTCAAAGAACTTCCCATATATTTGATGCAAATGAGGCATTTCTTACACAGTGTTTTTACAATGGTACTTTAAAAAGGTCTGAGCCTCACCCAGAAAATGTCATAGGAGAAAAACTGTTCTTGCATTCTTTTTCAACATAGTCTAATAATAATAATAATAAGCATATGTAATAATAATAATAATAATAATAATAATAATAATAATAAAAAAACATTATCCAGAAAGGACCCAGAAATAACTTTTTCCACATTTTATGTTACAGTCTTATTCTAAAATGGTCGAAACTCAACTTTTTCCTCAAAATTCTACACACAGAACCCCATAATGACAAGTTTTTGTTTTTTAAAGATATTTTCAAATTTATTAACATTAAAACACAAAGAAATCACATGTACATTAGTATTCACAGCCCTTACCATGAAGCTCAAAATTGAGCCCAGGTGTATCCTGTTTCCAACTGATCATCCTTGAGATGTTTCAAAAGCTTAACTGGAGTCCACCTGCAGTAAATTCTGTTGATTGGACATGATTTGGAAAGACACACATATGTCTATAAGGTCCCACAGTTGACATTGCATGTCAGAGCACAAACCAGCCATGAAGTCAAAGGAATTGTTTGTAGACCTCCAAGACAGGATTGTCTTGAGGCACAAATTTGGGGAAGGGTACAGAAACATTTCTGCTGCTTTGAAGGTCCAATGAGCACAGTGGCCTCCATCATCTGTAGATGGAAGACGTTTGGATCCACCAGCACTCTTCCTAGAGCTAGCTGCCTATCTAAACTGAACATTCAGGGGTGAAGGGCCTTAGTCAGGGAGGTGACCAAGAAGCTGATGGTCACTCTGTCAGAGCTCCAACATTCCTCTGTAGCGAGAGGAGAACCTTCCACAAGGACAACTATCTCTGCAGCAATCCATCAATCAGGCCTGTTTGGTGGCCAGATGGAAGCGACTCCTTAGTAAAAGGTACATGGCAGCCCACCTGGAGTTTGCCAAAAGGCACATGATGGTCTTGTGGTTAAACTTTTGGGCTTTAGACCAGAGCATCCTTGGTTCAAATTCCAGCCTGACTGGAAAATCACTAAGGGCCCTTGGGCAAGGACCTTTATCCCCTAGTTGCTCCCAGTGTGTAGTGAGTACCTTGCATGGCAGCAGCATCGCATCGGGGTGAATGTGAGGCATTATTGTAAAGCACTTTGAGCATCTGATGCAGATGGAAAAGTGCTATATAAATGCAGTCCGTTTACCATTTTTAATTCAGCTAACAGTAGCACTTATCTGTTTACTGTTCACATTGCTGTAGAATGGAACGTCTTTTCATTTGTGTCATAAGAATGCACGCACACACACACACACACACACACACACACACACACACTGACTTGAACGTCTGTTTGTTTGCATGGAACAGTGCACAGTGCACACACAGACGCACAGACACACATACACACACAGACAGACTGTGTGTTTTAATGACACAGTTCTTTGTGTCATTAGACACTCTTTGCTATTTAAAAAGACATTTATTCATATTTATTTGCTTGAAGTGAGCATGGCTGCTAATTGTATTTTAAATGGAGATGACATGAGGAAAAGTTCAAAATAGTAACACCATGACGAATGTTCGTTTAAAGAATGCTTTAAGTGTGCCCCGACTCGGTTTTAAATGCGTGCTGAAAGTAATCAAGCCCTATTAGGAAGTTTTCACCTCTCGTTTTTT
This sequence comes from Thalassophryne amazonica, assembly GCF_902500255.1. NCBI lineage: Eukaryota > Metazoa > Chordata > Actinopteri > Batrachoidiformes > Batrachoididae > Thalassophryne > Thalassophryne amazonica. The sequence continues at coordinate 15,542,132 of NC_047118.1, forward strand.
TTGTTAAAATTAAAAAGCAGTTTAATGGTGTGTTTCTCATTTCAAGTAGACAGAAATTTTGTGGTCGCAAATTTTTTTCACTATATAAGTCGCACCTGACTATCAGGATCTCTCAAAGTAGTAAAAAAAAGTCACTCATTCTCTGGAAAATGTGGTACCTTAGCTAAATTTTCGGCAAAGGATTTCTCTCAGATGCAGCAGCTGTCAAAGGTGAGCAGAGCACTTTGAGACTTGATTGCTAACAAAGCTTTATGACTCTTGTTTTTAAAAATGTGAATTTATCCTTTAAGATCCAGACTGGTGATGATGGTTACTTGTACTGTATCCTGTGTTGTGTCCTCTGGCACATCCTCAGCTCCCTGTGACTTCTCAAACTGCACTCGTGATATTTTTCTTAAAATATAAACACTGAATAATTGAAGAAAGGGGAGATTTTGGGGCAAAAATCCAGTGGAAAGCACATGTAGGTCGTGCCGGTCCAGCCGACATGTATCCAGACTGCTCATGAGCGCACTGACAATGAGAACATGAGAATAATACACTGAATTTTTCAAAGCATTTTTGTGGAGTGCTGCTGTGAAATTAATATGGGAGCGGATTGTGGCACTTATTTCGGGGGTTTTTGTGGAAAATAATGTGAATGAGAAGTGTTTGCCTTAATGTGCAATTAAATGACCGTCTGTTTATTAGCGTGCCGTGTGTCTGATGATAACATTCGAAATGGAATTCGCTGCGATCATAAGTGTCCAAAGGAATTCTCACCCTTCCTTTTTTTCCTCATTGAACCTGAACTCCCACTTGGGGTTTGATTCTGGCCATGATCTTGTGCCTTGGTTTACCAGAACTCCTGCAACACAGCAACATTTATATTTCAGCAGCTGAATATGAATTATGCACAATAAGCAGTGAGAAGAAATTTAATGATGCCTCGCTGGCACAGTCTGCCGAGACAAACGAAGAGTGATTCTCCCTGTCTTAGCTGGGGGGATGGAGGTGCTGATTTGAACAAATCTTTGACCTCATCCTTCTTCTTGCTTGAGGTTTGCAGTCAATGCACAGGTTTAGAATGAGAGATCGGAATGAGGGTACCTCACCCTGTCAGAATATTGATCCACGCTGCCATCTAATGTAATGATTCTTTGTCAGAAAGAAATGACTGGACAGGCTGAGTCGTATCACCAGTGACTTTTAATTAAGACACCAGTGCCATCTCCTTTTGACCTCGTCATCTCCAGCATGCAGCAGCCAATCTGGGCTGATTTTACTGTCATCTAAAGAGTAAGGAAAAGGATATCTTATTCTCAAACTCTCGGTATAACCTTGATTTTCTTGTTGTTGTTGTTGTTTTGGTAGATAAAGCTGTAGCTTTGGAATCAGCTATTACTTTGTGACAGTGGGCACAACAGTACACACAACTTCTTGTATCCACATGATGTTTTATTCTCTTTATCTTTAAAAAGCTTTACACTTCAAGGTTCATAGACAATAGAGCGATAGGGGCCTTCTTCACAAATGTTTGTTTTAAGCCTTGGGGCAATCTCAAAGTGAAAGGTTTTGTGTCTGCTGTTCACAATGGCATGGACCTTTATATGAGGATCACTGTCAAGTCAAGTCCTTTATTTTTGGTTATGTCATTTAAACGGAAATTTCTCAAAAACACTTGTTAATTATAGAGGGTAAACTGAAAGGCAATTCTGGACAATTGCAATGCAAACTGTAGTGAGTAATACCTGATAACTAAAGGCCCCCTGACACTTGCACGAATTTGATGCACGCACTTGCACGCACGATAGTAACTCAGAATTGTGAGATAATAAGTCAGAATTGCGAGATAGTATCTCAGAATTGCGAGAGAATAACTCAGAATTGTGAGATAAGTCAGAATTGCGAGATAGTAACTCAGAATTGTGAGATAATAAGTCAGAATTGTGAGATAAGTCAGAATTGCAAGATAGCAACTCAGAATTGCGAGATAATAAGTCAGAATTGCGAGATAGCAACTCAGAATTGTGAGATAATAAGTCAGAATTGTGAGATAATAAGTCACAATTGCGAGATAGTAACTCATAATTGTGAGATAAGTGAGAATTGTGAGATAATAAGTCAGAATTGCAAGCTAGTAACTCAGAATTGTGACATAAGTCAGAATTGCGAGATAGTAACTCAGAATTGGGAGATAATAACTCAGAATTGTGAGATAATAAGTCAGAATTGTGAGATAATGAGTCAGAATTGTGAGATACTATCTCGCAATTAATCAAAAAAACTTTTTTTCAAGTGGCAGAAACAAGGCTTCCATACAAATGTAAATTAAAAAAAGTGAACATTACTTTGGTACATACAGTATATACAGACATTTCAAATGTTTTTTCAGAATCGTTTTTCCCCCAGTCATTTTCAAAAATAGGTCAAAAAAATAACTATTTGAAGGTGTGTGTGTTTTGTTTATTTATTTATTTATTTTCCTGTAATGGCTTTCAAAATGGTTTAGTTTGTATGTGCATGGCCTGAGGGTTCCATTTGAGTTAAGTCATAACACTGTAAATGTCTTTGGACATTTGCCTCATAGTGCTGAGGTGCATTCAGTTCTCACATTTTCAAAATGAATTTTGTCTCAATTCTGGGGACAAATTCTCCTCGCCATCTTGTTAGCACATCATTGAAATTGCAATGAATGCGCAGAATGAAGGCCTTTTTTTCAGCCATAGGAGATCTCCTGCAACAGATAGTGACTTGAGGGAACAAACACTATGCATCTAAAGTATAACTGAGAAATGCACATTGTTCTGCACAGCCATGGAAATGGATTTATTTTACTAACAAATTAATTTCTCTGAGAAGACTTTCTCCTCTCTCCCTTCACATCCACACTGTGGATCACAACAACACAGCCCCATTTCTCCAACATTTATCTGTCTCGACCTGACGTGATGCACTTATTTTGAGTCTTCAGCACAGTGCACCTCATCATGCTCTCTGCGCTGATTTCATATGCTTTCAGTGACCTAAACAATTAAATGATAAGATTTTCTTCTTCCCTCACTATTCAGATGATTTTCAGGAACAGAACAAGTCCACAAAATTTATGATCTTTTCTGAAAGATTTCCCGTTAAACTGAAATACAGCATTAGTTTCTTCTTATTTATTCAAGATTTTGTGACTTCATGACAGGAAATAAAAAAAAAAAAAAATGTCTGCAGAATCTGTCTTCTTCTACTAACACAAATGTATTTAATCTGTCTTGCCTCATATTTACATTCATTATGAAGTGGATTTTTGATAACTAGTTTCCACTAAAAAATAGACAAACTCACTGGCATATTTAGTGGTGTGGAGATGGTGTTATTTGTTAAACATATTAACATGTGTGCCTTTTCAAGCCTGGGAATACAGAATATGCATGGTGTCAAAATATCAGTAAAGCATTGAAATAATCATGGAAATATAAAAGCAAATGCAGAAAATAATAAATTAATAAATGTGCATTTGCACATTTATTAATTTATTATTTTATGTATTTTTATTTCTATGAGCAAATGCACATAGAAATAAAAATGCATAAAATAATTATGAGCATTTTGTAAATTTATTTCTGTATCCATATATTTTATATATTTAAATGTGTCAATACTACTACTACTACCAATAATAATAATAATAATAATAATAATAATAATAAGTGTAACAACAACAACAACAATAATAATGATTCGTAAAGAACTGTCACACATAAAGTATCAAAGTGTTTCACAATTAAAACACAAACTATTTCTGAATGAATTTTGAAATAATTTTCTATTTTTCATTTTCATTATTTCTATTATTTACTTTATGCATATTTATTTTATGTATTTTTATAATTTTGCATACATTTGTTATTTACATTTTATATATGTTAAAGCAAGGACAATAAACTATGGAATTGGCTTTGTGCCCAGACTGAGTAGTCGACTGCCTATTGCCCCACTTGCTTTGACATTTTTTACACTCTTTCATTTTCATGTCTTATGTTGTGGAAAAGGTTTGTTGTAATGTTTTGTAACTGATCATGTAAATATCAAAAGCTGAAATGTCACTAATTCCGCCATGAGTAAAAGATGAGGGCATTTGAGAGTAAAGACTAGATTCATTATTTGAAAACTGAACTTTTTGAAGACTGAAATTGCTCTGCGTCCAATTGAGTACCAATATGAAATGGTAAAATCTGAAAAAATAGACCATGATATAAGACTGTAGTTAAGGTTAAAAACAACAACAACAATCACTCTATTCTGCTGTGCTTTGCTGAGGAGCTGCACTGCTCGAGGCAAAAACCTGACATGACTTTGAGTCCTGCATCATTTATGCATTATCAGCATTGGGATGCAATGGTTGCAACAGACTCAGTCGAGTGAACAAAGATATTGACAAGCTGCCTATCCCTAAAAGACAAAATCAGGGTCGTCTTTCCTCTGAATCAGCCCAATGAAAACAAATAAAATATTAATTTCAAGCCAATTTAACACAGGACATTATGGCAAAGACTGAGAAGACAAATGAATCTAAAGAAGTATCATTGTTGTAATCATAAATGAACCATCAAATGTCAACATCAAAACTCACCGTACTGTCCTGGAACATTAGGTACAGTATGTGTGTATGCATGAAGGCATCTGTGCAGGCACACACAGTGAACACGCTCTGCTAGCCGTCGGATCTTCTGGGTGTCCTCTCACTAGAGAGGTCCATTTGGGTTTTATTCAGAGAAAAAGTATTTGCTTATTTGCTAAAATGGGTCATATTGGGACATTATCATCATTCAGGTGTTTGTGTGTGTGTTAAAGTGTGTCGAAGAATCTTGAATGCCAAGGTGTACCATGTGCGACCTCATTTGTGCATGTGCTTACATCTGCTTGCTGTAGTGATTTAGGAAATGCAAAAACCAAAGGCACAAATGTCACACTGGTCTAATCTGTGCGGAATATAATATCATGTTTATATCAATTTATCTAATAAATCTGTTGACCAATCAGAATCAAGTTACATATGACACATGACTTCTGAATTATTTATTCATTTATTTTAATTACACCCATGCCAAGCAAAATGCCATGCCATGCAAATGCCATGCAATCAAAAGAACCATGTCTATTCATGTTTCTGTCCAACCATATATTTTATAAACACAAGTCTTAAAGCATTTGGTGGATTTCAGTGATGCTTCACACAACGGTAGCACACCATATGAAGATGTGCATGAAGGAAAATAATTCTGGTTTGACTTCTTCAATAAGGCATAGTTGAACTTTTGTACTTACTTGATGCAACACACAATACTATACGAGGTCTATCAGAAAAGTATCCTACCTTTTTATTTAAAAAAAAAACTATATGGATTTGAATGACGTCCAATTACACCAATCATGCTTGAACCCTCGTGCGCATGTGTGAGTTTTTTCACGCGTGTCGGTGATGTCATTTCCCTGTGGGCAGGCCTTGAGTGAGATGTGGTGCAGCCCTCTCGGCTGAATTCCTTTGTTTCACACGCTGCTCGAGACGGCGCGCGTTGCTTTATCAAAAGTTTTTCTGGACCTGTAGGAATATCCGAGTGGACACTATTCGAGAAATTAAGCTGGTTTTCGGTGAAAAGTTTAACGGCTGATGAGAGATTATGGGGTGTTTCTGTCGGTGTAAGGACTTCCCACGGAGCGGGACGTCACGCAGCGCTTCCAGGCACCGTCGTCGGCCTGTTTCCACCTGAAAACATCCTAATTTAAGGCTTAATTCACCCAGGACGTCGTGAGAGAACAGAGAAGATTCAGAAGAGGCCGGCATGAGGACTTTATGCGGACATTCCACTGTTTAAGGACATTTTGTAATGAAAGACGTGCGCGCAAATTCGCCAAGTCGTTTCCGTGACGACTCGGTGAATCTGTGTGCGCCGTGACAGGAAAAACACCTCCGTGTTGAAAACCATTTGTAAAATTCAGGCGGCTTTTGATTGCTTTCAACAAGTGAGTAACTGAGAAATTGTTTAACAGCTTGGGCATGTTCCAACTTGTCCGTTAAGGTTTCCAATGGAGGTGTTTTTCCTGTCGCAACCCCACGCAGTCGGGTCCGGCCCGACATGCGACTCTGCCCGCACGTTCTTTCATTACAAAATGTCCGTTAACAAAGGAATGTCCGAATAAACTCCTCATGCCGACTTCTTCTGAAAGTTCTCTGTTCTCTGACGACTTCCTGGATCAACAGAGCCTGAAATGTGGAAGTTTTCAACTTGAAACGGCGAGACGCTGCCGCCTTGAAGCACAGATCGCCGTCAGGCACCATGGGCCATCCTTACGGCGACACTACCAGACCAAAATCTCTCATCAGCCGTTAAAATTTTTACCGAAAACCAGCTGAATTTATCGAATGGTGTCCACTCAGTTGTGACTTACAGTTTTGAAAAAATTTTGATCAAACAAAGCAGCAGTCTCTGAGCCATTCCTAAACAATGAAAAAATCGACGAGAGGGTGGGCCACTCCTCACTCAAAGACTGCCCACAGGTGAATGACGTAACCAACAGGCGTGAAAAAAACTCTGGCATGCCCATGAGGGTTCAAGCATGTCTGATGTAATCACACGTGATTCAAATCCATATGGTTTTTGAAAAAAATAATAAGGTCGGATACTTTTCTAATAGACCTTGTATATAGCCTTTATTTAACCAGATAAAAAAAACATTAAACTCGAAGCCTCTTTTACAAGGGTGACTGGCCAAGAAAGGCAGCAGCACACGTCATAACAGACAGGTTAATATTATCAGGAGAATGTCAAAAACATATAAAATACAAACAATATTACAAATAAAACAATCACCTTAGTCATTGTAACAATATACAACCCCTGGCAAAAATTATGAAATTTTCATCCCCAAAACTAACACCTGCATCATATCAGATCTGCTCGTTAGTCTGCATCTAAAAAGGAGTGAACACACCTTGGAGAGCTGTTGCACCAAGTGGACTGACATGAATCATGGCTCCAACACGAGAGATGTCAATTGAAACAAAGGAGAGGATTATTAAACTCTTAAAAGAGAGTAAATCATCACGCAATGTTGCAAAAGATGTTGGTTGTTCACAGTCAGCTGTGTCTAAACTCTGGACCAAATACAAACAACATGGGAAGGTTGTTAAAGGCAAACATACTGGTAGACCAAGGAAGACAAAGTGTCAAGACAGAAAACTTAAAGCAATATGTCTCAAAAATCGAAAAATGTACAACAAAACAAATGAGGAATGAATGGGAGGAAACTGGAGTCAACGTCTGTGACCGGACTGTAAGAAACCGCCTAAAGGAAATGGGATTTACATACAGAAAAGCTAAACGAAAGGCATCATTAACACCTAAACAGAAAAAAACAAGGTTACAATGGGCTAAGGAAAAGCAATTGTGGACTGTGGATGACTGGATGAAAGTCATATTCAGTGATGAATCTCAAATCTGCATTGGGCAAGGTGATGATGCTGGAACTTTTGTTTGGTGCCTTTCCAATGAGATTTATAAAGATGACTGCCTGAAGAGAACATGTAAATTTCCACAGTCATTGATGATATGGGGCTGCATGTCAGGTAAAGGCACTGGGGAGATGGCTGTCATTACATCATCAATAAATGCACAAGTTTATGTTGATATTTTGGACAATTGAAAGGATGTTTGGGGATGATGAAATCATTTTTCAAGATGATAATGCATCTTGCCATAGAGCAAAAACTGCAAAAACATTCCTTGCAAAAAGACACATAGGGTCAATGTCATGGCATAGGGTCAATGTCAATGAGCAGATCTGATTTGATGCAGGTGTTAATTTGGGGTGATTCCATAATTTTTTCCTCAGAATTGAGTGATTCCATATTTTTTCCTCTGCTTGGTCTAAAAAAGTAACCATTACTGACTGCCACAATCTTTTTTTCTTGATTTCTTATAGTGTTTCTTAAAGCCAGAAAGTTGCCATTTGAAATGACTTTAGTTTTGTGTCATGTCTGTGATCTGCTTTTTTTCTACAAAATTAAACAACTGAATGAACATCCTCTGAGGCCGGTGATTCCATAATTTTTGCCAGGGGTTGTATAAGAGCAAACAAATTAAAATTTAGAAACGGGCACTGTGCAGAAGAATTCCATTAGCAGTCTCTTAAAATAGAGCAGAAGACATTCAAAGATATCAACCCAGATAGTTTCAATTCAGATTAGAATACATTCCAATCAGAGGGAGCAGAAAAACAAAAGCTTTCTTTCCCGTTTCAGTGCGAACACGAGGTACACCAAAGTAAGTTATTTGAACACAGAGCATAACGGCTTTCAGATCTCTGAAATAACTGGATAAATAAATCGGAGCCAGCCCAAAGTCATCCAATGTGTATATCGCCTTACATCCAAAGAGGGCATTCCAGCATTGGCATACAATTCACAGTGGTGGGTGAAGCAGCTACAACCAGTGATGAATCTCAAAGCACAATGATACAGCACTGTATATGTGTGCTTCAACCAGTTGTCAAGGACTGTAGACAACTGGTTGAAGTACACATATACAGTGAAGCATTTGATCCACTTTCAGTTTTTCAAGTTTTTTCCACATACAAGGAATTGAGAGAGGTCTGTAATTGTTATTGTAGGGACACTTCAACTCAGACAGAATGTAATAAAATAAAATAAAATAAAATAAACAAAACAGAAAATCACATTGTATGTTTTTTCAATAATTTATTTGCATTTTATTGCATTTATTGACCCTTAAATGGAGTAGCAGGTTGAAGATGGGTGATTGAGTGTTTCATCTTCAACAACAGATAATTGGAATTTTAAAGAAAAACAAAACATATTTGTCAATAACACATGCAGAAGTTGGACTAGTGTTTTATTTCAGGCATTTAATTTTCAAAAGATTTACTGTATGCAATTTATACTACCTGTAAGCAACTAGTATTGCAGGGTAGGTATAATATATTCAGCTTTCTCTCAGATCTCGAGGCAAGAGTTGGGTTTTTTATGAGCTAAAATATCTCTAGTTATATTGAAGAAAATGATAAATAGTTCCTGGGTGCACATCCAGATTCAGATCATTACTGATACCTGTCATGTGTTCCTGCTTTTTTCTTTTTACTTACAACCTGTATAAAAGTGCCACCAACCAAATTCAACAGAAAAGCATTGCCTCGACATTACAGCTAATAAATGTTTCTGTACTTTCAGTCTTTTGTACAAACTTGCTTGTGCATTTGGATTAAACATTTGGTGCCTAACCTAATGAGCTTAAGGTGATTTTAACATTGTTTGGATATGTGCAATCATTGAGCATACTTTGCAATGACAGATCAGCCAGAGGTGTCAGTGCATTTGATGAAGCTGTTCAGGTTGAATGAATATAGTGAGGGAAGGGTCGTCCTACTAATAAGGATGTGTGTATGCATGAGCAAGCGGGTTCCTTCATTTGTGATCTGTAATTGACTGAAACTGTCACCATCCCAAGAGATGATGTCTATGAACTAAATGTGTCTGACCAGAGACAAATGTGATAACAACACATGATTAAAAATGAATTCAATTTAACGAGACAAAGGCTACCACAGGTTTTGTGATTTGCTTTGCCACTCATCCTTTCAAAAGTAGGAATGTTGATGTCGCTGGCTGTTGGAGTGATGATGCCAAATTTATAGTCCTTTTCCCTTGCACTTGGCTTTGTTCTCCTTTGCAAAATTCCATTTCTTACTTTGGCTTTCTTTTCCTATAGGTGCCACTGGCTGAGAAGAAAAAATGGAAATGCCCGGACAATGTAGATAGATATATTAAAAAAAATGGTGGTAGTCATGATCTAATTTACCATATTTAAAACAGAAAGGTCAGAGAGATCAGCATACGCTCACAGGATTCTCTGTTCAAATCCCTGTTTAACCGGAACATCACTAATACCTGGGGGGGGGGTCCTTAATTCCAGATTTGCTGTCAGTTTGCAGGTGATTGGCTTGCATGGCAGCACCCTGACAATGGTGTGTGTGTGTGTGTGTGTGTGTGTGTGAATAAGTGAAAGTAAGGCATCATTGCAATGCACTTTTAGCATCTGCATCAGATTGAAAGACACTATAGAAATGCTAATTGTTAATTTTAATGTTCAACTTGTGGATATACAACTACCACAACACTGCTCTACTGTTTTGACAAGTTCCAGAATCTACAAGAGCAACAAAATACAAATACATGATTGAGAAGGATGGGTAGCAATTTACAAAAAAAAAATTACAAAAATTTCAGTTAACAAAAAATATGTACTTTAACTATAGTCAGACCAGATCACATTGGAAAATGTGTAATCAGACTACAGTAACACTGCAAAGGAGTACTTGATTACATTTTGATGATTAACATATGGTAATTCTAAAATCATGAAACCCTTTTCAATCATCCAATGCTACTAACTCATCAACTACAATTGAACAAGAGGGTGTTTTGCCTGTGTAGCCATGAGAAGATTCTAATCGCAGCACTTGCAAGTATAAGAACATTTCTGCAGCACTCAAGCAGCACCACTCTGGCAACAACTCTTGAAAAAGCAGCTTTTTGATTTGTGGCAAATTTGTTATTTTCATTTTGAAAATATGCACCACATGAAAGTAAACACGGGCAGCACAGTGGCTGAGTGGTTCGCACTGTTGCCTCACAGCAAGAAGGTCATGTGATTGCTCCCCTTCTGGGGTCTCTGTGTGGAGTTTGTATGTTCTCCCTGTGTTTGCGTGGGTTTCCTCTGGGTGCTCTGGCTTCCTCTCACATCCAAAGACATGCAAGCTCGGTGAACTGGAATCTTTAAATTGGCTGTAGGTGTGTGTGAGTGTGTTTGTCTGTCTATATGTGGCCCACTCGTGTGCTGTTCAGGGTGTACCCCGCCTCACGACTTGTGACCAAGACCCTGATTTGGACTAAGCGGGTATGGAGATTTAATGGATGGAAAAAAGGGAAACGTTTTCTTTGGGGAAAAAATAAAAAAATGCAATTAATATTAATAATTGAAAAAGATTTTGTGGAAAAGATGAAATACTTTAAATATTTACTTGAAATACTTTAGGATGGATTGTATAGTTTTATATAAGATAAAGAGAAAAGGTACTTTTGTATGCATATCATACTTTTGTAAGATATGCATAATTTTCAGCACTTGCTTTTGTAGTATTCAAAATATTCCGTATTGAAAAGTATTCAGATTATGATACTTATTTGGTATACAGTAGATTACATTACTAATTGCACAAATTGCAATGTAATTTGTATTCAGTAACTGATTAGCTATTGTATTTTCCACAGTATGAGTTGCATCAGAGTAGAAGTCACCCCAGGTTAAAAAAAAAAAAAATCAATTTCAATTTAATTTCAATTTATTTCATTTTATATAGTGCCAAAGCACAACAAAGCTGACCCAAGGTGCTTCACACAAGTAAGGTCTAACCTGACCAACCCCTAGAGCAATCACATAGGTGACAGTGGTAAAGAAAAACTCCCTCAGATGATATTGTGGAAGAAACCTCAAGCAGACCAGACTGAGAGGGGTGACCCACTGCTTAGGCCATTCAAGGTTCTCAGCAGGATTTTTTTCTCAGCCTAATGGGATGGTAAAAAAATCACCTGATGTTCCTGACACACATCTGTGTTTTGGCCTGATGCCTTGTTTCTTTTAGCTTTAAGGTAAGGCTGTAACAAAGATTAGTAAAAGAAATAAAACCGTGGCTTTACTTCACACAATTTGGCACTCAAAATGCAGGCAATAGTGTTTCAGAGGGTTATAAATTTCAAAATCTTCCGGGAGAAGCTGGCTCCACTCTCCCCTATCCTGCTGCGCTCGGTGCGCGGTTGGCTGTAAGGAGAACTTTAGTGGCTGTAGAGGAACTTTTCCCCCATTGCTTGGTGCAGAGCACACTGCAGGAGAACTTTAATGCCTGTCGGAGAACTTTTCTCCCAGCACTCGGTGCGGGGCATACTGCAGAAAAACTTTAGTGGCTGTACGAGAACTTTTCCCCACAAGAACTTTTCCAATACGTGTAATAATCCACACCAGAGAACCTTCGTGCGCTAGTCCCATGGAAAAGGCACATCATGACGAACAGAAAAAAACCTCCCGTGTGAAACAGCAGATCATTGATTTTCTTTTCTTGCCCACAATAACAGACTATAGTCCAGTAGTGACTTAAATCAGCAGAAAAAAAAAAAAAATGGGTTTGACTGAATTTCAAGAATAAAAAAAAGTTAATTTCTGTAGGTTGATTGTGGACCCTCTGTGGGTCCACAATCAGAAATGATTATTTGATAATCATCAAAAATGATCATTTCCCCCCTACACACCCTTGGAAACAGTGTAATGGCCAAACTGCTTAATTTTTTTCATGCAGCAGTGTAATGGACTGCTGTTATTCAGATTGCAATAACCAATCACAGATTAGCCTTTCTGTCCATCATTTACCTGTATTTTGGCATGCTTGGCACCAGAAACTTATGTTGGATCCAAAGGGATCCAAAAAGGCTAGGACCAAAAGTTATATTGGATTGGTTCCCACTGACTAATAGCATTAGAGCTTACTGCCAACAGCTAGCCAATCAGAGCGCGGCATACAATTATTCATGAGATGACATCACTAATGACGTAGTGGAGGTCAGGAACTTGCTGACAGACGCTGGTTGAAAAAATGGCAACTAACATGTCAACAACAGCAGAAAATCATCTGCCAGCGAGGTTTGCTGAGTTCACAGTGGAGGAACTGGTGGAAATATTGAACTTCAAGGATGCCAAAAATACTAAGAAGGTAGACAAGCACGGTACTGATGTTTTAGAAGCATTCATATGCTGTTCACAACAAAATCATTTGATCTAATTTACTTGACTCTTTGCTGTTTGCTTAATTTGAGAGGGTGGTGGAGAACATAACAATTGATGGATGGTAAGGAGTCCAACATAAAGAAATATTGGATTCAGAAAAGTTATATTGGATTTCTCTATGTTGGACTCCTTACCATCCATTATTTGTATTATATATATATATATATATATATATATATATATATATATATATATATATATATATATATATATATATATATACGAGGTCTGTCAATAAAGTATAGGTCCTTTTTATTTTTTTCAAAAACTATATGGATTTCATTCATATGTTTTTACGTCAGACATGCTTGAACCCTCGTGCGCATGCGTGAGTTTTTCCACGCCTGTCGGTGACGTCATTCGCCTGTGAACACTCCTTGTGGGAGGAGTCGTCCAGCCCCTCGTTGGAATTCCTTTGTCTGAGAAGTTGCTGAGAGACTGGCGCGTTGTTTGATCAAAATTTTTTCTAAACCTGTGAGGCACATCGAAGTGGACACGGTTCGAAAAATTAAGCTGGTTTTCAGTGAAAATTTTAACGGCTGATGAGAGATTTTGAGGTGATACTGTCGCTTTAAGGACTTTTCACGGTGCGAGACGTCGCTCAGCGCTCTCAGGCGGCGTCATCAGCCTGTTCAAGCTGAAAACCTCCACATTTCAGGCTCTATTGATCCAGGACGTCGTGAGAGAACAGAGAAGTTTCAGAAGAAGTCGGTTTCAGCATTTTATCCGGATATTCCACTGTTAAAGGAGATTTTTTTAATGAAAGACGTGCGGACGGGTCCGCGCGTCGGCTCACAGCCGACGCAACGCTCCGCCACAGGAAAAACACCTCTGTTGAAAGCCTTAAGGACAAGTTGGAACATGTCCTGCTGTTAAACAATTTCTCATATACTCACTCCACTGAAAGCCATCAAAAGCCGCCTGGATTTTACAAATGGTTATCAACACAGAGGTGTTTTTCCTGTGCCGCCGCACCGCGTCGGCTGCGTCCTGACGCGCGGACCCGTCCGCACATCTTTCATTAAAAAAATCTCCTTTAACAGTGGAATATCCGGATAAAATGCTGAAACCGACTTCTTCTGAAACTTCTCTGTTCTCTCACGATGTCCTGGATCAATAGAGCCTGAAATGTGGAGGTTTTCAGCTTGAACAGGCTGATGACGGCGGCTGAGAGTGCTGAGCGACGTCTCGCACCGTGAAAAGTCCTTAAAGCGACAGAATTACCTCAAAATCTCTCATCAGCCGTTAAAATTTTCACTGAAAACCAGCTTAATTTTTCGAACCGTGTCCACTTCGATGTGTCTCACAGGTTTAGAAAAAATTTTGATCAAACAAAGCGCCAGTCTCTCAGCAACTTCTCAGACAAAGGAATTCCGACGAGGAGCTGGACGACTCCTCCCACAAGGAGTGCTCACAGGCGAATGACGTCACCGACAGGCGTGGAAAAACTCACGCATGCGCACGAGGGTTCAAGCATGTCTGACGTAAAAACATATGAATGAAATCCATATAGTTTTTGAAAAAAATAAAAAGAACCGTTGCTTTATTGACAGACCTCGTATATATATATAAATAAAATATATAGATAAATATATACACTGTTATAGTGCAGGGGAGAACCCTGCCATTCCAACAGTTACAAGGTTTTTACAAAGTTTTTCCAAGCTGAAGAAACAGAAAACAGGAAATCAAAACATCTGCTGCATCAGCTTCAGGCACGGCATCTCACGGTCAGTCCAGCATCCCGTGGTCCACAGCCGCCATTCCCGTGTGATGTTATCCACACCTCGGACAGAGAGAAAATGAGCAGAATCAGTTGGCCAGAAATAAACTACACCTAAGGTATAATTCATCAACAGTAAATCAACATGAAAGCAGGGAAAATACTAGGTGTTGGCTGGCCACTAGCCCTAAGCTTCATTAACAGACCGAGAACTTAGATGAAGTTGAGGCCGAGACCTGTTCCATTACGAATAAAATTCATTTTAAAGGATAAGAAGCATAGTTCCATACTAATGCAGTATGCTAGCCATATGAAAGGGAGAATAGACGCGTCTTAAGTCTGGCATCTTAAGTCTGGTGTCTTATGTCTGGATTTGAATGTCACTACAGAATCTGACTGTTTTATCTCCATCGGGAGATCATTTCACAAAACACGTGCATGATAAGAGAAAGCTCTGTGGCATGCAGACTTTTTATTCCCCCTAGGGACAAAGTAGTCCTGCACCCTGAGAACGCAGAGCCCGGGCCAGTACGTAGGGTTTAATTAGGTCAGCTAAGTAGGGAGGTGCTAGTCCGTGAATAATTTTATAGGTTAATAGCAGAACCTTAAAATCTGATCTAACAAAGACAGGATGTCAGGGTTTGAGTTTTTGTTTGCTTTTTCTGTTTTATTTTGTTCTTTTGTTCTGTTAGTTATTTTTGCTTTTCATTGGTTTTGGTTTGTTTATTCTCTTGCTGGGTTTTTCTGCTTGGGTCTGTCTGTCTCTGTTTCTCTTGTCTCTCTCTTGGTTCTTGGTGATGGGCGTTTCTCCCTCTCTCTCTGGCCACACCCTTGTTCTGGTGGTTTTCATGCACACCTGTTCCTAATTAGCTGATTACCACCTCCCACCCGGAAGCGAACATTTGCAAACATCAAACAAATGTTCATATAATGTTTGTTTACTGTTCAGCAAGTTTGCAAACGTTCATGTAATGTTCGTGATGTTTGTCTAATGTTTGCATGGAAGCGAAAATTTGCGAACATCAAGTGAACGTTCATAGAATGTTCATTTACTGTTCAGCAAGTTTGCAAATGTTCATATAATGTTTGTGATGTTTGTCTAATGTTTGCATGAAAGCAAACATTAGACAAACATGTAAGCAAACATTTGCAAAAATCAATCAAATGTTTATAGAATGTATGCTTAATGTTCAGTGTGTTTGCGAACATTCACATAATGTTCATGTTGTATGTGTAAAGCTTGCCTCTAAATAAAAGTATAAATTAAATTATTATTTAATTATTACAATTATTTTGTAAAATTTCATATTACAGGAAAACATTAAATATCATTTACTGCCTACAGAAAGTTAATGTTGGACTCCATTTAAATTATGTGTGCAAACATAGGTAGAATGAACAATAGGAAATGATTTCAACACTCATGGTAACCAATAATATGTCGATTTATGATTTATTCAGACCTACTGAATATACGAGAGTAGGCTGAAAAGTTCTAAGGCTCCCCATGAAGGAGTAATGCATTAACTGCATTATAGTGAGCCTTAGAACTTTTCAGCCTACCCTCGTATAATTTCAAGATTACTGTGATAAACTGACAGAGCTAACTCAGAAACATGTCTTGGGGCAACTTGCATAAACATGCACTCTGTTAATTGGAATATTATTTTTGCAATAAAAAATTTACATCACTACAGACTGTGACTGTCAGCTACTGAAATATGTTTTTTTATGGAAACAGATTGCAATGGCAGCTTATTATCCAGAAGTCCGACAGACCTGAGTTACATACATTTTGCCATATTTTCTAAAAGCATAATATCTTTAGCATTTTTGGAAATAAGGAAAAATACATTAAAGGTATTAAAATTGATTTACAACATAATGTTTTCAACATGCATGAGCAGGAAACATTGACATTTAAATAAAACAGCTCATAGACAAATAATATTTTTTACTGGTCACTTCACAACTTGCAGTTCAAACATTATCAGACATGTTTTTAAACAAACATGCTGAACATGAGATGAATAGTCACACATGTCACAGTCTAACAGTGTTTGGTGGGAATTATTACCATAACATATTTCTTCCTTTCTGATTCCTTTAATTTCAGCTGCTCAATTCATGTTTTCAGTGAGGCATGATATTATAATTATCCAGGGTAAAACATGTACATTGTACACATTATAACACCTGGATACAATCATTTCTGAATGTAAAATGCAACATTCTCATTCTGGTAAAAAAAAAAAAAAAAAAAAGCTTGTAGTGCTCTCCACCAAACAGTTGGTGGCAGTGGTGCACCGAGTTGGGTTAAAACCCGCTGTTTAACAAAGAAGAAGAAGAAGAAGAAGAAGAACACGACTTGGCTAACTAACAGTGCTGCATGCTCTCCGTTCTCTTTTGGCAAATAAAAGTTTATGTTCAAGACGTTAATTTGCCTATTCAGTCTCTATACTACGATTAAGAGACCACTGAGAGCAGAAGAGGAGACTAACGCTGGATGATCATCGACTGGATCACAGAAAACCAACACAACCACGAGTTAGCAGCTAGCTTCAAATGGCGAGGCCTTCCTACAGTCATCACGAGGTAATGGAATCTGATGTGAGCACAAACCCATTTTAGACAGAAAAGACAGAACTTGCTTGAAGCTTGATTATGCCAGACATGGACTAATGAGAACCAAACCAGCACATTTTTGACTAGCACGGAGCTAACGTTAGCCACAGAGAGGCACAGGCCTAATTCATATTTTGTCCATGTTTTAATTTATTCTGATATTAAGCCAGAAGCCTAAAGGTGTCAATAAGGTGTGTGTGGGCATCTCACTTCCAAGGACATGCAGGTTGGGTGAATTGGAAACTTTATAATTGTCCAGGTCTCACTTATAAAAGAGGTCTCGATCACAAAGGGACTAATTTGCTTAAATAAATGCTAAATTTAAAATATACATAACTTTTTATGACCATGACTAATATATATACTCTGTCTTTAAGTTTAAGTAATGTCAGTGCCCAGAAAGAGACTTTATAAAGATAAGTTTGATAATATTTTCGATCATTGTTTGTTCCCCACCACAGTAACCATGCCTGCTGCCTTAAGAGTTGTTAAATCACTGAATCCTCCATCTGACCAGTCGGTTGAGCGTGTGCCTGCAGTTGATTCACATCAGCCCGATCTTTATCCCGAGGTTTGTACTATAATGGTTAAATAAGATTGTTCAGTGTCTTGTGCCAGAAGATTCTAAAAATTCACATTCAGCAAGCAAAATATTCAAAATTTCTGGCAAGAAATATTCTGTTCTATTTGGGATATAATTTGAAAATACAGTAAAATCTGCCAGTAATGAAGTTGTATATACTAACTTTCCTTATTTAAAGAAATAATTTACAGGTCTTGTTACTTAATTGACATGTTTATTTATTGCTGATATAAAGTTACAGAATTCCTTTTATAAAAACTCAGTTTCTATGTCCCTTGCATAATGTTTAATTTGCATAGTGTGTGCATACTGTCTATGGTACCATACACTTGAAACAGGAGGACTTGTATGCTATACTACTGAGGTTTACCACCTTATCTGGTGTGGGAAAAGTGATCTGTCCAAAAAATAAAAAATTTTTGAGATTCTTTTGGTGGGTAAATAGACCTGAGAAAGCACCAGAATTAGGGCTGAAACGATGAGTCGAGTAACTTGAATAATTCGATTACAAAAAATGTTTGAGGCAAATTCTGTGCGTCGAAGCTTCGTTTAATGTTGTAGCACATATGTCAGGCCTGTGTGTGGCGCTGCAACATCCGCAGAAAAAAAAACAAAAGGCGAGCATAACAGCTAATCAAATTAGCAACGATAGCTACCGCTTTCCAACGTGACACATAGAGTAAAATAAAGCCTTTTAAGAGAAAGATGGTCCATACTGATCATCTGAAATAGACTTACTGTGCATTTAAAGCGAAGCAGTGTGTTTGTCTATTTTTCTGCTCTACGTGGGGAGGGACTATTGACCCGGTGGCCAGCTGCTGTCTCTCTCTGCCCAGTGTGAGGAGCTCTCAGACCGGGCGAGTCACAGCTCTGTCCCCGGCTACATTGACAAACAGCAGAAGTCCACTCTTTCTTCTGTGTTTACCTCAGACTCACACTGAGTGTTTCACTTTTTAATGATGCGTTTTTGGGCAACACACAACACTTCACGAACACGGTAACTTAAATAATAAAAAACTGACTGCGATGCTGCATGTTCAACCTCCAGCTGAAATGCATCTGCTGAAGAGAAAGAGGGATAAAAAAATCATGCAGGGACCCAGTCCATCAACCTTTATTTAAAAAAAAAAAAAAAACTTGGTTAATTTTTACAAATTGGACAAAACAAAATAGAAGGCTACATCCCATCACCATTTCAGCAAAATGACAGTGACATTGTGTCATTTTTTATAGACAGCCCATTGATGTTGTTTAAAACGCAAAAGTACTTTTTATCCGATTACTCGATTAATCGCCAGAATAATCGATAGAATACTTGACTGCTAAAATAATTGATACCTACAGCACTAACCAGAATGCATTTGAGATTTCACATTTTTCTGGGGGACAACCACCTGACCAACCATCAGGGCCTTGCCAAGATCTTTCAAGTTTGTTTGTTTTTTTTGTTGTTGTTTTTTTCCTCCATGGCTCACTTTCATCACTGAGTGGTGGCCAAGTGGTTAATGCGCTTGGTTTCAGTGCAAAAGGTTCCGGGCTCAAATCCCACCCCTGCCACATTTCTCCATGTAATGTGGAGTTGCATCAGGAAGGGCATCCGGCGTAAAACCTGTGCCAATTCAACATGCAGATCCACCTCAGATTTGCTGTGGCGACCCCGAGTGCAAACAAGGGAGCAGCCGAAGGGACTTACTTACCTACTTACTTTCCTCACTCAGTTCATTCACAGATTTGTCCGTGCTGAAGATGAGAGGTCAACAGCATTGGTTTAATCCTTTGTGAAGCATAGGATTTAATGTAAAGTGAGAACTTCTGTATTAAGGTTGTAACATATGGATCTATATACATTTTGTGTTCCAGGAGAAGCAGAATGACATCATTCACAGTATCAAACAGCTAAATGACAGAGTTGGTGCACTGCATCCTTGGACTGTCCCTGAAAGTGTCGGTTCCCAGACATACCAGGAGAGAGAACAATGTGGACGCTGCTAAGATGACCATCCGAAGAATGGCCAGCTAAACGAGAAGTGTGGGCTTGAACCAATTCCAAGCAGTGCCTGGAAGTAATGGGCCTTCCAGTAAAGTCACTCAAAGAAGTGAGTTAATGTGTTTTCTGTTTGTTAGATCCTCATCACCTTAATAAAGTTTTGCTGTTTCATTTTTTACACAGTATATTATGAAACATGCTGTATTTATGGAAATACGGTAACTAAAGCCTTTCACATTGCATGCTTTATACGCATCAGGCAACGCGTCGCGTCAACGCCTCCCACACCCCCGACGCGTTCCGTGTGGCAAGGGGACGGAGACTTTTGCTCAGATGTTTTTTTTTTTTTTTTCTTTCTCCAGAGGAAAGCTGAGTGATCGCCATGTTGTATGTGCGTCGATGAACCACGAAAAAGCTTTAATACAGCAGTCAAATTAATTTTGAGGTTTAAAAAAAACATTTGCAAGGATTTTTCTTCAGAAAACTGCTCTGTATAAATGAGCAGTCCTGTGACACCTTCCTGTTTTGTAGGCATCAGTGGTTTCTGCCGCTAGTCTTCCATGTTTGGACCCGACACATTGTTTCTTTTGGACAGTGTGAAGCTTTGTCACAGTTCAGAGCGGCAAAAGTTGGATTGGGTTGAACTTTTACCACGTCAGCCTGTTGACAAGCAGGAATGTGCACACTCCCGGCAGAAGCGATGGTTTAGCTCGGCTTTTGACGTGACGCTTCAGACGCCTCTAAAAAGCAACGCGTTTCATTGAAAATACTTTTTAGACCGATTTGTGGCGCCTCTGATGCTTCCAAAGCATGTGGTGTGAAAAGTCCTTTACACAAATAACAGTGGGTACAGAGGATTAATCATTTTTGTCTGATCTGCTTTCACCTGTGTGGTATACCTAATTGATAACTAAATTGAGAAAATTCTGGAAGCAATATAAACAGCTTGTTAAAAATATAGGGCCTGTCCAATAAGGTGCTGAGTTGAATACCAGTTATGACCATGTAGCTCAAATTATACAATATCTGAACAGAAAAATGTATATAATTGCTTATGACTAACAAAGGAAATTTTCAACTTGCAGCTCAAGAGTACTAATGACAGACTTGATGGTGAGGACGAGGGAACCAGGCACCAGAGGAATGCCCTAATCAATACCTTAACTGCATACACCCCTGGAATGGAACAAGGGAAGTATACAGTAACAGTCATTGTCAGGGGCGGCTTGAACGCTACGGCTCCTGTTTATCTTTGGCAGCCAGGACAAGTCAGGAACTGTCAATTGCCAGGGACGTGCCACAAATTTAGAGTTGTCATGGCAACTGCAATAAAAATCACATCAATGGACAGTACTACCATTATTTCTACAATTGTGCCATAATCCGAAGATGTCCTGTCCGAGCAGAATCAAAGAAGTATAGACGGGACCATCCTGAACTTTTTCCTGACCCAGATTACAGGTTTGAAGAACTAACAATCTTGCAAATCTGTTTTTTTTGGGGGGGGGGGGGGGGTCACAGTAGAGAGGCACCGTGACGTCTGGTCTCTGGCTGCGAATCCAACATGGCAGAATCCACTTCAAAACAGCTTCATTTCTGTGTAAATGTAACATGTCTATCATATATTATGTAAAAGCTACTGGAAAACACTGTTTTCACAACCTGATAACACCTCTGCAGTGATTTACAAGGAGCCACCAAGACACCCAGACAACTTAGGAGAAGTTAATAGGCTTACGTGGCTGTGACTGGAGAAATTGTGCACAGTGCAAGCTTTGCATTTTGCATCACTAATCTTAGCTTCATAGTGGAGTAGAGCACAGAAGGATTTTCTTTCACCAAAACAGATCAAATCCAGGCATCTCAGGTGTATCTTCTGGCAATTTGTAGCTAAAGGTTCAGGTCTTCTTTTTTAAGAAAATCCTCCTCTATACAACTTCATCATGAAGATGGATAACTGGTGATACAAAATGCAAAACTTGAACTGTGCATAATTTCTCCAATCACAGCCACGTAAGCCTATAACTTCTGGGTTGTCTGGGTGTCTTGATGGCTTTCCTCACTCTTCTTCTTCTTGCACACTCACTCAGTTTTTCAGAACTGTTCATGCAGATTTACCATAGAGTGCCATATTGTTTGTATTCTTCATAATTGATGTAAATAAAGTCCAAACCATTCAGTGGCAGCTTTACCCTCAGAGAGCCTCATCCACAACCACCACAAAAGACAGGCAGTACATGGTATTAAGAAGAGGGGTATGTAATCTTTTGATCAGGTTAATTTGAGTAGTTTGTGTTGTTATTATGATTTGAAAAGAGTAAACACTGTTTGCCGGTAAATGGCTTCACCCAACCATGAACCATGAGCGAAAAAAAAGTTTGTTGTTCATATTCTCTGAAAAATGGCCAAAAAAAAAAACTAAACTTCTGCCAGGGTATGTAAACTTTTGGCCCCACCTGTATACATATAGATTCCAATTAAATAATTATTAAGAAGACTGCACATACGGCTGAGGGTATTTTATATGATATCGGGGTTTATGTTCTGTAATATCAAAGCTTATGGTCAGATTAGTAGCATTACTTAATTTGCATTGTACATGGAATATTTTTGATAAAATTTAATTTTACCTCCAGAGAACCTTTTTATTTGGGGATTAAACATTAATTTAAATTAATACTTTTGTATTATTTTTGTATATTTTTTTCATCGTGAATTTCCTCAGGAAATTTATTGATTGTAATATGTTTTGTGTTAAACTGTTCAGTTTCGCTAACTGACTAATCTGACTAATGTCAACCTGAGTCTTCAAATCTGCGATTAAAAACTTCCATAGGAATTTTCTCGGAATTTATTGATAGTAATGTTTGTGTTAAAACTGTCCACAGTTTTGCTCTTAAGTATGACTTTTATTAATTGTATGTAGATGTCTAAAAGATTGTTGTAGTTTTTGTTTCAAGTGGTGATTTATGTTTAAGTTGAATTTATTTTTGCTCCTAAAATGTGTATTATTGGTTGTATGTAGATAAATAGATGAATTATTTATTTATTTTTTTTTAAGGTTTCATTAATTCTAGAAGTTATTCTTATATCTGAACATTTTTTTGAAGTAGCGTTTGTGGTTTACCGCTTAAGAAATGTTTTGTAACGTTGAAAATTTTTCATTTTATGTGCTTTTTGAACAATGATGTTTAATTCTGTAAAGATGAATTCCTTTATCAATTAAGTGATTTCAAAAGTTTGTCCATTACTTATTTTATATGTTCCACAATATAATTCCACATTGCAAGTCACTATTGAAATAAAACCTATTGAATTTTAAAACATTTATAAAGTTTGTTTTACTTATTTTTTTTTTTTAGTTCTCAATAGGAACAATCACACAAATTGTAGGTAATTGAGCAAGAACATTGCATGAACATATGACCAAAGAATGAGGACAGGTAATGTTCGCATGCGAACACTCTACAAATGTTCATTTAATGTTCTGCTGCAACTGTTCATTTGGTGTTTGTGAACGTTTGTATAATGTTCATTGAATGTTCGCATGCAAACATTACCTGTCCTCATTCTTTGTTCATATGATGTTCATGCCACGTTTGCAAACGTTCTCATGCAAACGTTCAATGAACATTCAAAGAACATTTGGTTTCTGGGTGGGCTGGGGTTATATAAGTTCACTGGGTGTGTTTGTCCCTCGCCGGTTTGTCATGCCTTGTGCTTTCATTCCAGCTCTGTTCCTGCATTTGTATTCCTGCCTGCCTCATAGTGTGTACCTGACCTCCAGCCTGTTCCACGCCGTTTGCCTGATGCTTTTTGTACCACTGCTTTTTCTGGACTGCTTACTCATGTACCCACTTTGCTGTCCAACTCAGTAAAGCGTTTTAAAAACCAGAGCTGTTTGTACGAGCCATGCATTTGTGTCCTGCAATTCCTGACCAACCAGCCTGATACAGGAAGCCAGTGAAAAGATGCCAAAAGGGGTGTAATGTGGTCAAACTTTCTGCTTCCTGTCAAGAGTCTGGCAGCAGTATTTTGAGCCAATTAGAGACCTCTAATGCTGAACTGCGGTAAACCAGAAAATAGAACAAGGCAGTAGTCCAGTCTAGAAGAAACAAATGCATGAATCAGGTTAAAAAACATATGTCACATATATATATTTTTTGTATTATCTTTTTAATTTGGGGTTTGGGAATTGTTGCAATGTTCTTATACTTGCAAGCGCTGTCATTAAAGTCTTCTAGTGGCTACACAGGCAAAACTGCCTTTTGTTCACTTCCAGTTGATGAGTTAATAGCATTGGATGATTGAACTGGGAACTTTAAATTGTCTGTAGGTGTGAGTATGGGTGTGACCATGTTTGCCCTGTGACAGACTGGCATCCTATCCAGGGTGTACCCTTCCCCATGCTCTATATCTGCTGGGATATGCTCCAGTCCCCCGTGACCCAATCTTGGATAAGTGGTTGAAGACGAGTGAGTGTGTGTATTATTATTTGTTTATTGTTAGAATTTATTTGTTTAGGGATTTGATTCCTTGGAAAGTTCTATATAAATTACAATAATTATTATTAATAATGAATGTGTGATTATCTTTTTTTTTTTTTTTGGTATATACAAGTTGCTGGACCTCCCAAAGTAGTAAAAAAAAAAAAAAATCCTGACCTATACTCTGGAAAGTACGATACATTTCAAAGTAATCTGAGCCAACTCTGGTGAGTCGTGATCCATTCATGATAATGTACCGTGTTCGCATGTTGGACGTAAGTGGCAGAACCATGAGAAAAGGCAAACAGTGAAAGATGGATAATTGAAGTGAAGAAACCTATTTTAATCAGGTAGAAGTATAATACGCGTGATCTTACATTAATCTATGCCCTATAACAAATAACCATTAGAGCCATTGTGCTTCTTGCCTTGATTTAACTCTGTGCAAAACCTTAAGCTCATATCTTTCAATGAAAAATATTGTCTATTTCATTAACAATGAAAAATGACTGCCTCTCAGATCACCACTGCAGACATACAGGAATTGTGCTATGACAACCGGTGTGATGAGGTTTTTATAGTCAACATGTGAATGCTGCATAACCAGAAGCCTGGGAAAAAACACAAAAACTCCATATTCCTTGTCTACATGCAAACATTGAAACCAGCACTTTACAAAATCTCTTTCTTAGCCAGTGTTTAGTTAAAAGCTTGCAAAAGAATTTACGTGTGGATGAAAGGCCAAAACACATACATGTAGAGTTGCATGTATGTGTGGACCAGGCATACAACTCCACAAATGGCCATAATTTCTACACAGTTTGTTGAATCATTTGAATTAAAGATATAAACTCAGATTACAAGTACATCTTGATTTTAGCTATACTATGGTGCTGTACAGAGGCAAAATTACAGTGATTATCATTGCCAAATAACTTATGGACCTGACTGTGTTCTTTAATGTTTGGTAAATATCTTTTCAGTAGATGGGTGGGTTTATGAAACAGCACAACCCCACATCCTCTGGCTATGCTCATGCACAGTTCCTTCTTTTGAAATGTGAGAATATATCAAATCTAAGAACTCAATTATCCCCTATTGCACACCTTCTTTAATCAATCAATCAATCAATCAATTTTATTTATATAGCACCAAATCACAACAAACAGTTGCCCCAAGGTGCTTTATATTGTAAGGCAAGGCCATACAATAATTACGTAAAAACCCCAATGGTCAAAACGACCCCCTGTGAGCAAGCACTTGGCGACAGTGGGAAGGAAAAACTCCCTTTTAACAGGAAGAAACCTCCAGCAGAACCAGGCTCAGGGAGGGGCAGTCTTCTGCTGGGACTGGTTGGGGCTGAGGGAGAGAACCAGGAAAAAGACATGCTGTGGAGGGGAGCAGAGATCAATCACGAATGATTAAATGCAGAGTGGTGCATACAGAGCAAAAAGAGAAAGAAACACTCAGTGCATCATGGGAACCCCCCAGCAGTCTAAGTCTATAGCAGCATAACTAAGGGATGGTTCAGGGTCACCTGATCCAACCCTAGCTTTAGCAAAAAGGAAAGTTTTAAGCCTAATCTTAAAAGTAGAGAGGGTGTCTGTCTCCCTGATCTGAATTGGGAGCTGGTTCCACAGGAGAGGAGCCTGAAAGCTGAAGGCTCTGCCTCCCATTCTACTCTTATAAACCCTAGGAACTACAAGTAAGCCTGCAGTCTGAGAGCGAAGCGCTCTATTGGGGTGATATGGTACTATGAGGTCCCTAAGATAAGATGGGACCTGATTATTCAAAACCTTATAAGTAAGAAGAAGAATATTAAATTCTATTCTAGAATTAACAGGAAGCCAATGAAGAGAGGCCAATATGGGTGAGATATGCTCTCTCCTTCTAGTCCCCGTCAGTACTCTAGCTGCAGCATTTTGAATTAACTGAAGGCTTTTCAGGGAACTTTTAGGACAACCTGATAATAATGAATTACAATAGTCCAGCCTAGAGGAAATAAATGCATGCATTAGTTTTTCAGCATCACTCTGAGACAAGACCTTTCTAATTTTAGAGATATTGCATAAATGCAAAAAAGCAGTCTTACATATTTGTTTAATATGCGCTTTGAATGACATATCCTGATCAAAAATGACTCCAAGATTTCTCACAGTATTACTAGAGGTCAGGGTAATGCCATCCAGAGTAAGGATCTGGTTAGACACCATGTTTATAAGATTTGTGGGGCCAAGTACAATAACTTCAGTTTTATCTGAGTTTAAAAGCAGGAAATTAGAGGTCATCCATGTCCTTATGTCTGTAAGACAATCCTGCAGTTTAGCTAATTGGTGTGTGTCCTCTGGCTTCATGGATAGATAAAGCTGGGTATCATCTGCGTAACAATGAAAATTTAAGCAA
Organism: Thalassophryne amazonica; assembly: GCF_902500255.1. Classification (NCBI taxonomy): domain Eukaryota; kingdom Metazoa; phylum Chordata; class Actinopteri; order Batrachoidiformes; family Batrachoididae; genus Thalassophryne; species Thalassophryne amazonica. The sequence goes on from NC_047118.1 coordinate 15,568,821, forward strand.
TGCTGTCTAATAATAATGCCTAAGGGAAGCTAGGGAATCTATAAAGTGAATAAAATTGGTCCTAGCACAGAACCTTGTGGAACTCCATAATTAACCTTAGTCTGTGAAGAAGATTCCCCATTTACATGAACAAATTGTAATCTATTAGATAAATATGATTCAAACCACTGCAGCGCAGTGCCTTTAATACCTATGGCATGCTCTAATCTCTGTAATAAAATTTTATGGTCAACAGTATCAAAAGCAGCACTGAGGTCTAACAGAACAAGCACAGAGATGAGTCCACTGTCTGAGGCCATAAGAAGATCATTTGTAACCTTCACTAATGCTGTTTCTGTACTATGATGAATTCTAAAACCTGACTGAAACTCTTCAAATAGACCATTCCTCTGCAGATGATCAGTTAGCTGTTTTACAACTACCCTTTCAAGAATTTTTGACAGAAAAGGAAGGTTGGAGATTGGCCTATAATTAGCTAAGATAGCTGGGTCAAGTGATGGCTTTTTAAGTAATGGTTTAATTACCGCCACCTTAAAAGCCTGTGGTACATAGCCAACTAATAAAGATAGATTGATCATATTTAAGATCGAAGCATTAAATAATGGTAGGGCTTCCTTGAGCAGCCTGGTAGGAATGGGGTCTAATAGACATGTTGATGGTTTGGATGAAGTAACTAATGAAAATAACTCAGACAGAACAATCTGAGAGAAAGAGTCTAACCAAATACCAGCATCACTGAAAGCAGCCAAAGTTAACGATACGTCTTTGGGATGGTTATGTGTAATTTTTTCTCTAATAGTTAAAATTTTATTAGCAAAGAAAGTCATGAAGTCATTACTAGTTAAAGTTAAAGGAATACTCGGCTCAATAGAGCTCTGACTCTTTGTCAGCCTGGCTACAGTGCTGAAAAGAAACCTGGGGTTGTTCTTATTTTCTTCAATTAGTGATGAGTAGTAAGATGTCCTAGCTTTATGGAGGGCTTTTTTATAGAGCAACAGACTCTTTTTCCAGGCTAAGTGAAGATCTTCTAAATTAGTGAGACGCCATTTCCTCTCCAACTTACGGGTTATCTGCTTTAAGCTGCGAGTTTGTGAGTTATACCACGGAGTCAGGCACTTCTGATTTAAAGCTCTCTTTTTCAGAGGAGCTACAGCATCCAAAGTTGTCTTCAATGAGGATGTAAAACTATTGACGAGATACTCTATCTCACTTACAGAGTTTAGGTAGTTACTCTGCACTGTGTTGGTATATGGCATTAGAGAACATAAAGAAGGAATCATATCCTTAAACCTAGTTACAGCGCTTTCTGAAAGACTTCTAGTGTAATGAAACTTATTCCCCACTGCTGGGTAGTCCATCAGAGTAAACGTAAATGTTATTAAGAAATGATCAGACAGAAGGGAGTTTTCAGGGAATACTGTTAAGTCTTCAATTTCCATACCATAAGTCAGAACAAGATCTAAGATATGATTAAAGTGGTGGGTGGACTCATTTACATTTTGAGCAAAGCCAGTTGAGTCTAATAATAGATTAAATGCAGTGTTGAGGCTGTCATTCTCAGCATCTGTGTGGCTGTTAAAATCGCCCACTATAATTATCTTGTCTGAGCTAAGCACTAAGTCAGACAAAATTTCTGAAAATTCACAGAGAAACTCACAGTAACGACCAGGAGGACGATAGATAACAACAAATAAAACTGGTTTTTGGGACTTCCAATTTGGATGGACAAGACTAAGAGTCAAGCTTTCAAATGAATTAAAGCTCTGTCTGGGTTTTTGATTAATTAATAAGCTGGAATGGAAGATTGCTGCTAATCCTCCGTCTCGGCCCGTGCTACGAGCGTTCTGGCAGTTAGTGTGACTCGGGGGTGTTGACTCATTTAAACTAACATATTCATCCTGCTGTAACCAGGTTTCTGTAAGGCAGAATAAATCAATATGTTGATCAATTATTATATCATTTACTAACAGGGACTTAGAAGAGAGAGACCTAATGTTTAATAGACCACATTTAACTGTTTTAGTCTGTGGTGCAGTTGAAGGTGCTATATTTTTTCTTTTTGAATTTTTATGCTTAAATAGATTTTTGCTGGTTATTGGTAGTCTGGGAGCAGGCACCGTCTCTACGGGGATGGGGTAATGAGGGGATGGCAGGGGGAGAGAAGCTGCAGAGAGGTGTGTAAGACTACAACTCTGCTTAATAAATGTATATGTAAAATATTTTGAAACATTTGTTGTGCATCTATATGAAGCTTTTTTTTTTAAATAATAGCTGTAGGATAGATTTCTTTTAGTTGGCCTTCTTTAGCTGCTGGGTTCCTCAACACTGAGGCACTTACATGCTGGATGCTTCCCACAGCAAGGGTCCACATGGCCACAATATCATCACTGATGCTTCCTCACAATGCAAGTGATACTAGTCATCATAGTCTTGGCTAATAACTGCTTGTTTGATACAAAGTTTCTCCAGTGGTACCTGAGGATCCTCTGAAGAAACCAACTATCAAATATATCTTGTTATCCCTTTAGGAAACTGGGTACTATCTGAGTCTCTCATTCATGCAAGTAAGACAAGAAGCACCAGGACCTAAAAGACTTGGATTGTTCATTCAAACATATTGCCATCAGCAAACACCTCTGTCCAGTGACCTCATGCCTTCATAAGCTCTTCCCATGTGTCTTCTGATTGCAAAGGTCAATGACTCAGAGATGTGAATGTGACTGAAGAGATAAATGAATATCTCTACAAGTTCAACACTATCACAGGAAGTCATTGAAGGCCTGGGTTTTGATCCAATCATAAACCCAGACACTCTGATTTCTCTCTGAGGTACTCAAGTACTGCAATGAGGGTATCTATTAATTCCACAAAGATCACAGCATTGTGCCCAAAGCCAAGGTTTCACTTAACTTCAAGTGTCTGCTCCCACTCTCAGGATGAATTCTCAGGATGTCCAAGAGAGGAGCCTAATTAACCAAATGAAATGCTTTGTGAAAATCCATATAGGCTGCAAAGATGCACTGCTAATACAACCCCTGGCAAAAATTATGGAATCACCGGCCTCGGAGGATGTTCATTCAGTTGTTTAATTTTGTAGAAAAAAAGCAGATCATAGACATGACACAAAACTAAAGTCATTTCAAATGGCAACTTTCTGGCTTTAAGAAAACACTATAAGAAATCAAGAAAAAAGATTGTGGCAGTCAGTAACGGTTACTTTTTTAGACCAAGCAGAGGAAAAAAATATGGAATCACTTAATTCTGAGGAAAAAATTATGGAATCACCCTGTAAATTTTCATCCCCAAAACTAACACCTGCATCATATCAGATGTGCTCGTTAGTCTGCATCTAAAAAGGAGTGAACACACCTTGGAGAGCTGTTGCACCAAGTGGACTGACATGAATCATGGCTCCAACACGACAGATGTCAATTGAAACAAAGGAGAGGATTATCAAACTCTTAAAAGAGAGTAATCATCACGCAATGTTGCAAAAGATGTTGGTTGTTCACAGTCAGCTGTGTCTAAACTCTGGACCAAATACAAACAACATGGGAAGGTTGTTAAAGGCAAACATACTGGTAGACCAAGGAAGACATCAAAGCATCAAGACAGAAAACTTAAAGCAATATGTCTCAAAAATCGAAAAATGTACAACAAAACAAATGAGGAACGAATGGGAGGAAACTGGAGTCAACGTCTGTGACCGAACTGTAAGAAACCTCCTAAAGGAAATGGGATTTACATACAGAAAAGCTAAACGAAAGGCATCATTAACACCTAAACAGAAAAAAACAAGGTTACAATGGGCTAAGGAAAAGCAATTGTGGACTGTGGATGACTGGATGAAAGTCATATTCAGTGATGAATCTCGAATCTGCATTGGGCAAGGTGATGATGCTGGAACTTTTGTTTGGTGCCTTTCCAATGAGATTTATAAAGATGACTGCCTGAAGAAAACATGTAAATTTCCACAGTCATTGATGATATGGGGCTGCATGTCAGGTAAAGGCACTGGGGAGATGGCTGTCATTGCATCATCAATAAATGCACAAGTTTATGTTGATATTTTGGACAATTGAAAGGATGTTTGGGGATGATGAAATCATTTTTCAAGATGATAATGCATCTTGCCATAGAGCAAAAACTGCAAAAACATTCCTTGCAAAAAAACACATAGGGTCAATGTCATGGCACAGGGTCAATGTCAATGAGCAGATCTGATTTGATGCAGGTGTTAATTTGGGGGATGAAAATTTACAGGGTGATTCCATAATTTTTTCCTCAGAATTGAGTGATTCCATATTTTTTTCCTCTGCTTGGTCTAAAAAAGTAACCGTTACTGACTGCCACAATCTTTTTTTCTTGATTTCTTATAGTGTTTCTTAAAGCCAGAAAGTTGCCATTTGAAATAACTTTAGTTTTGTGTCATGTCTGTGATCTGCTTTTTTTCTACAAAATTAAACAACTGAATGAACATCCTCTGAGGCCGGTGATTCCATAATTTTTGCCAGGGGTTGTATTTTTATGTGCATTCAATGAGCACTCACTGAGCTAAGATGGGATCTGTCATTGACTTCTTGTCTGTGAAGCCAGACTGATTTATTGAGTGCCAAGTAACTGTACCAAATCCTGTTAAAACAAATCCTTGCAAGCATTTTTCCCGACATGGAGAACAGTGGTTGTTGCAATTCAAGCAATCACCCTTTCTGTTCCAAAGTGGGAAATAAGTCTTTTCCTCTAGTCTGTGGAGTTGATTTCCATCCCCCAGATTGACACAAACATAGTTTGAAATGTCGAGATAAAAGCATATCCATGCGATTGGAGGAACTCCCTTCAATGTCACAGATTCATGGAGCTTTCCTTGGACTTAACTGTTTCTCACCAGCATTTGGTGGTTCATTTGGTGACTGGAGAATCAGCCACAGGAATTTATACAACTACTCACAGAGGCCAGTCCAGTGGAACAGTACAGTCTGTCACCTTTTTATACCAAGGAGAATGCCTCTTGAAACAACATAGAAAATTGCAGAAGACTTACATTTTCTGAATGAATTGCTGGCATAATTAGACCTTTATTGAGGAATTGTTGGCTGAAGAAACTGGCATCATATGTTTGAGAGCAGTGTATGAAAAGCAGCACCAGTTCCTGAAGAACCATTTTGAAACGTTTCATGGGGCTGCAGGCAACTTAACAATCTCCATCCATCCATCCATCCATCCATCCATCCATCCATCCATCCATCCATCCATCCATCCATCCATCCATCCATCCATCCATCCATCCATCCATCCATCCATCCATCCATCCATCCATCCATCCATCCATTTTCTATACCCACTTAGTCCAATTAAGGCTCACGGGGGGCTGGAGCCTATCCCAGCAGTCATAGGGTGTGATGCAGGGTACAACCTGGACAGGATGCCAGTCTGTCACATATAATCCCAGGGTCACATATAGACAAACAAACACATGCACACTTACAGACAATTTAAAATTTCCAGTTCCCCTAACCTCCATGTCTTTGGATGTAGGAGGAAGCCGGAGCACCCAGAGGGAAAACACGCAAACACGGGGAGAACATGCAAACTCCACACAGAAAGGTCACAGATGGGAATCGATCCCATGACCTTCTTGCTGTGAGGCAACAGTACTAACCACTAAGCCACCATGCTTCCCAACTTAACAATCTATTACACAAGATTGTAAGAAGTGTAGGAACATATGGACTTCATATGATTGACTAATGAGGCCCAAATGAACACACAGGTGCAACAGAACTTCAATATCCAAAGTCAGGAATTGATGGACTTGGAGACATCAGATAGAATGACAACATCATACACCTTTCTGAGAGCTCTTGAAAGGTTGTTGACCAAGGAGAAACCATGTCCTGTTGATTAACTGTAACTATTTTGTTTGACTTTGTTCTGTCAGGTTTGGCTTCTTAGTGGCTTAACACTCATAGTATTTGAAATATGTGCAACTGGGAAAATTGAGTTTGAAAGTCTTTCTCCAGAGTGTATTTAAACTTCAGGTGACAACTGAACTTCAAGGAGCAACAACCATTTTGACGCTCCAACAATTCTGTCCCATGTAGTGCGGGACTTCAGACTTTATCTCCTGCAAGTCAGAAGTGTCCCTGCTGCTGGAGGGTCTTGTAAATCATTAATTGAGTGGAAAATGTATGTTGATATGAAATATAAACCCTGGTCATGACCAGTGAAAGAGTGCACAATCAAAAATGCTGAAAATAGGCAGCTGTCAACTCAGCTATGTAGGCAAAAATTAATACAAGGAAAACAATTGTATATATATGTATGTATTAATCTGATTCATGTAAGTATTGCTTTTAATGAAGTGACTTAATTAAAAATGCTTTTACTGGTACTTAATAATATCATACCCATAAACATATTTCACACATTTTATTGCAAATTAAACAAGTGTTTGACCCATTGCGATGGCAGAAATTCACACAAAGCCTTCATAATTTCAAAGGCATTGACTTATCTACTGTTTGTGAGATATTAAATATTTGGGGATGTATTCTTGCATCTTTATAACAGAAAACCTTTGTAAAACAAATATGCACAGCAGACACATCATCCTACACGAACACCCTCATTAGTGGCAGACAAAGGGGCGACTGGCTGCTGATTCCCTGAAGTGTGAAGGTTTCTGTCTTTCTTTGGTCTTGTGATAAACACATTTTTTCTTCTGCCTACGCAAACATTTCCTCCTCCAGCCTACACTGTCATCAGTTCCTTATACTTTAAAATTTAAACTCCAGTTGGACTTTTTAAACTTAACATTTGCGCTCTGTGCAGAATTGAATGTCTGTCGTAGCTTTTATTATTACTGTGTTGTTCAGCCGTTGTTGCCAAGAAAAAAGTTACATGTAATATCATAAAGCTGCACTCGGCTTTGTGCCACGATATAGGATATTGATATTCTGTGCACTGTTTTATACAACTTCCCTTGCTTTTTTAATTAGTTTTCAGGTGTCTCAGTAAACCTCCCTGTTTGGAGGAGATTTACTGGGCTCCCATGGTCGGTGACTTTCAGTAGAGTCAGTAAAAATGAATGAGTGTGATGTTCCGCTGTGGAAGCCCATCAACTGAAGTGAGGAGCACTGAAAGACAAAAACAAGATTATGTGTTGTGTTGTGCAAGATTAAAATGCAACTTGGTTTCAGAACAAATGGTCAATATGAAACCGACTGTGAAATTGAAGGTTTTAAATAAGCAAGCTGAGAAATAGCAATACAGTTTGCAATTCTGAAAGGATTTTTACCAACATAAAACCAACCATTCCAAATATTATTGTTATTGCATCATTTTAAACAATGTCATTTATAAAAATGAATAAGTCAAATTAAATATTACAGGTTCAGTTGAATGGTACTAACATTTTCTTGGAACATGCTCAGCAAGTTGATAACAATATAATCCCATGGGGTTGTAGAGAAGCTTGAATCTCCAACTGGACTGGGTTGCTTGACGCGAGGAAGTTTTGCTTCAAATCGCAGAAGCTTCCTCAGCTAAATTTCTTGCTCTGGTGGTCTGACTTCTGCCTTGACTCTTGTAGAGAAGAATAAACAGAAGCCACACAAGCTGGAGTTTAAACCTAATCAGACCCCTCCTACTGAGAGGCAGACTGCTATAGGCTAGTGACTAAACAATAGCTCTAATTAGCACCTATTGTGCTCTAGTTAGCACTCTCCTAATGACAGGGCAGCTGTCCCTCTTAATGATGGGACGGATGCCTTTCCTGATGGCTCCCTTGACGACTCTCCTGATGATGTAAATGACTCATTACCATGAACAAAAGACTGAAACTGCTTTGACCTGAGTACTCCATTGTAAACAGGGGACAAAGCGTGTCTCAGACCCCCTCCCCGGTTAAGGCTGGGTTTCAACTGTCTCACATAGAATGCCTCCTTGACCCCTCTCTCAAACCATTTCTTCTCTCTGGCTAAGATTTTAACTTCTTTGTCCTCAAATGTGTGGCTAGTGTCTTTAAGGTGGAGATGAACTGCAGACTGAGGTCCACTGGCGCCCTCTCTGCGGTGCTGGTATAGCCTTTTGTGTAAAGGTTGCTTAGTCTCACCTATGTAGTGTTCGTTACAGTTTTCCTGACATTTGATAGAATACATTACATTGCTCTGTTTGTAACTAGGGATCCTGTCCTTAGGGTGAACTAATTTCTGTCTCAAGGTGTTAACCAGTTTAAAGTAAACTGGGATTTTGTGCTGTCTGAAGATCTTCTGTAGTTTTCCCCTACTCCTGCTAAATAAGGGAGAGATACTCCTCTTCTTCTTGTCTCCGTCTCCTGTCTATCTCGTCTTTGTTCTGTGGGATTTCTGCACTTTGTCCAGGGACCATCGTGGGTACCCTCATACTGTGAGGGCTTTCCGGATAAGTTGTTGTTCTTTAGCCCTTCCCTCTGCAGTTGTGGGCACCTGTAGGGCTCTGTGTTGAAGAGTCCTGATCACCCCGAGCTTGTGTTCAAGGGGGTGATTTGAGCCAAAGAGCAGATATTGGTCAGTGTGAGTGGGTTTTTCTGTAAACCCTTGTCTGGAGCTGCCTGTTGTCTCCAATCGTAACATCACAGTCCACGAAGGCTAAATGGTTGTTTCTGGCATCCTCACGTGTGAACTTGATATTGGAGTCCACCAAGTTGATGTGTTCTGTAATGTGCTCAACCTCCTGTTGCTTGATTTTAACCCATGTGTCATCGACATATCTAAACCAGTGACTGGGAGGGATGCCCATGAAAGACGTCAAGGCTGTCTTCTCCACTCGCTCCATGTACAGATTGGCCACAATGGGGGATACTAGAGACCCCATCGCACAACCATGGATCTGCCTGTAGTAATTTCCCCTAAACAGGAAATACCTGGTGTTTAAAATCAAATCAAATCAATTTTATTTATATAGCGCCAAATCACAACAAACAGTTGCCCCAAGGCGCTTTATATTGTAAGGCAAAGCCATACAATAATTACGGAAAAACCCCAACGGTCAAAACAACCCCCTGTGAGCAAGCACTTGGCGACAGTGGGAAGGAAAAACTCCCTTTTAACAGGAAGAAACCTCCAGCAGAACCAGGCTCAGGGAGGGGTAGTCTTCTGCTGGGACTGGTTGGGGCTGAGGGAGAGAACCAGGAAAAAGACATGCTGTGGAGGGGAGCAGAGATCAATCACTAATGATTAAATGCAGAGTGGTGCATACAGAGCAAAAAGAGAAAGAAACACTCAGTGCATCATGGGAACCCCCCAGCAGTCTAAGTCTATAGCAGCATAACTAAGGGATGGTTCAGGGTCACCTGATCCAGCCCTAACTATAAGCTTTAGCAAAAAGGAAAGTTTTAAGCCTAATCTTAAAAGTAGAGAGGGTGTCTGTCTCCCTGATCCAAATTGGGAGCTGGTTCTGGTTTAGACAGATCTCCAAGAGTTGGCAGATGTGGTCTGGTGTGAGTTTGGTCCTTTCAAGTAGAGACACATCCTCCAGCAGTCTCTTCCTCACAGCTCTGACGGCCTCAGTGGTGGGGATGCAAGTGAACAACAATGTCACATCAAATGACACCATAGTTTCATCTGCCTCCAGCTGCAGGTCCTTGATCTTGTTCACAAAATCTTGTGTGTTCTCCACATGGTGGTCTGAGTTACCCACTAGAGGAGCCAAAATCCACTTGAGGTGCTTGGCCAAATTGTACATGATGGGATCTGTGCTACATACAATAGGCCTGAGTGGCATGTCCTGTTTGTGGATTTTAGGCAGTCCATAGATGCATGGAGTGGCATCCCCAGGGTACAGTCTGTAGTATGCCTGCCTGTCCATGAGTCCCTCTTTCTCCAGGTTTTGGAGATAGCTAATGATTTTCTTCTTATAGCCGCTCGTGGGGTCTCTCTTCAGACGTTCGTATGTATTGGAGTCACTGAGCAAGTTGTTGATCTTGGCCTCGTAGTCCGATGTGTTCAGGACACATAGGGTCCTCTCTCTCTCTCTCTCTCTCTCTCTCTCGCTCTCTCTCCAGTGTGTACATGGCCGAGCTGGTAGTCTATATTACGTGCAGCTGCAGCCCTCATGTCATTGCAGAGAGGTGCTGAACGAGGTGCTGTTCGCTTGCTTGTCACTTTTTTCTGCTAACAGGAGAGTTTGAACTGTATTTGTATGGAGGTCATGAGTTGGACATCCAGGGTTTTCACATATCCCATAATCCCTTTCGCACTAGAGAGTCGCTGCAGTCAAAACAACATAGAGAATCCACATGATGACAATTGTAAATGAATATTATACTACAAAAATTAAATTTTTTTAGGCTTTTCGTCACGTTAATAAGAGACTGCATGCATGATACCCTGAAAACTTGCTAAAACAATTATAACTAATAATCCTTGTCTGCTACGTTTAATTTGCATGGAATTTAATAAATGCAAACTGATTTTCAGTCATATTATATATATATTAGTCTGGAACAAAGAGGACAAACAGTGTTGTAAAGGACAATAATCAAGATGTTAAAGAGCAAACTTCACTTTCCCCCCAAACAACATGATCAGGAAGCGAGCGTAGCTCACAGCAGCTCCAATTGAAAATAACAGAGAGACAGCCTGTGATTCTCGCATGTTAAAATAAACGCAATAACAATGTCTATAAACCCAGAGAATATATTCATGAGAGTTTTAGGCACAATATAAAAATAGTTTTATGTTGCAATGTTAATGGTGTTGTCCGTGTGCAGCGGTTAAAGTGCAGCCTAATCACAGCTTCTCAATGCAGTTCTAAATGTTACTGAGATCTCGCAGTGCGGCAACCTCTCCGAAGTTTTGCAGGATTTGAAACCTGAAAAGGGTGGATGAACTGGAAGATGCTGACATTGAATCATGTGGCTGGCAGCTCACTGTCAGAATAAGTCTCTCCCCCAGGTCACCATATGATGTAAACACAGTGGTGGGCACAGTTCCGCTATTCTGCTAATTAGTGAAGCTAGCTTTATTGTTAGCAGATTATCTTTCAGCTAACTTTGAAAACCATCAGTGGACCATTTAGCTTCCATTAAATTTATTTCCCCTAACTTTCAGTCTGATAACATTTTTTTTTTGCTGGTAAAGTGAGTCAGAAACATTTTGAAACCCTACAATAATACATGTTAGTTCCTGTCTAGCTATTACACTGTGAACAAAAATGGTAAGCAGCTCAAAAATCAGTATTTTTAAAATTTTTTTTTCGTGCATTTGTTTGTGAACACAATACGGGTGAGCTGTAGCTCTGTTAGCGGTTTATAAATATCTAATACAGAGATAAATGAGGTGGGCTTCATAGATAATTGGCAAAGCTTCTGGGGAAAACCTGGTCTTTTTAGGAGAGACGGCATCCATCCCACTTTGGATGTAGCAGCTCTCATTTCTAGAAATTGGCCAATTTTATTAAACGCTCCAAATTGTGACTATCCAGGGTTGGGACCAGGAAGCAGAGCTGTAGTCTTACACACCTCTCTGCAGCTTCTCTTCCCCTGCCATCCCCCCAATACCCCATCCCCGTAGAGACGGTGCCTGCTCACAGACCACCAACAACCAGTAAAAATCTATTTAAGCATAAAAATTAAAAAAGAAAAAATAATATAGCACCTTCAACTGCACCACAGACTAAAACAGTTAAATGTGGTCTATTAAAGATTAGATCTCTCTCTTCTAAGTCCCTGTTAGTAAATTATATAATAATTGATCAACATATTGATTTATTCTGCCTTACAGAAACCTGGTTACAGCAGGATGAATATGTTAGTTTAAATGAGTCAACACCCCCGAGTCACACTAACTGTCAGAATGCTCGTAGCACGGGCCGTGGGGGAGGATTAGCAGCAATCTTCCACTCCAGCTTATTAATTCATCAAAAACCCAGACAGAGCTTTAATTCATTTGAAAGCTTGACTCTTAGTCTTGTCCATCCAAATTGGAAGTCCCAAAAAACAGTTTTATTTGTTGTTATGTATCATCCATCTGGTCATTACTGTGAGTTTCTCTGTGAATTTTCAGACCTTTTGTCTGACTTAGTGCTTAGCTCAGATAAGATAATTATAGTGGACGATTTTAACATCCACACAGATGCTGAGAATGACAGCCTCAATACTGCATTTAATCTATTATTAGACTCAATTGGCTTCGCTCAAAATGTATATGAGTCCACCCACCACTTTAACCATACTTTAGATCTTGTTCTGACTTATGGTATGGAAATTGAAGACTTAACAGTATTCCCTGAAAACCCCCTTCTGTATGATCATTTCTTAATAACATTTACATTTAGTTTAATGGACTACCCAGCAGTGGGGAATAAGTTTCATTACAGTAGAAGTCTTTCGGAAAGCACTGTAACTAGGTTTAAGGATATGATTCCTTCTTTGTTATGTTCTCCAATGCCATATACCAACACAGTGCAGAGTAGCTACCTAAACTCTGTGAGTGAGATAGATTATCTCGTCAATAGTTTTACATCCTCATTGAGCACAACTTTGGATGCTGTAGCTCCTCTGAAAAAGAGAGCCTTAAATCAGAAGTGCCTGACTCCGTGGTATAACTCACAAACTTGCAGCTTAAAGCAGATAACCCGTAAGTTGGAGAGGAAATGGTGTCTCACTAATTTAGAAAATCTTCACTTAGCCTGGAAAAAGAGTCTGTTGCTCTATAAAAAAGCCCTCCGTAAAGCTAGGACATCTTACTAAATAAGAACAACCCCAGGTTTCTTTTCAGCACTGTAGCCATGCTGACAAAGAGTCACTGCTCTATTGAGCCGAGTATTCCTTTAACTTTAACTAGTAATGACTTCATGACTTTCTGTGCTAATAAATTTTAACTGTTAGAGAAAAAATTACTCATAACCATCCCAAAGACATATCGTTATCTTTGGCTGCTTTCAGTAATGCTGGTATTTGGTTAGACTCTTTCTCTCCAATTGTTCTGAGTTATTTTCATTAGTTACTTCCTCCAAACCATCAACATGTCTATTAGACCCCATTCCTACCAGGCTGCTCAAGGAGCCCTACCATTAATTCATGCTTCGATCTTAAATATGATCAATCTATCTTTATTAGTTGGCTATGTACCACAGGCTTTTAAGGTGGCAGTAATTAAACCATTACTTAAAAAGCCATCACTTGACCCAGGTATCTTAGCTAATTATAGGCCAATCTCCAACCTTCCTTTTCTCTCAAAAATTCTTGAAAGGGTAGTTGTTGTGTGGGCCGCTGAAGAGGAGGTACTGCTGGCCCACCACCATCAGAGGGCGCCCTGCCTGGAGTGCGGGCTCCAGGCACCAGAGGGCGCTGCCGCCTTATGGGAGCAGCCTGGGTGACAGCTGTCACCCATCACCGGACACAGCTGTTCCACTCAGCACAGAGGTATATCAGGAGGACGGCGTCTCCACCTCAGTGCCGAGATATCGCCTTTAGACGAAGGTAACGTTCTCTGCATTTATATTCTGACTAAATAGCTAACAGATTTGTTAAACCTTTTCAGGACAGCTGAATTGCTTAGATAAGTACTCACCTGCCTGTCATACTGTAACTGGAGGTGGAGGCGGCTTCTCCCCTCTCCGTTGCTGGGTGCTGTCGCATCCACGCCTGTGTTGTTGCTCTCTCCCGCCAGCAGTACCGGATCCGACGAGCGGAGGCAGTGGCCACCTGGGAATTCGGGACTTGGCGGTTCCAGTATTTCCAGGGTTCGGTGGCAGAGGAGATCTGGGTGGTTTCGGTTCGACTGAGACGGACGTCTCCTACCTTCGAGCCTGCCCACACGACACCAGCGGATTCGACCCCAAATTGTGATTGTTGTATTCATTGTGCTCGTTTCACAATAGTAAACCTTGTTATTCACCTTCCTCCATTGTCCGTTCATTGCGCCCCCTGTTGTGGGTCCGTGTTCCTACACTTTCACAACAGTAGTTGTAAAACAGCTAACTGATCATCTGCAGAGGAATGGTCTATTTGACTCATCTCTGTGCTCGTCCTGTTAGACCTCAGTGCTGCTTTTGATACGGTTGACCATAAAATATTATTACAGAGATTAGAGCATGCCATAGGTATTAAAGGGACTGCACTGCGGTGGTTTGAATCATATTTATCTAATAGATTACAATTTGTTCATGTAAATGAGGAGTCTTCTTCACAGACTAAGGTTAATTATGGAGTTCCACAAGGTTCTGTGCTAGGACCAATTTTATTCACTTTATACATGCTTCCCTTAGGCAGTATTATTAGAAAGCATTGCTTAAATTTTCATTGTTATGCAGATGATACCCAGCTTTATCTATCCATAAAGCCAGAGGACACACACCAATTAGTTAAACTGCAGGATTGTCTTACAGACATAAAGAGATGGATGACCTCTAATTTCCTGCTTTTAAATTCAGATAAAATTGAAGTTATTGTACTTGGCCCCAAAAATCTTAGAAACATCGTGTCTAACTAGATCCTTACTCTGGATGGCATTACCCTGACCTCTAGTAATACTGTGAGAAATCTTGGAGTCATTTTTGATCAGGATATGTCCTTCAATGTGCATATTAAGCAAATATGTACGACTGCTTTTTTGCATTTGTGCAATATCTCTAAGGGCCCTGTCCCACTGGCGTTTAGGAGGATTTGCGCATGAAATGAGGAGACAAAAGCTGAGCGTCCGCAACAAAGGTGGGCAGAAATGACAAATGTCCCGGGGTGGATCAGCGAATACATGAGGAAGAAAAGTGGATATAACATGGAACAGAAGTGAAGGCGACCGCGGAGGCGCACCCATGAGGGGCACAGCAGCCGTCATGCACTCGCTTCATCCGTGCCCACTCTGTCTGCATGCGCGACATACCATTTACGACCGTGATGTGGCTGTGCTAGGCATGCGTCATATCTGTTTTGCACGCTGTCCCGGTCCACCGCCAAGCTGCGCCATCCTGTCGGTTGCGGATATCAGCGGATGACAGGGGATATGCGGCGCGTTGGTTGTGTATGTCCTGCGTATGTCTTCAGTATGTGTTCATCTCTAGTTTGTCAGCTATTGCAGATAACATTTTGATTATTGGTGACTTTAACATTCATATAAATAAGCCCTCTGATCCCCTTAGCAAATCATTTATGCAAATTGTGGATGCATTAGGATTCCAGCAATGCATTCAGAACCTGATGCACATTAGTAGAAATACCTTGGATCTGGTTCTTGCACTTGGGTTTGCTGTCACAAATATCGACATATTGCTTCTCTCATCTATGGTCTCAGACCATTCACTTATCAGGTTTACATTTATGCTGCCATGTTTAGTGGAACAACAACCTTGTCTGTTATTACGTCAGTGCATTAAACCCTCAACTATGACTGAACTCGAGGCTAGACTACCTGATATTTTAACTTCCACTTTGGAGAATGCTCAGTCAGTAGACAGCCTCGTGGATAGTTTATATTTAGCACTTAAAACTACACTTGATAAGATTGGGCCTCCTCTTTTAAGGCCACGCCCTTCCAAGGCACAGTCACCTTGGTTCAGTGGTTACTTGCGTGACCTCAGGCAGAAGGCTAGAGGTTTGGAATGGATATGGCGTAGTTCCAAATTAGAGGTGTTTCACCTTGTGTGGCGTGATGCTATTTTAGATTATAAACATGCACTACTGGCCACAAAGTGGACCTATTACTCTGATTTGATCAGTAAAAACAAACATAACTCAGAGTTCTTGTTTGACATGGTAGCATTTCTCATTCATGGGCAGCCACCTGTTAGTTGTTCTCCCTTTTCGGCACAGGATTTTTTGGATTATTTCGAGAACAAAATAGAAGATATTAGGCTAAGCATATCTCACTATGCCTCGGCCCAGCCAATAAAACCTGCTATGGAGGTGGGCGCTACCATTGAGGTGTTCCCTAGATTTACAGAATTTAATAGTATTTCATTAGGCGTGCTGACGAAACTCGTGGCATCTACAAAAAGCGCAACCTGTTTATTTGAGCCTATACCAACAAAACTGTTTAAGGACCTATGGCCCATTCTTGGGCCAACTGTGTTGGAAATGATCAATCTGTCATTAACCTCTGGATCTGTTCCAAAAGGTTTTAAATCTGCAGTGATTAAACCATTACTTAAGAAATCTAATATTGACCCTAGTGTATTGAAAAATTACAGGCCGATATCAAAGCTGTCATTTTGTTCCAAAATGACAGCAAAGGTGGTTTCACAGCAGCTCGTACACCACCTCACTGAGAATAATCTTTTAGAACCAGTGCAGTCTGGTTTTAGGAAATATCACTCCACAGAGACAGTGCTCACTAAAGTAGTAAATGATCTTCTGCAAGCAATGGATTCAGACACCACTATGGTTTTGGTGTTGTTAGGTCTCAGTGCTGGGTTTGATACCGTGGATCATCATATTTTGCTTGATAGGTTGGAGAATCTTTTTGGGATTCCTGGAAGTGCCCTTGCGTGGTTGACGTCATACCTGCCTAGTCATTCTCAATGTGTTTTGTATAATAACACTACCTCTAACCTTAGTGACATGAGATTTGGGGTTCAACAGGGTTCTGTTGTAGGCTCCTGGCTTTTCTCCCTGTATGTAGCACCCCTTGGGTGTATACTGCAGAGTTTTGAGATTGCCTTTCATTGTTACGCTGATGATACTCAGTTGTACATGCTGATAACTGCGGGAAATCTCATTCCCATAAAATCCCTGGAGGACTGTCTTCTATCAGTGAGAAGCTGGATGTCTAGTAACTTCCTACTTTTAAACTCTGATAAGACTTAATTGATGGTTCTTGGTCCAGCGAGACATTTGCATCAGTTTGACCAGCTGGCGCTCAGCCTGGGTTCGTGTGTCATATATCATTCAGACAAAGTGAGGAACCTTTGGGTAATTTTTGATCCCACGTTGTCCTTTGACCTCCACATCAGGGATGTTATTGGGACTGCTTTTTTCCATCTGCGAAATATAGTGAAGATCTGCCCCATCCTATCTATGGCTGATGCTGAGACCCTGATTCTGATTCATACTTTTGTTTCTTCTGGACTAGATTATTGTAATGTTCTATTTTCAAGGTTACCGCAGTCCAGCATTAGGGGTCTTCAGGTGGTTCAGAACGCTGCCGCCAGACATTTGACACGTAGCAGAAGGTCTTAACATATCCAGTGTTGTGGAAAGTAACTTTGACAAGTTACTTTTTTAGTTGCTTTTTTAGTTGCTTTATACAGGTGCTTTATGCAGTTACTTCATTAGCAGCTTTATGCAATTACTTTATTAGAATCTGCAGAAAACTTGCAACTAATAAGTAATGTAACTAATAAGGTAACGAGTAATCTAACTTGGTTACTCGTAAGATTGAGGAATCAGAAAAGTAACTCATCAGCAAAGTAACTAATAGCTACTTTTCTGAGTACTAAATCTTAAAAATAACCAAATTAGATTATGAGTAACTTTATTAATTACATTCAGCAGCTGCCAACAAGGTGTCCGCAGCTGCTAATGAAGTAAATGTAAGAAGTAACTGTAAAATATAACTGTATAGATTAACTAATGAAGTAACTTTCCAAAGTTACTTTCCCCAACACTGAACATATCACACCCATTTTGGCATCTTTACACTGGCTCCCGGTCTCTGTGACAGCAGATTTTAAGGTTTTGTTATTGACTTCTAAAGTTGTTCATGGACTGGTGCCGTCTTATCTGGCTGATCTGGTGGAACCTTATGTGCCGGCCCGGGCTTTGCGGTCAAGGGATATGGGACTTCTCTGTTCCCAGGGTGAAGAAGAACTCAGCGAGTCAAAGAACTTTTTCTCATCCTGCACCCACCCTGTGGAACATTTTTCCTGCGACTGTGAGACAGCCGGAGCCCTGGACATTTTTAAGTCAAGACTTAAAACCCATTTTTATTCTCTTTCTTATGAATAGTTTTTATTTTTTTATCTGTTCTATTCTTTTACTTCAGTTTTTAATTATGTATTTGAATTTTTTATTCATTTTTAATTACTTATTTAATTATGCGCCTTGAGGCAGGGCATATAGCATCCGGGTTGTCTGTCCATCTGTCCGTGTGTTCGTCTGTCCGTCTGTCTGTCCGGCCGCAATTTGTTCGCCGCTACATAGCTTCGCACCTATTGCTTGCAGAAACTTCATATTTGGTGGGTACATGCCTTGGAGGAGTACTTCACATGGGTTCAAAAGCCAGTGACCTTGACCTACTTTTGAAGGTCACTAGTGGTCACAACTGTCACATCCTTCGCCACAACGTAGCTCGGCACCTATTGCTTGCAGAAACTTCATATTTGGTGGGTATTTGCCTTGGAGGAGTACTTCACATGGATTCGAAGGCCGGGGACCTTGACCTACTTTTCAAGGTCACCAATGGTCACAACTGTCAAATCCTTTGCCACAAGATTGCTCAGCACCCATTGCTTGCAGAAACTTCATATTTAGTGGGTACATGCTTTGGAGGAGTACTTCACATGGGTTTGAATGCCAGTGACCTTGATCTACTTTCCAAGGTCACCAATGGTCACAACTGCCAAATTCTTTGCCGCAACATAGCTCAGCACCTACTGCTCACAGAAACTTCATATTTGATGGGTACATGCCTTGGAGGAGTATTTCACATGGGTTCAAAGGTCGGTGGCCTTGACCTACTTTTCAAGGTCACCAATGGTCACAACTGTCAAATCCTTCACCTGAAATTTGTTCACCGCAGTGTACCTCGGCACCTATTGCTTGCAAAAACTTCATATTTGGTGGGTACATGCCTTGGAGAAGTACTTCGTATGGAATTGAAGTCCGGTGACCTTGACCTACTTTTAAAAAAATTACCAATAGTTGCATTTGTTCGAAGGCTACCGACTTTTTATGGTCACTGTTGGCCACATCCTCTAAATAAATATAATGTCATTCTCCAATTTTTCCACTGTGTATCCCAGTTTACATCAAACACATGAGGGTTCAACCAAATACCTACCCCACACATGTATATATTACTGCATTTACAAGGAAAATAGTGCTGTGCGTGGGGCATTTCGTGACGAATGTCTCTAGTTTTTATATTGAATTGTTCTGTGATGCGCCTTGAGACAGCTTTTGTTGTGATTTGGTGCATTTATAAGATGATTAAATTGAAAGTGAATTCTTTTTTTCACAGCTGCGCAATGTTGCACAGCTGTTTCCGCGTGTTCCCATGTGCACGAAACCGTTACAGTGGCATCGTTCCTGCCTGACAATCGGCTCGATGTTTTCGTGGTTCGCTCATATGAGCTGTTCCGCTGTGATTCGCCCTGAGTTATACTTATTCGTACTATGTGTGAAGCGGCCCTAACTTTTCGGTTAGCTGTGCCCACCACTGCGTAACCACATTAAGTGCACACACTTGTAGTTGTAATAGAGATTTCATTGAGAGCTGGCTGTTTGAACCCGAGCCCTACCTCAAAACAAACAGCAACCCCCCCCCCCCCCCAAAAAAAAATCTCACTGTATTGTCGTACTTACATGAAGTCTATGAGAGCGGTGAGTGTGATCGTTCAGCACAGCTGAAGATGCGGCACTTCTTGAAGCACAGCTTTACACAGATTGGAGGCAGGACAAATTGTGCAGATCGGTAGTTATGATGTGAGAGAATGTGACAGAAAAACTCTCCCATCTCTTTTACTCTTTCTTCTCTGGTGGTGCGTGGCACAATTGCCCATATAGATGAGCCACCGCTGCTTTCAGTGGCATTTAATATTGCATGTTGTCTGCTGCTTCCTGGCCAATATTTTATCAACTTTGTCACTGTTTTCTTCCATTTTATCATGGATTTGGATTTTTTTGAACAATGTGGTGGTTTCCAGCCTGTCACACAGAGGAGATGTGCATGCTGTGTGCATGGAAAGTCAGTGGAGACCATGCGACAACTGGAGTTGAGTGGCGAGCAATCTGAAAATGCCAAAACCCTAGCCACACCCTGACAAGTACCAACAACTGTGTGGCACTCCGTTACATGATTGTTGCAAGTAGTGACGTGTTTTTTGGCCGATCGTGGTGGCGGGTGCTACACGTGCCTTTAAATGCCACACACATACCATTTACAGTAGTGTTCAGAATAATAGTAGTGTTATGTGACTAAAAAGATTAATCCAGGTTTTGAGTATATTTCTTATTGTTACATGGGAAACAAGGTACCAGTAGATTCAGTAGATTCTCACAAATCCAACAAGACCAAGCATTCATGATATGCACAGTCTTAAGGCTATGAAATTGGGCCATTAGTAAAAAAAAAGTTGAAAAGAGGGTGTTCACAATAATAGTAGCATCTGCTGTTGACGCTACAAACACAAAACTATTATATTCAAACTGCTTTTTTAGCAATCCTGTGAATCACTAAACTAGTATTTAGTTGTATAACCACAGTTTTTCATGATTTCTTCACATCTGCAAGGCATGGAGTCAACCAACTTGTGGCACATTTCAGCTGTTATTTCACTCCAAGATTCTTTAACAACATTCCAACAATTCATTCACATTTCTTGGTTTTGCTTCAGAAACAGCTTTTTAATGTCACCCCACAAGTTCTCAATTGGATTTAGGTCCAGGGATTGGGCAGGCCACTCCAAAACATTAATTTTGTTGGTTTGGAACCACAATTTTGCTGGTTTATTAGTGTGCTTGGGATCATTGTCTTGTTGAAACACCCATTCAAGGGCATGTCCTCTTCAGCATAAGGCAACATGACCTCTTCAAGTATTTTGACATATCCAAACTGATCCATGATACCTGGTATGCGATATATAGGCCCAACACCATAGTAGGAGAAACATGCCCATGTCATGATGCTTGCACCACCATGCTTCACTGTCTTCACTATGAACTGTGGCTTAAATTCAGAGTTTGGGGGTCGTCTCACAAACTGTCTGCGGCCCTTGGACCCAAAAAGAACAATTTTACTCTCATCAGTCCACAAAATATTCCTCCATTTCTCTTTAGACCAGTTGATGTGTTCTTTGGCAAATTGTAACCTCTTCTGCACGTCTTTTATTTAACAGAGGGACTTTGCCGGGGATTCTTGCACACAGGCGTCTTCTAACTATCACAGCACTTACAGGTAACTCCAGACTGTCTTTGATCATCCTGGAGCTGATCAATGGGTGAGCCTTTGCCATTCTGGTTATTCTTCTATCCATTTTGATGGTTGTTTTTCCATTTTCTTCCACGCATCTCTGTTTTTTTTTTGTCCATTTTAAAGCATTGGAGATCATTGTAGATGAACAGCCTATACTTTTTTGCACCTGCGTATACGTTTTCCCCTTTCCAATCAACTTTTTAATCAAACTACACTGTTCTTCTGAACAGTGTCTTGAACGTCCCATTTTCCTCAGGCTTTCAAAGAGAAAAGCATGTTCAACAGGTGCTGGCTTCATCCTTAAATAGGGGACACCTGATTCACACCTGTGTGTTCCACAAAATTGATGAACTCACTGACTGAATGCCACATTGCTATTATTGTGAACACCTCCTTTTCTACTTTTTTTTTTTACTAATAACCCAATTTCATAGCCTTAAGAGTGTGCATATCATGAATGCTTGGTCTTGTTGGATTGGTGAGAGTCTCCTGAATCTACTGGTACCTTGTTTCCCATGTATCAATAAGAAATATATTCAAAACCTGGATTAATCTTTTTAGTCACATAGCACTACTATTATTCTGAACACTACTGTATATGAAAGGGGCTTAACTCTTTCAGGAGTAAAACGTTAAAATATAGTGTGGTGGATGACCAAAAATTCAATTTCCTTTGTGACAGGCAATCAGCACCTCTAGAAATCTACAAGAATGCACAACAGGTATGATATAGAAAAATCTTAGACACAGTCCAGAAAGTGTTTTGATGATAAAGGCATGTTTATGTAAAGGTTTTCTTTTTTTTTTAAACCGTTGGTATGATAATTATACCCAAATACACACACAACTACACAAAATAACACAAATAATCCTCCTTGCCATGACTGGGGCCAAAGTTACAAAATGAGGTAGAGATTAGAACTGCTCTGGCAGTGTGGGGGAGGAATCAATAAATCGATCATTTGAGTGTAAGATGTCAGCTGGACATCATGAAAGACCTCTAATGTCAGGAGCCCATTAATTGTTTTGTTTATGTATGTGCAATCACAACATACCACACCTCTCGCACAGAAAATTAATGATTACTGGCAAAAGGTTAATATCCACTCTGCTGAAGATGAATCAACACTGAATTAATGAGATCATTACCTTGACGCATTGATAATGAAATTAGTCTTCTTTCAAAGTTCGAGTTTGTGGGACGCGAAGGTGTTGATTTGAAAAATAATGTGTATGCTGTTGATGTCAACCAGATGGTCCGTGCTCAGTGATTCACGTGTTAGAGATCACAAGGCAAGCAAATGTCTCCAATCTTCTATGATACTGATTAATAACCAACACACTGTTATTTTAAGATATTTAAAATAACATATAAATACTGTAATATTTACACACAGTACACTTGTGCTCAACAGTTTACATACCCTGGTGATGTTGGCCTGATAACATGCACACAACTTGACACAAATGGATTTGAATGGCTACAAAAGGTAACCCTTCTGTTTCATAGGGAAAGCAAAGTAATTGTCAAAGAAAAAGTAACTGAATTATATAAAACAGGAAAGGGATATAAAAAGATATTCAAGGGACTGAGAATGCTAATCAGCAGCGTTACAACTCTAAGAAGTTGAAAATGAGGGATGCTGTTAGAACCAAACCACGGTCAGGCAGACCAACAAAAATTTCAGCAACAACTGCCAGGAAAATTGTTTGGAATGCAAAGAAAAACTCAAAAATAACTTCAGCCGAAATACAGGACTCTGAAAAAAAAAAGTGGTGTGGCTGTTACAATAAGGAGGCACGTGTAGAAAAATGGGCTGCATGGTCGAGTCGCCAGAGGAAAGCCATTACTACGCAAATGCCCAAAGTATCCCACTTACAATATTCCAAAAAGAACAGACAACAATGTCATTTGGTGTGGTGCGACCAAAATTTAACTTTTTAGGCACAACCATAAATGTTACATTTGGAGAAGACTCAACAAGGTCTATGATGCAAGGTACACCATGCCTACTGTGAAACACTGAGGTGTATTGCTGTTTGTGGAGATGTGTGAGCTACAAAGGCACCGGAAACATGGTCAAAATTGATGGCAGGATGAATGCAGCATGTTATCTGAAAATACTGGAGGAAAATTTGCACTCATCAGCCCGAAAGCTGTGCATTGGACATACTAAGACATTCCAACATGACAACAATCCAAAGCACAAGGCCAAGTTGGCCTGCAGTTGGCTACAGCAGAATAAAGTGAAGGTTCTGGAGTGGCCATCTCAGTCTCCTCACCTCAATATCATTGAGTCACACTGGGGTGATCCTAAACATGCAGTTTATGCAAGACAGCCCAAGAATTTACAGGAACTGAAGGCTTTTGTCAAGACAAATGAACAGCTTTACCATCAGATAAATTAAGGAGCCTTGTCCACAGCTACCACAAAAGACTCCAAGCTGTCATTGATATTAAAGGGGGCAATACACGGTATTAAGAACTGGGGCATATAAACTTTTGATCAGGGTAATTTGGGTAGTTTCTGCTGTCATTATAATTTAAAACACATAAACACAATTGTTTGACAATAAATGGTTTCACACAACCACTAACTATGAGTGAAAAAAAGTTTTTGTGTTATCATTCATATTCTCTGAAAAATGGCCAATATCAATCGCCTGGACCTTTCTCTCTGGAATTTCCATGGTTCCTCATGTTCGCGTGGCTTCCCTCCAATATGAATGAGCCTCCACTTCCAAAGACATGCAGGTTATGCCCCGTTTACACCGGACTGAGACCTATATAAGACGTACAAGATCATGATATTTTGTCAATTCTCACAAGTCTTGACTGGTCTCCATTGTGATCTGTTATTTGCGTTTACACCAAGCTTGCATTGTGATGGAATACTGCGAGGGAAAAATATGTTAACATCCACAATCATTGATACAACCCCATGCAGAGTCAGTTGAGAGTCTATTATGACCCATAGCATCAAGTTGAGACGGATGTACACTACTTCACTATATGTAGTACTATATACATTATTGCAATATAGGAAAGCCAAAATTCAGAGGAAAATGTGCTTAAACCAATGCAAAAAAATTCATGCATATCCTACATTTTTGTCAGCCAGGAGGCTGTGATAACATCACTGAAAACAAGATGTCAAATTTTTCAACTGAAAAAAGGTGGAAATTCATCTTACCTTTATTATTACTGTTAATCAAACTCTAACCTTAACCTGGATCCCAAATCATGGTTGTAAATGTTAAATGAGACACACGTGCTGCATATACTTGTGGAGATTCACAGGAATACAAAAATGCATCATGAGAATTTATTTTTGTATTGAGTCACAATGACAAAATTGTTTTGTTTGCATTTCTACTCATGTAATTATATGCTAAAAATATAATATTGGGGTACTAATAATTGTGATCAGGAGGGTAGTTTTACTGCCATAACATAATGCGTACTTTGAAAGTTGAAGTTACCAAATATATAAATTCTTTACATTATAAATAGTGTATATAAATTGTAATATATAACATACTATTTGAAAATGTTTTACTGTATGTCCATTAAAGAATATGTTGGCACAGACCACTACTACTCAGGAAATTATCCAGGATTATTATTATTATTATTATTATTATATGTATTTTAAATTAGTTTGTGCCATGATGTTACAGTAAACATATAAAAAAGCATTATGATTACCTTTATTCATAATAATAAATGGTAAATGGACTGCATTTTACATAGCGCTTTTCCATCTGCTTCAGACACTCAAAGCGCTTTATAATAATGCCTCACATTTACCATGATGTCAGGGTGCTGTAACACAATGCGCTCACTAAACACTGGGAGCAACTAGGGGATTAAGGACCTTGCTCAAGGGCCCTTAGTGACTTTCCGGTCAGGCTGGGATTTGAAACAAGGATCCTCTGGTCTCAAGCCCAACCCTTAAACACTAAAACACAATTTTTTACCTGCAAGTTCCTGAGGCATGAAACGTCCAGCAGCCTGTGTTAAAAATAGCCGATTTTATCATGATTGAATGCTGCCATTATAATTTAAAACTGATGAAGATGCATTATCTGCTTTCCCTTCAGTCACTGGGCTCCTACAAGGTGAAGATATAACAAATTGCTTTTGTTGCAGATGAGGAGTGATGCATTTCATAATCCCATCGACAAATGATAAACAAAGAAATGTCAAAATACACACCACTTTGGAGAAAAGGGAATCTGAGGCTAGAAAGACCATTTTATATGAAGATAAGCATTTCCCCTCCACAAATCAAAACTGTCCAGTGGAAACCTACTATTTTCTAAATGTTAACAGCAAAGAGAAATGTCAGAACCCTGCCTTCTCATGATCCGATGAGTTGTAAAATTCAAGGGTGACAGAATGAAGTGAAGGGATTATGTTATTTTTTTAAAATCTCATTTGAACAAGGAAATCCTCAAAACTGGAGTTTTTGTTATTCAGGGAGGCATTGTGTACAAAATTATGGCCCCTTCACACATAACATGAAGTGCATGCAATTTGTGAAAAATTGGAGCTGCCTCCAATGCCTCGTACACCTGTCGCTACAATTATTCACGCACACCAGCGGCTGAAAGACAGAGAGTGCCTTTTGAGAGCCCATTCAATCCCTTTCACTGCAGGTGTCGGCCAAATTCCAAGTGACATGCACGAACATCCAACACCGCTCGCTGGACTCTTAGAAAACGTGTGGCCATTCGCGCTGTCAGCACGAAAATATTGAGCAGACGATCACTTTTGAACTGGATGTGTAATATGTCTAAGTGCCCCCACGAGTGTGGCTTTGTAAAAAGCAACACACATGTGGGATGCACGTGTGCACATGTGTCATGCTCATCCCCGCCACATGTGGCGTGTGTGTGATTCTTGCCCCCCTGCTCCCCGCAACACATGTGGCATGCTGGAGGGGGGAGCACACTTGCATGACATGCTGCTATGTATTTACAGACATAAACATATGGGGACCGGACAGCCATGTCTGAGCGCACACAGCTGGGCTGCAGCGGCCGCACACAGCGCACTTTGGCATGCTGCTCCATGTGAAATGGACCGTCAGATAATGCAGCAGGCGATCTGAATGTCACGCGTGTCTGGCAAAACACGCAGGACAATGACAATATGACAAGCCAACAGTGCCACAAATATGCCACTATCTGTCACGTATCACCAAAAATACACCGTAACAAATGCCATTTTGTCAGGTATGGTGAATTTTTCTCTTAAAAAAATACATTCATCTCCTTGTTGATTTTCGGCATTTTATGCTCCTGTTATAAGACAGTGATTGTAGTGTAGAGGTAAAGTTCCCATCTGATAATCTGAGCTTTTGTAAATTGCAGGTTCAAATCCTACGAGTGGCATTTTTTTTTTTTTTTTTTTACCAGGGTTATTTAGCCGCAGGGTTCTGTATTGCATCCCCTTTTATTTATTATTGATATCAGCCCAGTGACTTTCACTAATTATACAGCTGTTTTTTATTTTATTTTTCTCCACATTAGCGGCTCGATGTGGTGCAACACATTCCAGCTGCATGCAATGTGTTCGTGTATGGGTATGAGTGTGGATAAAACCGTCGCCGATGTGTCATGCACGCCTGTGTGAGCGTGCATCACACAGCAGGTAGATGGTTCGTGGTTCCCCATTTCGTGTTCGGTTTGCCGATTTTCTTCTGGTTTCTGTGTCTCTTGTATTATGTGTGAAGCGGCCCTTGCGTTGAAGAAGACAGCATGATGATATAAGGCATATATATTTTTTTTTAATGCCTTTATTAGATAGCACAGTGAAAAGTGACAGAAACTGGGAGATAGACTTGCAATACAGCTCATCCAGCTGAGGAAACAAAGTGGGAATGTGGCAGAATGTAAATTGCAGTACCTGGGGGACACCCTAAAGTTCACTCTTATATAACCCGAGGTATGTGAAGATATTGCTACCAATTATTCATGGACAATGTTGTGATCTTTAAGGGATCAATGCAAAGCAAAATCATCAGTGTTACATTAACACTCAAATGTGTCTATATGTATATGTGTCCACTGTTTCAGAGTTAAATTAAAATTTTTGAAGTGTTAATTTAGCAGTCAATTTTAAATTAATGGTCAGCATTAAATTAACTCGAAACAAGCCCATGTCTTGGTTTCTAATTGTCTTGGATCAAGACTAAGCTCCGTGCTTTTAATGACTTCCTGGACTTGGCCATCAGAAGTGTCTTCATGTGCTTAAAGTGTTAAACATGTGGAGACATTCACATATGGGACAGTGATGTTCATGTCTTTGGGTCATCTGCTTTGAGGTCAAGCGGTAGCTGGAAAGAGCTTATAGAGTCATGAAATTGCTGGACGGACGTCTTTGATAATCTCGATGACTTTGCAGGAGAACAAAGGTCCAAGTCTTTAGTGTCCTGGAACTACTGCGATCTGTCTTAGGGCCACTTCACACATAGTACGAATAAGTACAACTCAAGGCAAATCACGGCAGAACAGCTCAGCCCAGTCTCACATTTTTTTCATGCTCGTGTGACGAAATTAATCAAATTTTTGTGACTTTTTTTTAACTCACTATTACTAACCCTACTCCTACCCCCAACCCTAACCTTAACCATAACCTAATCTTACTCTTTCCTCCTATCCTAACCATAACCACCCCGACCCCCCTGCTTCACTTTTAATTTCGTGCAGCGATCACGGAATTAATTAGAATGAATTTGTGCTGCTGTGACGAAAATGAGGCTCTTATCGTCACAATATCACAAACCAATAGATTAATGTCTGTTTCGTGCTGCTGAATCACGACTTGCTGTGAGACCAGGTTAAACAGCTCGTGTGAGCGAACCACAAAAACATTGAGCCAATGGGCAGGCGTGAACGATGCTAATGCGACGGTTTTGTGCACATCACAGTGTGAAAATAAAAAAATAAAAAATACATGCCACCCATGGGATTTGAACCTGCAATTTCCAAAAGCTCTGATTAACAGCCAGAAACTTTACCACTGATCAACCATCACTGTCCTGTAGAAGGTGTGGGAAAATACCTGATATCAAGAAGGACATGGACATATTTAAGAAAAAATAAAACCACACACCATATAAAAACACCACATTTTATTAAATCCCTCTTATCAAGCAGGCAATACAAGTAGGATCCATCCTCTGTAGATGACCCATGGTCACAGATGTACAGTCATGAAATGACATGAATGATGAAACAGTGTGGTCTTATCATGTCCACATCTGCTGGCAGAATGTCCAGCCGGCCTTGCGTGCATGTCCTGACCGACACGCATGTCTTGCGGTACGGCGCGCCACACGACAGACACCGCATCATGTGGAACAGAGCTCACGTGAGTGACGTGACATTCAGATCGCCTGCTGCATGTTATCATCTGATGGTTCATTTCACCTGGGGTAGCCTGTCAATGTGTGCACCGTGCGTGTGCTCACTGCAGCCCATTGCAACAGCGATATATGTTTTTATGTATGTCCACATGAGGACAGCAAGCAGACACATGCATGTTACAGTGGACAGTTGTTAGTTCATGTCCATCCAAACCAATCTGCTCCTGTCAGCGGACACACCCCGTCAGTTCAGCGCACACACCAATGTGTCACTGTGTCTGTTTGCAATGCCACACTCGTGGGGGTACTTCCACAGTGATCCTCTGCTGACTGTTGTCATGCTAATAGTGTGAATGGCCACACATTTTCTAAGTGCCAAGCGACCGGTGTTAGATGTTTGTGTGTGTCAGCTGGAATTTTGCCGACACCTGCCGTGAGAGGGATTGATGGGCTCTCACAGCGCACACTCTGTCTTTCAGCTTCTGGTGTTCACAAGTAGTTCTAGCAACAGGTGTACGAGGTATTGGAGGCAGCTACAATTTTACACGTATTGCATACGATTCCTGCTTCATGTGCACCTCAGGTGCAATTTGACCACATTCGTACTAGGTGTGAAGGGGCCCTTACTGTGTGGTTGTGAGACTTGGACGCTAACCAGTGTAGAGGAAATCTTACGGATGCTTGTCCCAAGTAGTGAGATTGTTGCCCGCATTCTCCACCATATGCTTAGGATATCTTACAAATGCCTATGTTTTATAATGCTTCATTTTAATACCCTCATACAAAACTGACAGCTAAACAGTGCTTTGTCTGCGTGGAACAACCTTGCGTGCTTGGTCAAGACTCATGTTCCAGACAGTAGTTATCAGCAATGTTATTATTTTGGTCCCAACTGGTTTCCCTGGACTCATGTTTTCTAACTGTCAGGGTGCCTCTCTGAGCTCAGTGCTTGTAACCAAATATGTTGTGAAGGTGTCGTAGCACGGACCCACAACAGGGGGCGCAAATGAACGGACAATGAGTAAGCCAAAAGGTAACAATTTAATGTTGTGATATTACACAACGAAACGTGTCTTAATGTTCACAGTCAATAAACACCAGGTGACGTGTGGGCAGGCTCGAAGATAGAAGACGCCCGACGAGAGAGAAGCCGCGTCCCACACGGCTTCCACCACCAACGGCCTGAAGAACATCGGAGCCGCCAAGTCCCGAGTCCCCAGGTGGCCTCTGTCTTCGGCTGTCGACCCTGGTACTGCTGGCAGAAAACAGAAAAATGATGTGTGAATGTGAGTCCGCACACTCAGTGATTAACAGTCCAGACACCGTTAGGAGGGAGCACCTCCACCTCCAAAATCACACACACTCGTGCAGCTCCTGATCAACCACTTATCTGGGACGGGGTGCGAGGTGAAGCCGTCACTGTCACGCCAATCCTCCAGACAAGGAAAGCACCAGGAATAACGGCTGCAACAGAAGTTCAGATTACTTTTCAACGTATAAGTCAGCAGAGAAAATTACCTTAGTACTGGTAGTCGATTTCTCGGCGGGGAGGTGGAGTTGCAGTCCGGCTTATATGGTGGTGTAGATGAGTGACAGCTGGAGTAATGAGTGACAGCTGTCACCTCCTCTGGGTCTGGCGCCCTCTTGTGCTTGGAGCCCGCACTCCAAGCAGGGCGCCCTCTGGTGGTGGTGGGCCAGCAGTACCTCCTCTTCAGCGGCCCACACAACAAAATATGCTTAAAGCCTTGGTCCCACCAAATAACGAACAGTGAATAATGAGCATTTTTTTTTTTTTTTTTTTTTTTTGGTACGAGAGGAGGTATTCAATAATCATGGGACAATAGTGGCTCTGAGATGCTCTTAGAGGCAGAATATTAGGCTAACAAGGCTCATCTCTGAGCATGGGGCTAATTTCAAGAAGTTGGAAATTTAGCAAGAACAGCGTGGGCAGTTTGTGTATGGGTCACTACGAGGACAAACAAGGATTTTACAGGCATGCTTGTGGTGAGGACAATGCTGTTAAAAGCCCATTATCTTAGTGCCTGGCAGCTACGAGGACCAGACTGGCTATTTTGGACAGGGTATTTTGAACAGGCTCACCCCTCTTGCGCACTATAATTCCACCTGCTTTGTGTGCCAGACGCTGTATATAAAATAATTATTTTGTAGCAGATTAATCATTTTTGTCAGAGCTTGGCAACTGAAAACAACTCTAATCACTTCTGGAATCACAGTGAACTGTTTCATCTGGACCCTTTTTACCCTATCTCTCGTGCAATGAGGTGGAGAACGTATTTGGAACAGGTTAAAAGGTAATTATTTGTAATGTTTATTGTAATAGTTTGGTAAAACAGTTGCATGTTCATTCCTTCTATATAAGCAGTTGTAAAAGTATATTTATGATCGATTTAACATCCTGTTAATGGATCAGATGAGCTCTGCTGTGTGTTTGCGCACTAACACATTGAGTCACACTCAAGACAAGCATTTACGCAGAACACCAGCTCACAAAATAGTGATTTTGCAGTCAATAATGGATGAACACAAAGTTAAAAGTCGGATCATGGTTTCAAAAATGACTGTGCGTTTAAAGCCATGGAAGAAATAAAGCCAGCGAAGCCGTGGAAGAAATTAAGCCAGTGAGAAGGAGCGCACAGGTGATTGTCCAGGAATGCAGAATGCCGCCACACAAAAGAAAAATTTAGCAGGCATTAACAGATGAAAGAGAAGTTAAAAGTTGTCACAGTTGCTTATACAGTCAAAATGACTGTATAAGCCACGGAAGAAATAAAGCCAGTGAGAGGAAGCGCAGAGGCGACTGTCCAGGAACCCATGGTTTGGTTCTAGCTGGTATGGCGTATTTAATGACTCTGGAACACACCTGATCTATGTGTCCTGAAGAGTTCTATGTCATGCAAATGGTTTAACAGGTCGCTGGGCATATCTGCACAACAACAACATCAAGAACAACAAGAAAATTCAATGCAGAAAAATTGTTTCAGCGTGTTGTGATGCTCTGGATGTAATAAAAGAGGAGATGCAAAAAAGAATATTGGGTCAATATTATACAGTTGCAACCACATTATAGTGCATCATCATGTAGTAGAGAGAGGAGCTGGTGCAATTTTATGCCAGTTTTATTACATATGCATTAATTATGTATGGCAAATTTATTTGTCTGCATTGTCAACATGTTTGCCTTTCAGCCATTGCTGCTTAATTGTTGATTTGATGATAACTGTTAGTGCTGAAGCAGAGTGGCATTTTTTTTCTTTTAAAATGGTTTGTGCTCAAGCTGGTCATTAAATATACCACAGGAGTGGTAGTGATCACACAGTATCTCATTCGGAGAAAGAAAACAGGATTAGACGTAAACAACATAAGTGCACACTTGTGGGGGCTGGACGTATATAGAAACATGTAAGAGTTTTGTGCTTTTAAATGTGAGGCCATTTTTTTGTGCAAGCGATGCTAGTTTATGAAAACTGTGCCATAGTTTCACAGTCACAGGTTGTTTTTTTGTTTTTTTTTTCCTAATTTTCTTCTAGTTTTGTGGTCCTGTGACTTCTATTATGACGCAGTTTATATACCAAAAAATCAGATGCCGTGTTTTTAACAGGTGTGGCCTATACTCTGGAAAATACTGTAGTTCCTGTTTGCCCACCTAGTACCCCAGTTGGAGTAAATAGTAGGCACTTGGGCTAATGTATGCACTGCGTGCACTTTTACAGGTGTGCTGCTAGCACAGGAGTGGTGCAGGTTACTATCACAAAACAATAGAAAGCAATTACAGCAGAGACCAACCGGTTGCAAAGTTGAGCACAGACCTTTTCTGCCATCATGGTTATCCTGCTTGTTTTGAATCCTCCATGCCACTGGAAACACACTAGGAAGGCAGATAATTATGATTATCTTAAGAACCCATCCAGTCACTTAGACCTGCTAGACCCTGACAGACGCCAACCTTGGATTTCAAGGGAACAGAGCTTTCTCTTATCGTGCCCCTGTTCTGTGGAATGGTCTCCCTGTGTGAAGCGCTTTGAGGCAACTCTGTTGTGATTTGGCGCTATATAAATGAAAATAAATTGAAATTGAAATTGAAAATTGAAACAGGGTGGATTTATGAGAAAATCTACCTTCACATATATAGGTTGCCATTACCACGGCTAAGGAGTCCCATCTACCCATTACAAGATGTTACCCTGAGATGGGTAACACTTGCCCAGGGTGTACACTCAGGTTTGTGGAAGGAAGGAGGCACCTTAGCTCTCCATTCTAGACCCTTCTCGCAGCAAGGTCAAGCCACTGGGAATCTCGTCCACCCTGTGGTCGAAGGATGATGATTGCAGCATAGTACAAGGGCATTTTTGTGAGAAATATTGCCAAATTTTCCTTTTTTGAACAGTGACAATTGGAGCAGATATAAGACATTTCCACAAGTGAGGTGTGCACCATATTATCATTCAGAGTATCATTACAAACTTTCAGAAGGCTCATCACCCAGTACTAAGGCGGCATGTAGTGTACCAATATAATGGTACTATTAATTTCCATTTTAATCTGCCTTTTTCTGAACAAGCACATGCAGTGAAAGTGAACACCAAAAGACAATAAGCCTGTTCATGAATTTACTCTGCATGCACAACTTGCAACACTCCAGGATGAAATGTGCTTTGTTGTATAAATGGATTTTTTAAACCTTTCCTGTGTAAATGCAGGAGATGTAAAAACAAAAAACTGCAATAAAATAAAAGTGAAAATTAATGGGGAAATCCAGAAATTACATAACTCTTGTTTGTACCATTTTGTTACACTGGTTTTCTTCCTTGGGGTGGCTCTCTGCACTTGATGGGATACAGAGGAGATTGGTTGGTTGGAGGAGGAGTTGGAGGAGTTGTTGCTGGAATGAGGCACTCAAATGCTTCACTTGAAGGCGCTATGATGGATGACTACTGCTCATCCCCATAGCCAGAATAAACAAAACAGAGATAAGCGGAGCATTCAGTTTTCACAGGGTGTCCAGACTTCAAACATGGTTTGAATTATACTGAATATACTTCTGCAGTATTACAAGAAAATATAGACTGCTGATAATACATCATTAGGACTACAATGTTGTGCTTCAATAGAAAAACACATTACAAACTGCAATCACATACTCAGGTCTTACAGTGTCTGCAGTTGTGTTGTCCAAGCACTTTTTTTGAGTCAGAGTGAACAGTTTTTATCTTACCATAAAAAAGCTACAGGCAACTCAGTCTCACTGTGGAATCTACTAACGATTTCACACTTCTATTCCTTCTTGCATTTAGGTGTGTGGTCTTTCTCAAATGTCAGATGAACCAGGTGCACCTTATGTGTGGTCATATTTGGAACGATCAGTGGTTAATTCTCTTGTTTCTTGCTTTTATTATAATTTAGTAGCATGGTGTGGTGTGTTTTTGCATAATATTGTATTGTTTGTATTGTATTTATGTATTTATTCCATGGTAATTGTCACTTTGTTGGAACGTATTATCAGTGACATTAACTCAATACAGGTTAATGATTGTGACAAACAAACTCAAGTTTAAAAGCCACCATCTGTTTTTGGCTGCAGATTTGTGGTTGTTGTGAATATGTGTCTGGGAGAAGCATCTCTGAAATATTTTCATGAGGCTCCACTGTGACTGGCACAGCTGTCAAAAAGGTATCAGTCAATTGAAGTGACAAGTTGAGATGATTATGCTGCCACTGCCACCGATTAATGTTCCAGCTCAGTCAGGCTTTTGGACAGACCATAGCTCTGTGGGCAAAGATGGTTTTTCGCCAACAAACGGGTGAAGACATCAAATCAAATATTACACCTGCCTGTGGGTCAAAGTGTCCTTGAGCAAAATACTGAACTCCACATTGCTCTGTCCTGGCTATGTCATTATATCTGCATCTGAATCTGCAATCAGAGTTGGATTAAGATTGGAAGAGGTCTCTGGGCTGGCGTCATTGCTGGGCCCCTACCCTCTAACAATATTATGTGAACAATACAGTTGCTTTAGACAAGCCACTCTGCTTTGTGTGCACTTGATCCTGTCAGATCTCAAAAGCTAAGCAGAATAGGCCCTGATTATTTCCTGCTTTTAAACTCAGATAAAACTGAAGTTATTGTACTTGGCCCCACAAATCTTAGAAACATGGTGTCTAACCAGATCCTTACTCTGGATGGCATTACCCTGACCTCTAGTAATACTGTGAGAAATCTTGGAGTCATTTTTGATCAGGATATGTCATTCAAAGCGCATATTAAACAAATATGTAGGACTGCTTTTTTTGCATTTACGCAATATCTCTAAAATCAGAAAGGTCTTGTCTCAGAGTGATGCTGAAAAACTAATTCATGCATTTATTTCCTCTAGGCTGGACTATTGTAATTCATTATTATCAGGTTGTCCTAAAAGTTCCCTAAAAAGCCTTCAGTTAATTCAAAATGCTGTAGCTAGAGTACTGACGGGGACTAGAAGGAGAGAGCATATCTCACCCATATTGGCCTCTCTTCATTGGCTTCCTGTTAATTCTAGAATAGAATTTAAAATTCTTCTTCTTACTTATAAGGTTTTGAATAATCAGGTCCCATCTTATCTTAGGGACCTCGTAGTACCATATCACCCCAATAGAGCGCTTCGCTCTCAGACTGCAGGCTTACTTGTAGTTCCTAGGGTTTGTAAGAGTAGAATGGGAGGCAGAGCCTTCAGCTTTCAGGCTCCTCTCCTGTGGAACCAGCTCCCAATTCAGATCAGGGAGACAGACACCCTCTCTACTTTTAAGATTAGGCTTAAAACTTTCCTTTTTGCTAAAGCTTATAGTTAGGGCTGGATCAGGTGACCCTGAACCATCCCTTAGTTATGCTGCTATAGACGTAGACTGCTGGGGGGTTCCCATGATGCACTGTTTCTTTCTCTTTTTGCTCTGTATGCACCACTCTGCATTTAATCATTAGTGATCGATCTCTGCTCCCCTCCACAGCATGTCTTTTTCCTGGTTCTCTCCCTCAGCCCCAACCAGTCCCAGCAGAAGACTGCCCCTTCCTGAGCCTGGTTCTGCTGGAGGTTTCTTCCTGTTAAAAGGGAGTTTTTCCTTCCCACTGTAGCCAAGTGCTTGCTCACAGGGGGTCGTTTTGACCGTTGGGGTTTTACATAATTATTGTATGGCCTTGCCTTGCAATATAAAGCGCCTTGGGGCAACTGTTTGTTGTGATTTGGCGCTATATAAAAAAATTGATTGATTGATTGATTGATTAGTACTTAATGGGAGACGTCTTACAAAGACCTACTCTGAGTTGAATGTGCCTAGAAGACCGCCCAAAGGAGACAATCAGGTGACATCTTCATGAGATGCCCAAACCACCTCAGTAGACTCCTTTCACTACAAAGAGAGAGCAGCTTGATTGTGAGTCCCTCCTGGTCCCACCCTTTCTGTGAGTGTTAGCCCAGATACCTGCAGGAAGAATGTAATTTCTGAGAGTTTTATCCATGACTGTGTTCGTTCAGTCATTCCCCAAAGTTCATGACTACAGGTGAGGATAGGAGTGCAAACTGACTGGTAACTTGAGAGTCTCACCTTCTGGCTCAGCTCTGTCTGCACCATGATGGTCTGGTACACCATCTGTAGTACCTCACACACAGCCCTAAACTGTCAATCGATCTCACTCTTCATCCTATCCCCACAAAAGACCTCAAGATGCTTGAAGTCCTCCACTTGGGGCAGTAACTATCCCCTCACCCAAAGGGGATAATCCGCACTTTTCCAACAGAGGACGATGGTCTCAGATTTGGAGGAGCCAATCCTCATCCATGTCGCATTATGCTCAGTTTCAAACCTGCCCAGTGTGCATTGGGGGTCACTGTCTGATGAAGCCAACAGAACCACATCATCCACAAAAAGCAGAGTTTACATCACTGCAATCTGGTTTTACCATTTCTTTTTAAAATGGCCGCAAATCAGAGGACAATGCATGGACATTTTTCATCCTTGTTGGCAGCGGTGATGGATTAAATAAATAAGGTCAGTTATTCGTGTATATTTAATGTATGGATCATCGGTTTTGGAAGCCTTCTGGTACTAAATTTATGCTGGTTTTATGGAAGAGTTACGGGGCAACACAGGAGCTCACTTTTGAGTTGTAATACTTATATTTAGAGTATATTCTTGTTCATACACCTCCATCACAAATAAAATGTCCCACGAACCTTGACCTTTGACTAGTCTACACAGAAGAAATACTAATTGTAGTTGCAACACTTAGGTAGGAGTAGGGATGGGTATTGAGAAGATTTTATCAATATTGATTCCGCTTATCGATCCAATTCCTTATAAGTTCCCTTATCGATACCGCTTGTGAATTTTCTGTGTACTAAAAGTAGGCTTTACAGGTTTTCTTTGTCAACATTTTATTGAGTCTTAAAGTAAATAAATATGAAATTGGTCACTGGAGCCTTAAACTCTGGACATAAATAAACTCTACATGGTGGATCCTTGATCTCTACATACATACATAACATAAATAGAAATAAACAAAATCTGTAGTTTTTGTCAAAAGCATTTCCTTTCAGACATTATTGGCATGAATGTCTTACCATACGTCTAAGCTGAGCTCTTGCAGCTGGTTGTGCTGCACGTCAGGATGTAATTCATAAAGAATGCAGGATGTCTCATTTTGGGAGGAAAAAACATTTTAGTCGATTGTATTACAGCGTTTGGAAAGAGGTGTCATTTTATTTAAAGTGGCGATTCATTTTGAAGTTATTAATTTGGACCGGACTCTGTCTCGGCAGAGAGCCGCGCAGTGTTTGGAGCTGTGCCAACAGAACGGAGGACGATTGACAACCGGACTTGCCGCTTCTGAAGAGTTATTATTACTATTATTGCTGTTCCCTGAAAAGCCTTCATTTAATTCAAAAATGCTGCAGCTAGAGTACTGACAGGGACTAGAAGGAGAGAGCATATTTTCACCCATATTGACTTCTCTTCATTGGCTCCCTGTTAATTCCAGAATAGAATTTAACTTACTTAACTTATTTAATTTACTTATAAGGTTTTGAATAATCAGGTCCCATCTTATCTTAGGGACCTCATAGTACCATATCACCCCAATAGAGCGCTTCGCTCTCAGACTGCAGGCTTACTTGTAGTTCCTAGGGTCAGAGCCTTCAGCTTTCAGGCTCCTCTCCTGTGGAACCAGCTCCCAATTCGGATTAGGGAGACAGACACCCTCTCTATTTTTAAGATTAAGCTTAAAACTTTCCTTTTTGAAAAAGCTTATAGTTAGGGCTGGATCAGGTGACCCTGAACCATCCCTTAGTTATGCTGCTATAGACTTAGACTGCTGGGGGGTTCCCATGATGCACTGAGTGTTTCTTTCTCTTTTTGCTCTGTATGCACCACTCTGCATTTAATCATTAGTGATCGATCTCTGCTCCCCTCCACAGCATGTCTTTTTCCTGGTTCTCTCCCTCAGCCCCAACCAGTCCCAGCAGAAGACTGCCCCTCCCTGAGCCTGGTTCTGCTGGAGGTTTCTTCCTGTTAAAAGGGAGTTTTCCTTCCCACTGTCGCCAAGTGTTTGCTCATAGGGGGTCGTTTTGACCGTTGGCGTTTTTCTGTAATTATTGTATGGCTTTTGCCTTACAATATAAAGCGCCTTGGGGCGACTGTTGTGATTTGGTGTTATATAAATAAAATTGATTTGATTTGATTGCCCTTTTTAAGGCATACTGCACACCGCTCTACACTGCCCACTTGTGGTGCAGGTATAGTAAGAGTAAATTTAAAAGACTGCAGGTTGCTTATAATGATGCTCTTCACATCCTACTGAAGGAGTCTCGATGGACAAGTGCCAACTTGTTGTTTGTGCAAAATAATGTTGTTACCATGAATGCTGCAATTAGAAACTTTGCATATTCATTCATAAAGCGCCTTGAGGTCTCAAAGAATGAAATTATAAAGGTTTTGACAATGCCTGGATATAGCAGTGTCCGGTTTACCTCTGAGCTCTGGAGGCACTGGAGGAACTGCTTGTAAGGACTATAGACTCATATCATTGTGTTGTCTGTATTGTCTGTGTGTTGTATGTATTTTTATGTATTTTTATATGGACCCCCTGTTGTCTGAAATAAAGGTTGATTGATTGATTGATTGATTGATACCCGTAAAGAACTGGTTCTCGATACCCAACCCTAGGTAGGAGATATGCAAGAAGAGCTTTTGCAAAATGCCTAAATTAATAATGATATTTAAACAGGTTTTTACTGTCAGTGCACTAAGTATTTTTGTTGTTTATAGTCCTCTGCATGTATGAACCCCCATTGCAAGACAACTGTTCTCGGAGATGTCTCACTGTGTGTTGCTTCTTGGAATGAAAGAAGAAACACAGAGTTCAGTGATTAAAAACATCCTACACTATATCTGAGAGAACACAGGGCAAACAGACAGCAGCAGAATGGCAAATCACACTAAAGGCACAAAAGAGAGAATGAGCTGTCTTGAGGATGTGTTGCCTCTCCTGAGGTGGCTGGAAAAAAAGAATGTCCTGAGTCAGGACAGCACAGCAGATGAAATTATTACCTTTGGTTGCGACTGTCTGGGGAAATGTCAGGCAGATCTAAAGCTGTAAGAATGTGTGATTGAAGAAGTTTTAAAAAATAACTTTCATTCTGTTGTGCACTTTGCGATGGTTATTAAAGCATCTTCTGCCCTAGTTTCAACATCCATTTCAATGCTGTAATTGGGCAGAATATCATTCCCGCTCCACAAAGCATGAAAAACACTTGAATGCATTTAAGATTTATGGAAATTAGCAGACTGTAGAAATGGGGAGTGTTGCTGAAAGAAGTGGAGGAGGCAAACATTTATGTTCTGGGTATAAATCGGAATATGTTGAATCGCAAAAGTAGTTTCCCTCGGCAACCAGACAAGACTGGCAACCCAGTACCGACCCATCATGTTTTTCCGCACAAAGACAAATGTATTTGAATAAAAGGGCTATCGTGTGTGTTTAATCCTTAATTTGGTGAACAGTAAGATTGTAATACACAGGTGGCAAATAAATTCACTGAGTGAATTATCCACCTTGGAAAGATTTCCATACAAATTAAACTGCAGTACAGATAAATGGATGAGGATAAAAAAGCGTGCACTGGCCAAGTGTACACTTGCATTGCATTCGATGATTCATCGCTTTTTATAGGAAGTTTTGCCTAAAAAGCTGAAAACATCTTACAAACTTCCTCTCTGTTTCCACTGATGCATGTGTGGGTGTTTTATGAATTCAAATGTTAGTACTGCAAGGAATCCTGAGATAAGTGATCCCTACTGAGTGCAACGTTATTCTGAAAATTAATAAATTAATAAAATTAAAAAGGTGAGACTATTGTGCCTGTGTATTCGCCCTATTGAGATATCCCATAATCCCTTGCGTGCCAGAGTTGCTGTTGTCTAAACAACATAGAGAAACCAGATGACGACAATTGCAAATTAACATTATACTACCAAAATGTATTTTTTTAATACTTTTCATCACGTTAAAAAGAGTCTGCTGCATGCGACCCTGAAAATTTGCTAAAACAAATATTCCAAATAATCTGTGTCTGCTACGTTTAAACTGCGTTGGATTTAATAATATATGGAATTATATATATTTCTCTGAAACAAACAGCACAAACAGCGCTGTAAAGGACAATTAGCCGGGCGTTAAAGAGCAAACTTCACTTTCCTCCAGAACGACATGAACATGAAACGATCGCAGCTCACAGCAACTCCAATTGAAAATAACGGAGAAACAACCTGAGCTTCTGGCATGTTTACATAAAACAAACACAATAACAAAGTCTATAAACCCAGAGAATATATTCATGAGAGTTTTAGGCACAATATACAAAGAGTTTTATGGTACGATGTTAATGCTGTTGTCCGTGTGCAGCGATTAAAGTGCAGCCTTATCAGAGCGTCTCAGTGATCTCAATGTTAATGACATCTCGCAGCGTGGCGAACTCTCTGAAGTTTGGCGAGATTTTGCAGGATTTGAAACCTCAATAGGGCTGATGATTATTAAGACAATCACATGAGAAATGCAGTGCTGTATACAAAATGTTATGCATGTTTAATGTCCCTGAGATGTTGTGAAATACACTCATTTTGAATAATAATTAGCAAATAACAAAGTTACTACTTTCAATTTCTAACATTTCCATGAGCTCATTTCATTCATTTCCATAAGCAAATTTAGGGTGTGCTCACATCCATGAATTTTGCAGTCCGCGTTTGTGCTCACGAGAAAGCAGCTGATCCACATACAGGAAGTGTGTTTTGCAAATGCGTGCACTCCTCTATGCTTGAGATATATGCCATAAACTCCTATTGCACAGGATTAATATAATCATTTGTACCCTCACTTTTTAAAATGTTTTTTGCCATCTAAGCTTTTTTTTGTCTATATGCACTCTGCACAGGTGCAGGTACACTGTCCATGCTTGAGATAAATGGCAGAAATCTCCTTTTGTAGGATTGATATAATAATTACTTCACCCCACCTCTTCATATACAACATGTCCATCCTGATTAATTATGCAGTCAGGGACTTATCAATCAAACACTGCACACAAGGTGAGATTTTTTTCGGCGGAGCCGAAACAGAACATTTTCTAGATTTGCTTGCTTGAGCCATGACAGAACATTTTCCAGATTTGCTTGTTGGCTGTGATTTGTGTTTATCAATAAGAAAAGAAAACAGACCTGCTTTAAACTCAGATGTTGAATGAATTAAAGGTAGCATTCTCTATGTAGTAGTAATAACATTAGTAATAATTCTTAAACTATACAGTTTTGTCAGTGACATGAAATTAGAGCTCTGGCATTGTTGTGCTCACACAACATGCGGTTGCAGTCAGGTCCAGCTGGATGATGCCCCAGACCACCTCTGCAAATCAGGGCAGATCTGCACCAGTAGACCATACCAGGCCAAGGCCCAGAGCATTCCCACTAGTCAAACAAACCGCACTTTGGGGATGTAACACACTCGTGTGTGGTCCTATAGTGCACAGTGTGAGTAGACCTTCAGACTATCTGGTGTTTTAAAACAAATATTATTTTTTAAGCTAAAACAACAACATAGGAAATGCAGAATTTGATTTGAGTCATCCTGAAAAGTAACATGTGTGAGTGTTTTGTTTTTCTTTGTTTTTTTGCTACTGATCGTCACCAGACTTCAACACATAGCTTCCCTCCTCGGCCACTCCTTTTCAACCGTCCCTTCCCTTCAATTTAGCAGGTTTAACAGCTCTGTGTGAGAAAAGCCAGACTTGCATGGATCATAGTCTGAGCTTGTTCTTGGTCAGAGGCATCTTTGGTCACTAAATGTGGTGTTTAGATGTGTTTCTGGAAAAAAAACAAAACACTGAAAAACAAACAAAGAAACAAACAGCTATGCAGTCAGTAGTGACTACTGCCGTGTCTTTATAAACATGGGGAGGGGCAAATGCTTCATAGGGTCAACTCACCATGAACAGCCACACTGGGAATGCAAACAGGGGACAGAAAAGCTCAAAGCACAGAGGAAGTGTTGCATCACTGACTCTTCAGGATGACATTAAGACACAAAATCATTAAAGGCACAAATAATGGTTAGCTTCTATGTTTGTGCCTAAAATGCCATTCATAACACTATTAATTTAAAAAAAATTGTTGGTTGACTTTTGTTCGTGTCTGTTGATTAAAGAGCTGCTGCAGGAAACACCTCCTATCAAAATGGGGAGGGGCTTCTTGCCCCCTGTCTCCCACAGGGGATTCGTGATTGTACCACTCACACAATGAAGTGACTCAGTAGGCATATCTGAAATGACGCACTAAGTAGTTTGTGACAATGTGTAAAGACATGAGCAAGATGTTGCCATGGCTTGTGCACTGTAGATATATCCTGCTAAAATCTCCTGTAATTTTGAGGGTACTCTGAATTTTCATCACTATGAAATATGGACAATAATTATGAGTGACGGATGCTGCTGCAGGCTGCAAGTGAAGTTGAAATATGTCAGCTGTCACATAATTTTGATCATGTCTGAGTGGTACCTTGGCAGGTGACATCACCTTTATCACCATTTATGTTCCTCACATATCACCAAGAATACACATGACTCAGCAGCATGCTGTTATTGATATGATGCACAAATACATCAACATGACATGATGAGACAAGACTGTCATGATCTGGCCCTTTAGGGCCAGTTGTTATAGTTCTAGACTCTCTTCCACGTCCGAGCTCTGAGCCTTCTGTGTTTTATTCATGTCATGTCATCTTGGTCATGCTCAGTTTATTATTGGTTTTGTTTCATTTCTCTTCTGTGTATCTCATTTTGCCATTTCTGTGGTTCTGCCTTAGTTTCTGTAGTTGTTTACTGTATTCTTTCACTCTTGGTCCCTTAAGTTACTTTAGTCTTAGTTTAGTTCTGTATATCACATTTATTGTATTATGCTTTAGTCACAGGTTTTGGTTGTTATTTATCTTCGGTGTTACTTATCTGATTATGTTCCATTTGTTACCTCCGCCAAGGAGGTTATGTTTTCGGTCGCGCCTGTTTGTTTGTTGGTTGGTTGGTTGGTTTGTTAGCAGGATTACTCAAAAATCCTCAATGGATTTCAATGAAATGTTTTACCAGGGGTGTATCTTGGCCTAACGTAGAAGTCATTAAATTTTGGTAATGATCCGGAACACGATCCGGATCCAGTAATTTTTTTAAGGATTCTTTATCATTGCAGGATAGGGCCAATTTCAACATTTTTGCATCTAACTTCATGAAGACGGGTCACAAAGGCTGAACAAAAATTAAGTTATGACACAACAATAATTTAGCATTTGTTTCTCCTCATTGAATAAACTTGTTATTAGAAAAAAAAATTGTGTAGTTCATGCAGTTTCTCTTTATAAATACATTTGCTGAAGATCTAAGGGTTTAACCACTGAATCTGAAACATGACGGTAGATGCATGAAATGACATGGAATAAGTCTCTTTGCCAAAGGGTATTCCATGTGACGTCAGTGACCCTATGGCCTTGGCAGAGGTTTGCGCTCTCCAAGTGCTACTAGTTATTTATTGCATTCTCTGTTTATCAGTTATTTTGTTTTATTTATTGCATTATTCTGTAGTCTCTGGTTTAGTTGTTCGGTTCGGTTATTGTTTATTGTAGTTATAGTTTATGTTGTCATCTTGTTGTTGGTGTAGTTATAGTTTTAGTTTATGTTGTTATCTTTTATCGGTTATTGCATTTATGTTATCAGTATAAGTTCTGTTCTTGTTTCAATTATAATCATTGATCTTGTTTCCTGCTTTTTAAATTAGTCACATTATTTCCTAGTTTTTTCTAATTTTGTTTTGGTCATGATAATTATTGTTTGTCGTGCACGTCACATTTTGCACCGTTGTTTTTTCCGTCACTTATTTATCCTGCCCCAGCTCGCTTTGCTTTTTGTCTCACTGCACTCTCCTTGGTCTTCCCCAGTCATGCCCCCTTCCAGACCCTTCCACACACCTGCACCACACACTTTTTGACATTGTTGCAGCTACGAGTGAGGAATCACTCGCAACGCATTCTCCTCCAATGTCATCACAGGTGTCCTGGGAGACACCTGCCCTGTGCACTACCATGAAAGAACCAGTCAAGTTTGCTGCATCAGTATCCTCACTTTCCACTAGCATGACTGTGCAGTTTCAGAAGGAGGACTCATACAACACCGCTGGTAGGACAGTTTTTGTGTTTTCTTGTTTGTTAATGTGTCCACTTGTTGTGTCCGCAAGTAAGGCAAGTTTGCTTCTCCAATCAATTCAGCTCTGGGTTGTCTCAGAATATTGTCTTTTGGGGATTAACAATGTTTTATTTT
This sequence comes from Thalassophryne amazonica, assembly GCF_902500255.1. Taxonomy (NCBI): domain Eukaryota; kingdom Metazoa; phylum Chordata; class Actinopteri; order Batrachoidiformes; family Batrachoididae; genus Thalassophryne; species Thalassophryne amazonica. The sequence continues at coordinate 15,613,206 of NC_047118.1, forward strand.
ATTTTGTTTTGCTGTTTTTGTTTTCCCCTTAGGGATGCGCATCATTCACATTTTCATTTGAAACTGATCCACCACTCATGTTTTGGTTTTGTGAAATTCTTGTCCAGGTTACCTTTGCAATCCTTGATTTTTGGTAATGCCTTGGAAATGTTTCATGGGATATTTCACGGTATTCAAGCCTTGACTGACCAGTTTTTGTCTCCTTATGATTTATTTGGTGGCTTGTCCTGTCTGCTCGACCCCCTCAGTCTGTTCTGTTGGGTTGTGCATTTTTTCCGGTCACTAGTTGCTCAGTTCTGCTCCCTTAGACAGGATGTGGTTAAACTGTTGAGTTTTCATAACTCTCTTAGCTTTTCATGTTGTTGGTTTCTCTCCTTTTCTGCTCCCTACTGAAGCCAGTTTCTTCCTCAGTCACTCTTAGTCCCAGTCACCTCAGTCCAGACGTTTTAAAGCTGTGAAACCCCTCACTACACACTTTATACACTTTTCTCAATCAGGCATGAACATTTTCTCACTTTTTTCTCAAACTCAAAGTTCCAACCTGAGTAGAAAAATAAGACCAACCTGTTTTCAGGCCCAAACATTTGTTTGAGAAATAAAAATAGAACATTTTCCTATAAATAATTATGAGGGCTTTTAGAACTAACAAATTTAATTTTAACGATCAATGTACGAGGTTGGACACATAAGAAATTATTAATAGTGACTGACCAGTATTTCACAGTTCCTCTGATCGCGCCTCTTCGTCCTGGCATCGCTGCGCTGTCAAGTCTTTTTCCACTGACTCACACCTCGCTGCACGTGTCTTTTTCCGAGTGTAGAACACAGTTATGGGTAGTTGTTGGCGCTCTTTTTTCTTCTGGGCGAGAAGATTCTTATAAACAGACACGCAGAACACAATGCACGTGCTCTCCCATCACGGTGTTGCGACTGGCTGCTTGATGAGGCCGCGGAACACAATGCACTGTAAAAAAAGCATGCAAAATTGGACTAAAAAAATCCGCAAAACAGCGAGGCCGCGGAAGGTGAACCGCGTTATAGTGAGGGACCACTGTGTGTGTATATATATATATATATATATATATATATATATATATATATATGCGTGTGTGTGTGTGTGTGTCCCTTTTCTGTTGTTTATAAATTAATAAAATGTCAAATGACAAGGATCTATTTTAGCTGTTATATAAAACAAATAATAAATGTTTTTAGAGTCTTTGAATGGAATGAATATTTAATTCAGAGAAAGCTGGAACAAACCATTGACCTCGTCTTCACCTCGTTGAAATATTCGTACCATTTATCTCATAACCCCTGAGCCTGTTTAAGAAAACAAAAACATATCAAAAACTCACTTTTGATTAAAAAAAAACAACAAAAACTAAAGAACAAAATGAAGGTGCTTGATTTTTTTTTTTTTTTTTGGTACAGCATGTTTCATTCTAAGGGCCCGGTCCCATTGGGGAGAGGATTAATTGCGCATGAATTGAGTATACAAATTGCGGGCGTTCGTTGTCGTCTGCAACAAAAATGGCTAACAATGACAAATGTCCCAGTATGAATTACGGATATATTAATAATATATAGCGAATATATGATGAACAGTCATGGTTATATAACACATGTAGTGAGGAAACTGATCCGACACATTGAGATTATCAAGGCAGTATTATGGGTGTATTATGAATGCGCACGTGTTGCGCGTGCACGGCATCTGCATCCATCCATTTTCTTCCACTTTATCTGGAGTCGGGTCGTGGGAGCAGCAGCTCAAGCAAAGCCGCCCAGACCTCCCGATCCACACACATCTCCCCCAGCTCCTCCGGGGGAACCCCAAGGCCAAGACGTAGTCCTTCCAGCGTGTCCTGGGTCTTCCCTGGGGTCTCCTCCCAATGGGACATGCCTGGAACACCTCTCCAGCGAGGCCTCCAGGGGGCATCCGGAAAAGATGCCCGAGCCACCTCAACTGGCTCCTGTCGACGTGGAGGAGCAGCGGCTCGACTCCGGTCATAAAATAAGCTCACTCAGGCTGTCGGCATCACTATTCACACCAACAATACAGCCTCTGGAGCATTTGCTGGACTTGAACAAGTTGATCACAGAGTTAAAGTTCATGTTGTCATGCGAGGGTTAACTGTTCATGAGTTTGGGGAGCGGGAGGGGGGAAGCCACTCGGGGTGTGAGACGGTGTGTTTTTTTTGAGAGTGTGTCACAGAAAACAGACTTCAGCGTGAGTTGTGGCAAAACAACAACTCTTACTTTTGTTGGTATTAAATAAAAGTCCCGGATTGCAGCAGCTATTACATGTTTGTGGATCTACACAGCTGGACCGGCACTGACTGGCAGGTATGTTGCTTTCTGCCACATATAGTACTTTGGGTTTACGTGACGTGTTTGTTATACATTCACAGATTGTCCGCAAATCAGCTGCAAAGCAGATGTAATAAAAACGCTTCATTCGTGGCCAATCTGTATGCAGTCGCTACAACATATTTTAGTTTGTGATGTGGACATGATGGGCACGCTATATATCTGTTTTACACACTGTCCCTGTCCGCTGCCAAGCCGCAAATCCCCGTCAGTTGCAGATATCAGCGGTTAATGGCAGATATACAGCGCATAGGGGGAGTATGTATTGTGTATGAATTGAGTATATATGGAGCATGTAAGGTGGATGTTACCCGCATTCAGATTTTTGAACAGCTCAAAAATCCTGGCTGCGGACATGCGTGCCTCTGCGGATGATCACGGGCGTGTTCGGATAACAACCGACTCATACAGGCATGTTACACGGATATTGCGGATGTTTGGTGAATATGGGCCAATTTTGTGTGCAATCCATACGCAAATCCTCCTAAATGCCAGTGGGACAGGGCCCTAAGTCGTGAGTCATCTCTGAAGGAGCTGCTTTGAACCTGAGCTTTTATAAAAGTACTTTTCCTTCTCTTTTGTAAGCAAGCAATGTTTACAGACTGTACAGAATAATAACCCAAATATATCACTTTTAAAAACCGCTGTCTTCAATTGATTATACCAACCAAAGATAAGCAAACACATAAACCCTATCACCCCAATAGAGCGCTTCGCTCTCAGACTGCAGGCTTACTTGTAGTTCCTAGGGTTTGTAAGAGTAGAATGGGAGGCAGAGCCTTCAGCTTTCAGGCTCCTCTCCTGTGGAACCAGCTCCCAATTCAGATCAGGGAGACAGACACCCTCTCTACTTTTAAGATTAGGCTTAAAACTTTCCTTTTTGCTAAAGCTTATAGTTAGGGCTGGATCAGGTGACCCTGAACCATCCCTTAGTTATGCTGCTATAGACGTAGACTGCTGGGGGGTTCCCATGATGCACTGTTTCTTTCTCTTTTTGCTCTGTATGCACCACTCTGCATTTAATCATTAGTGATTGATCTCTGCTCCCCTCCACAGCATGTCTTTTTCCTGGTTCTCTCCCTCAGCCCCAACC